>NC_134359.1:57600393-57920393 GCF_048569485.1 Anomaloglossus baeobatrachus
GCGGGCTCGCTATGAGCGACCCTCAACTTCATCACACTGGTCAGGGTCCCAGCGGGACGACTCTCTGTGTGATGAGGCGGATGTAACTGATCAGGAGTCTGATGCTGGGGCCGCTCTCAATCTAGATACCCCGGATGGTGACGCCATAGTGAATGATCTTATAGCGTCCATCAATAGGATGTTAGATATTTCTCCACCAGCTCCTCTTGCGGAGGAGGCAGCTTCTCAGCAGGAGAAATTCCATTTCAGGTATCCCAAGCGTAAATTAAGCACGTTTCTGGACCACTCTGACTTTAGAGACGCAATCCAGAAACACCACGCTTATCCAGATAAGCGTTTTTCCAAACGGCTTAAAGATACACGCTATCCTTTTCCTCCTGACGTGGTCAAGGGCTGGACACAGTGTCCCAAGGTGGACCCTCCAATCTCCAGGCTTGCAGCCAGATCTCTAGTTGCAGTGGAAGATGGGGCGGCACTTAAAGATGCCACTGACAGACAGATGGAGCTCTGGTTAAAATCCATCTATGAAGCTATTGGAGCGTCGTTTGCTCCTGCATTCGCAGCCGTATGGGCACTCCAAGCTATTTCAGCTGGGCTTACACAGGTCGACACGGTCACACGTACATCTGCTCCGCAGGTGGCACCCTTGACCTCTCAAATGTCTGCATTCGCATCTTACGCGATTAATGCTGTCCTAGACTCTACGAGCCGTACGGCGGTGGCGTCAGCCAACTCTGTGGTTTTACGCAGAGCCCTGTGGTTGAGAGAATGGAAGGCAGATTCTTCTTCCAAGAAGTGCTTAACCAGTTTGCCTTTTTCTCGTGACCGATTGTTTGGTGAGCGTTTGGATGAAATCATTAAACACTCCAAGGGTAAGGATTCATCCTTACCTCAGCCCAGACAAAACAAACCTCAACAGAGGAGGGGACAGTCTGGTTTTCGGTCCTTTCGAGGCTCAGGCAGGTCCCAATTCTACTCGTCCAAAAGGACTCAAAAGGATCAGAGGGGCTCAGATTCTTGGCGGACTCAATCACGCCCAAAAAAAAAAAGCCAGCCGGAAGAACCGTTACCAAGACGGCTTCCTCATGACTCTCAGCCTCCTCTCTCCGCATCCTCGGTCGGTGGCAGGCTCTCCCGCTTTGGCGACATTTGGTTGTCACAGGTCAAAGACCGTTGGGTGAGAGACATTCTGTCTCACGGGTACAGGATAGAGTTCTGCTCTCGTCCTCCAACTCGCTTCTTCAGAACTTCCCCACCGCCCGACCGAGCCGATGCTCTGCTGCAAGCGGTGTCCGCTCTAAAGGCGGAAGGAGTGGTGACTTCTGTTCCTCTTCAGGAACAAGGTCACGGTTTTTACTCCAATTTGTTTGTGGTGCCAAAGAAAGACGGGTCGTTCCGTCCCGTCCTGGATCTAAAGCTGCTCAACAAACACGTAAAAACCAGGAGGTTCCGGATGGAATCTCTCCGCTCCGTTATCGCCTCAATGTCTCAAGGAGATTTCCTAGCATCAATAGACATCAAGGATGCTTATCTCCACGTGCCAATTGCGCCAGAGCATCAGCGTTTTCTACGCTTCGTTATAGGAAGCGAACACCTGCAGTTCGTAGCTCTACCTTTCGGGCTGGCGACAGCCCCTCGGGTCTTCACCAAGGTCATGGCAGCAGTAGTAGCAGTCCTGCACTCGCAAGGTCACTCCGTGATCCCGTATTTGGACGATCTACTTATCAAGGCACCCTCTCAAGAGGCATGCCAACACAGCCTGAACGTGGCACTGAAGACTCTCCAGAGTTTCGGGTGGATTATCAACTTTTCAAAGTCAAATCTAACCCCGACCCAATCACTAACATATCTTGGCATGGAGTTTCATACTCTCTCAGCGATAGTGAAACTTCCACTGGACAAACAGTGCTCGCTACAGATAGGGGTGCAATCTCTCCTTCAGGACCAGTCGCACCCCTTGAGGCGCCTCATGCACTTCCTAGAGAAGATGGTAGCAGCAATGGAAGCAGTTCCTTTTGCGCAGTTTCATCTGCGTCCACTACAATGGGACATTCTCCGCCAATGGGACGGGAAGTCGACGTCCCTCGACAGGGAGGTCTCCCTCTCTCAGGCAGCCAAGGAATCTCTCCGGTGGTGGCTTCTTCCCACCTCATTGTCAAAAGGAAAGTCGTTCCTACCCCCATCCTGGGCGGTGGTCACGACAGATGCGAGTCTATCAGGGTGGGGAGCAGTGTTTCTCCACCACAGGGCTCAGGGTACGTGGACTCGGAAAGAGTCCACCCTTCAGATCAATGTTCTGGAGATCAGAGCAGTCTATCTTGCCCTACAAGCCTTCCAACAGTGGCTGGAAGGCAAGCAGATCCGAATTCAGTCGGACAACTCCACAGCGGTGGCATACATCAACCACCAAGGGGGAACACGCAGTCGGCAAGCCTTCCAGGAAGTCCGGCGGATTCTGACGTGGGTGGAAGACACGGCATCCACCATATCCGCCGTTCACATCCCAGGCGTAGAAAACTGGGAAGCAGACTTTCTCAGTCGCCAGGGCATGGACGCAGGGGAATGGTCCCTTCACCCGGACGTGTTTCAGGAGATCTGTCGCCGCTGGGGGATGCCGGACGTCGACCTGATGGCGTCACGGCACAACAACAAGGTCCCGGTTTTCATGGCACGGTCTCACGATCACCGAGCTCTGGCGGCAGACGCCTTAGTTCAAGATTGGTCGCAGTTCCGGCTACCGTATGTGTTCCCACCTCTGGCATTGTTGCCCAGAGTGCTCCGCAAAATCAGGTCCGACTGCCGCCGCGCCATTCTCGTCGCTCCAGACTGGCCAAGGAGGTCGTGGTACCCGGATCTGTGGCACCTCACGGTAGGCCATCCGTGGGCACTACCAGACCGTCCAGACTTGCTGTCTCAAGGGCCGTTTTTCCATCTGAATTCTGCGGCCCTGAACCTGACTGTGTGGCCATTGAGTCCTGGATCCTAGCGGCCTCAGGTTTATCTCATGAAGTGGTTGCCACCATGAGACAGGCTAGGAAGCCATCCTCCGCCAAGATCTACCACAGGACGTGGAGGATATTCCTATCTTGGTGCTCTGCTCAGGGAGTTTCTCCCTGGCCTTTTGCATTGCCTACTTTTCTTTCCTTCCTGCAGTCTGGGTTGGAAAAAGGTTTGTCGCTTGGCTCCCTTAAGGGTCAAGTCTCCGCGCTATCCGTATTTTTTCAGAAACGCCTGGCGCGACTTCCTCAGGTACGCACGTTCCTGCAGGGGGTTTGTCATATCGTCCCCCCTTACAAGCGGCCATTGGAGCCCTGGGACCTGAACAAGGTTCTAATTGCTCTCCAAAAGCCGCCTTTCGAGCCTATGAAGGAGGTTTCCCTTTCTCGTCTTTCACAGAAAGTGGCCTTTCTAGTGGCGATCACGTCTCTTCGGAGAGTGTCCGAGCTGGCGGCGTTATCATGCAGATCTCCATTCCTGGTGTTTCACCAGGACAAGGTAGTTCTGCGTCCAATTCCAGAATTTCTTCCCAAGGTGGTATCTTCCTTTCATCTCAATCAAGATATCACTTTACCGTCTTTGTGTCCGCATCCAGTTCACCAATTCGAAAAAGGTTTGCATTTATTGGATCTGGTGAGAGCACTCAGGATCTACATTTCCCGCACGGCGCCTCTGCGCCGCTCGGATGCACTCTTTGTCCTTGTCGCTGGTCAGCGTAAAGGGTCGCAAGCTTCCAAATCCACCCTTGCGCGTTGGATCAAGGAACCAATTCTTCACACCTACCGTTCTGCTGGGCTTCCGATTCCATCAGGACTGAAAGCCCATTCTACCAGAGCCGTGGGTGCGTCCTGGGCATTACGGCACCAGGCTACGGCTCAGCAGGTGTGCCAGGCGGCTACCTGGTCGAGTCTGCACACTTGTACCAAGCATTATCAGGTGCATACCTACGCTTCGGCGGATACCGGCCTAGGTAGACAAGTCCTTCAGGCGGCGGTGGCTCACCTGTAGGAAAGGGCTGTTTGACGGCCCTATCACGAGGTATTCTTTTACCCACCCAGGGACTGCTTTTGGACGTCCCAATTGTCTGGGTCTCCCAATTAGGAGCAACAAAGAAGAAGGGAATTTTGTTTACTTACCGTAAATTCCTTTTCTTCTAGCTCCAATTGGGAGACCCAGCACCCGCCCTGTTTTCTTAGGAAATTTGTTTTTTTCGGGTGCACATGTTGTTCATGTTGAACAGTTCAGTTCTCTGAGGTTGTTTCTCGGGTTGAATTTGTATTTAAAACAGTTATTGGCTTTCCTCCTTCTTGCTTTTGCACTAAAACTGAGGAGCCCGTGATCCCACGGGGGGGTGTATAGCCAGAAGGGGAGGGGCCTTACACTTTTAAGTGTAGTACTTTGTGTGGCCTCCGGAGGCAGTAGCTATACACCCAATTGTCTGGGTCTCCCAATTGGAGCTAGAAGAAAAGGAATTTACGGTAAGTAAACAAAATTCCCTTCTTTGCTTGGTTACCCGATATTTATCTTGGTTACCAGCATACACCGCTTAGCGCGGGCTCCCTGCACATGTAACCAGTGTAAATACCAGGTAACTAACCAAAGCGCGTTGCTTAGTTACCCCAATGTTTATCCTGGTTACCTGTGCGGGGAGCCAGAGAGCGCATGCGCAGCGAAATCCAACGGATTCCACTGCACAAAAAACATTACAGGCTGCGTTGCTCCCGCCCGGCGGTCAGTCAAAAAACGACTGACCGCGACGCAGCGGATGCAACGCAGCATAATCAGTCACAATCCGTCGCCAATAGAAGTCTATGGGAAAAAACTGGAATCCTGCAAAATATTTTGCAGGATACCGTAATTCCTCAAGGCGACGGATTGTGACTGAGACAAAACAACGGAAGTGTGAACTTAGCCTTATCTGTGCACCGTCTGGTTAGGTGAGGCCTTTCTGCAGATTGAGTGAGCTGGATATATTTGTTACACATGTATACGGTACAGAAAGTTACCTCCAGAGCGGGTCAGAGCGCAGTGAAAGGACGGGGCGTATCAACATGCTAATAATGGCGATTATAAAGGGAAGCAATGCCCAGGGGACTAGTCCCTGCACTCATTAGTATGTGATAAAAGATCTTTAGAAATACTTATGGTCATGTGACACACACCGACAGTGACGACGACGTCGCTGCTAAGTCGCCATTTTCTGTGACGTAGCAGCGACCTTGCTAGCGATGTCGCTGTGTGTGACATCCAGCAACGACCTGGCCCCTGCTGTGAGGTTGCCGGTTGTTGCTGAATGTCCTGGACCATTTTTTGGTCATTGCTCTCCCGCTGTGAAGCACACACGAGAGAGCAATGAACTGAATGTGCAGGGAGCAGGGAGCCGGCTTCTGCGGACGCTGGTAACCAAGGTAAATGTCGGGTAACCAAGCAAAGGCTTTGCTTGGTTACCCGATATTTACCTTCGTTGCCAGCGGCCGCAGCTTCTTAAAGCCGGCTCCCTGCACACGTAACCAAGGTACACATCGGGTAACTATAAGCGAAGCGCTTTGCATAGTAACCCGATGTGTACTATGGTTACGAAGCACAGCATCGTTACACGGGTCGCTGGTGGCTGGAGGCTGATCTCTGATCGCTGTGGAGATCTGCCTGTTTGACAGCTCGCCAGCGACCTTGTAGCGACGTTCCAGTGATCTCTGCCAGGTCGAATCGCTGGAGCGTCGCTATGTGTGACGGTACCTTAACTCTAAAGATCTCTTTATCTATGCTACTATATGCAGGGACGGTTAGGCAGGGATTAGCAATATACACCCAGAACTGGTCGTGCTTCTGGCTGCATATTGGACCTGACAGGTTCCCTCTAAGGCATGACACTCCAATAAGGCAAAAAATAACCTGCAGCACCAAAAACACATTAGGCTTCTTTGACACATTTGGTTTTTGCCGTCAGGCACAATCCTGTGAAAAACGGATAAAATTGATCTGTCGCCTGATCCATTTTTTTCCCTCATTGAATTGTATTAGCGCTGGATTGTGCCTGATGCCGTTGCGTTGTATCCGTCGTGCGCTGGATCCGTCAAAATTTGTGTGTCCAGCTGCCGGAAAGGACGCAGCATGCCACATTTTTTGGCTGCGGCAAAATAAAAAAACGGACCGTCCGGCGTCATCTATATATATAATTGCCTTTTCTTTGTCGCTCCATTGGGAGACCCAGACAATTGGGTGTATAGCTACTGCCTCCGGAGGCCACACAAAGTATTACACTCAAAAGTGTAAGGCCCCTCCCCTTCTGGCTATACACCCCCAGTGGGATCACTGGCTCACCAGTTTTGTGCTTTGTGCGAAGGAGGTCAGACATCCACGCATAGCTCCACTGTTTAGTCAGCAGTAGCTGCTGACTATATCGGATGGAAGAAAAGAGGGCCCATACTAAAGGGCCCCCAGCATGCTCCCTTCTCACCCCACTCTTGTCGGGTGTTTGTTAAGGTTGAGGTACCCATTGCGGGTACGGAGGCTGGAGCCCACATGCTGTTTTCCTTCCCCATCCCCCTGAGGGCTCTGGTGAAGTGGGATCCTATCGGTCTCCAGGCACTGAGGCCGTGCTCCATCCACAGCTCCTGGGAATCTGCTGGACATGGAGCGGAGTATCCTCAGGGACATGGCCCTGCTACGTTAAGGTACTCTGTGTCCCTGTGGGGACCGCGCACGGACACGCGGCAGCATTGCTGGGTGTGTTAGTGCGCCAGGGACGGCGGCGCTGCCTGCACTAGTGCCATCGCACACTACAGCTTGCTGGGTGTGTTAGTGTATTAGGGGACTACCGCGCTAACCGCCGTTGCCATTTTTATTTCGGGCGCGGCTGGGACTTGTGGTGCGCCGGGGACTTCCGCGCCGACCAAGGCTTATATGCCGGCCGCGCTTATCACTCGAGTCCCCGGCTTGCGCGGCCTAGTCTCACTTCGTTTCCGCCCACAGACCTGCCAGTCAGGGTAGGGGCGTAACGCTGCACAGCACGGCAGCGCTGAGAGCTGGAGTATGCTTTGCATACTCCACCCCTCTCACTGGATGCACGGTGAATCCGGCAGAGCTGAGAGCTGGAGTATGCTTTGCATACTCCACCCCTCTCACTGTGTACTCTGTGAAGCCGGATTCCCGCACTTTCTCAGGCACGCCCACGGCTTCTTCCTCTGCACAGGACGCCGGCAGCCATTCTTGTCAGTGTTTTCTGTAGTGACAGAAGAGACAAGTTTAGAATCCCTGGCAGGGATTCGGATAGTCACACAACCGCTGTGACCAGGCGTTAAGCAGCACCTGTGGGGCTGACTCCACAAGTGCCGAAGTGCACATATACATATATGTTTATTCACTATGCATTGCACTGTTTAGCTGCATTTTTTGTATATACCCTCCTTGATTGTGAGGAGGACATAACAGCATATTGTCTGTGTAAAACAGAGGTGCAGAAGCACATGTTTTCTATGCAGCCGGTACAGCATGTATGGCTATATGGCCGGCAGTGTACATAGACCCCCATTGTATACTACGGAGACTCTGCTAACCGTCCAGGACATGGGGACGGTGCCTGCAGTATTTACTGACAGATTTTCTGAGACTATGGCTATGATACTAGAAGCCTTGCAGTCCAGACAAGTCTCTCAAATCCATGGCCACTGTTCACATTATCCATGGTCCCCCTCAGTGGGAACAACTTTGAGCTCCGAGGGGTCATGTGCTTCCCAGAGTGACGGCTCTGACACGGACGACAGTCCCAGATAGTCTGAGAGGCTCACTATGAGCGGACATCGACTTCATCACACTAGTCAGGGTCCCAGCAAGCGGACTCTCTGTGTGATGTGGCGGAGATAGCTGCTCAAGATCTAATCCTGAGACCGCTCTCAATCTGGATACACCTGATGGTGACGCCATAGTCAATAATCTCATAGCGTCCATCAATAGAATGTTAGTTATTTCTCCCCCAGCTCCTCCAGTGGAAGAGTCAGCTTCATAGCAGGAGAAATTCCTTCACGTATCCCAAGCGTAAATTAAATACTTTCCTTGACCATCCTGACTTTACACAGGCAGTCCAGGAACACCACGCTTATCCAGTTAAGCGCTTCTCCAAACGGCTGAGGATACACGTTATCCCTACCCCCTGACGTGGGCAATGGCTGGACCCAGTGTCCCAAGGGGCATCCTCCAATCTCCAGCTTGCAGCTAGATCCATAGTTGCAGTGGAAGATGGGGCTGCACTTAAAGATGCCACTGACTGACAGAGGGATCTCTGGTCGAAATCCATCTATGAGGCTATCGGCGCGCTGTTAGCTCCAGCATTCGCAGCCGTAGAGGCACCCCAAGCTACTTCAGCTTGTCTTACACAGATGGACACGGTCACACGTACATCTGTTCCGCAAGTGTCATCCTTAACCGCTCAAATGTCTGCATTTGCGTCTTAGGCGATTAATGCTGTCCTGGACTCTACGACCCGTACGGCAGTGGCGTCCGCTCACTCCGTGGTTTTACGCAGGGCCTGGGTGTTAACTGAATGGAAGGCAGATTCTGCTTCCAAAAAAGGGCTTAACCAGTTTGCCTTGTTCTGCTGACCGACTGTTTAGTGTGCGTGAGATGTAATCATTAAACAGTTCAAGATTAACCTCCTTACCTCAGCCCAGACAAAACAAACCCCAACATACCAAGGGACAGTCGGGGTTTGCGGTTTTTTTCAAGGCTCGGGCAGGTCCCATTTCTCCTCGTCCAAAGAGGACTCAAAAGGATCAGAGGAGCTCAGTTTCTTGGCGGGCTCAGTCACGCCCAAAAAAGACAGCCTAAAAACCCACTTCCAAGAGGCTTCCTCATGACTTGCGGCCTCCTCTCTCCGCCTCCTCGGTCGGTAGCAGGCTCTCCCGCCTTGGCGATATTTCGCTGTCACAGGTCTAAGACCGTTGGGTGAGAGACATTCTGTCTCACGGGTACAGGATAGAGTTCAGTTCTCGTCCTCCAACTCAATTCTTCAGAACTTCTCCACCTCCCGACCGAGCCGACGCTCTTCTGCAGGCGGTGGGCACTCTAAAGGCACAACGAGTGGTGACCCCCGTTCCTCTTCAGGAACAAGGTCACGGTTTTTACTCCGAATTATTTGCGATGCCAAGAAAGGACGAGTATTTCCGTCCCGTTCTGGATCTAACACGGCTCAACCAGCTCGTGAACACCAGGCGGTTCCGGATGTAATCCCCCGCTCCGTCTCGCCTCAATGTTTCAAGGAAATTTCCTAACATCGATAGACGTCAAGGATGCTTATCCCCCACGTGCCGATTGATCCAGAGCTCCAGCGTTTCTACGCTTTGTTATAAGACGCGAACACCTTCAGTTCGTACACCCTGCCTTCTGGCTGGCGATAGCCCCACGGGTCTTCGCTAAGGTCATGCCAGCAGTAGTACCAGGTACTGCAATCTCAAGGTCACTCTGTGATCCCGTGTTTGGGAGATCTACTTGTCAAGGCACCCTCTTAAGGAACATGCCAACACAGCCGAACGTTGCGCTGGAGACTCTCCAGAGTTTCGGGTGGATCATCAACTTTTCAAAGTCAGATCCGACCCCGGGCCAATCACTAACATATCTAGGCATGGAGTTTCATACTCTCTCAGCGATAGTGAAGCTTCCGCTAGACAAACAGCGTTCACTACAGACAAGGCTGCAATCTCTCCTTAGGATCAGTCGCACACATTGAGACGCCTCATGCACTTCTCACGTAAGATGGTAGCAATGGCGGCAGTCCCTTTCGCGCAGTTTCATCTGCGTCCACTACAATGGGACATTCCCCGCCAATGAGACGGGAAGTCGACGCCCATCGACAGAGACGTCTCCCCTTCTCAGGCGGCCAAAGAATCTCGACGGTGGTGGCTTCTTCCCACCTCATGGTAAGAAAAAAGGTCCTTCCTACCCCCATCCTGGGTGGTAGTTACGACAGGCACGAGTCTATCAGAGTGGGGAGCAGTTTTTTCTCCGCCACAGGGCTCAAGGTACGTGGATTCAGCAAGAGTCCACCCTTCAGCTCAATGTTCTGGAAATCAGAGCAGTGTATCTTGTCCTACAAGCTTCCAGCAGTGGCTGAAAAGCAAGCACATCCGAATTCAGTCGGATATCTCCACAGCGGTGGCATACATCAACCACCACGGAAGAACACGCAGCCGGCAAGCCTTCCAGGAAGTCCGGCGGATTCTAACGTGGGTAGAAGACACGGCATCCACCATATCCGCAGTTCACATCCCAGGCGTGGTAAACTAGGAAGCAGACTTCCTCAGTCGCCAGGGTATAGACGCAGGGGACTGGTTTCTTCACCCGACGGGTTTCAGGAGATCTGTCGCCGCTGCGGGATGCCGGACGTCGACATAATGGCGTCACGGCACAACAACTTTGTTCCGGCTTCATAGCACAGTCTCACGATCATCGAGCTCTGGCGGCGGACGCCTCAGTTCAACATTGGTCGCAGATTGGCCGAGGAGGTCGGGGTTCCCGGATCTGTGGTACCTCACGGTAGGCCAACCGTGGCCACTACAGACCGAACAGACTTGCTGTTTCAAGGGCCCTTTTTTCCATCTGAACTCTGCGGCCCTGAACATGACGGTGTAGCCATTGAGTCCTGGATCCTAGCGTCTTCAGGATTATCTCAGGAGTGGTTGTCACCATGACGCAGGCCAAGAAGCCAACGTCCGCCAAGATCTACCACAGATCGTGGAAGATATTCTTATCTTGGTGCTCTGCTCAAGGAGTTTCTCCCTGGCCATTTGCATCGCCTATTTTTCCTTCCTTCCTACAATCTTGGTTGGAAAATAGTTGGTCGCTCAGCTCCCTTAAAGGACAAGTCTCAGCGCTATCTGTATTTTTTCAGAAACGCCTAGCCGACTTCCGCAGGTATGCACGTTCCTGCAGGGAGTTTGTCTTCTCATCACTCCGTACAAGCGGCCATTAGAGCTCTGGAGTCTGAACAAGGTTCTAATGACTCTCTTGAAGCCGCCTTTCGAGCTTTTGAAAGTTGTTTCCCTTTCCGTATTTCACAGAAAGTGGCCTTTCTAGTAGCGGTCACGTCTCTTCAGAGAGTGTCCGAGCTAGCAGCGCTGTCATGCAAATCTCCATTCCTGATCTTCACCAGGACAAGGGGGTTCGGCGTCCGATTCCGGACTTTCTCCCTAAGGTGGTATCCCACTTTCATCTCAATCAAGATATCACCTTCCCTTCTTTGTGTCCTCATCCAGTCCATCAATTTGAAAGGGATTTGCTTCTGTTGGATCTGGTGAGAGCACTCAGGATCTACATTCCCGTACGGCGCTCCTGTGCCGCCCGGATGCACTCTTTGTCCTTGTCGCTGGTCAGCGTAAGGGGTCGCAAGCTTCCAAATCCACCCTGACTCGGTGGATCAAGGAACCAATTCTTGAAACCTACCGTTCTGCTAGGCTCCCGGTTCCCTCAGGGCTGAATGCCCATTCTACCAGAGCCGTGGGTGAGTCCTGGGCATTACGGCACCAGGCTACGGCTCAGCAGGTGTGCCAGGCACCTACCTGGTCGAGTCTGCACACTTTTACCAAGCATTATCAGGTGCATACCTACGCTTCGGCAGACGCCAGCCTAGGTAGACAAGTCCTTCAGGCGGCGGTTGCCCACCTGTACGAAAGGGCTGTTTGACAGCCCTACCACGAGGTATTCTTTTACCCACCCAGGGACTGCTTTTGGACGTCCCAATTGTCTGGGTCTCCCAATGGAGCGACAAAGAAGAAGGGAATTTTGTATACTTACCGTAAATTCCTTTTCTTCTAGCTCCAATTGGGAGACCCAGCGCCCCGCCCTGTTTTCTTAGGGTTTTTTTCGGTACACATGTTGTTCATGTGAATGGTTGCAGTTCTCCGATGTTTCTTCGGATTGAATTGGTCTTTAAACCAGTTATTGGCTTTCCTCCTTCTTGCTTTTGCACTAAACTGGTGAGCCAGTGATCCCACTGGGGGTGTATAGCCAGAAGGGGAGGGGCCTTACACTTTTGAGTGTAATACTTTGTGTGGCCTCCGGAGGCAGTAGCTATACACCCAATTGTCTGGGTCTCCCAATTGGAGCTAGAAGAAAAGGAATTTACGGTAAGTATACAAAATTCCCTTCATTCTGTCTGTCTGTCTGTCTGTCTGTCTGTCTTGCTCCAAAATTGTGTCCTTATGGTGACACAAAGCTGATTGGCCGCTGGGCTCGCCATGGCCCCGCCCCCCCACACGGATTGGCCGCTCGTCTCGGCTCCGCCCCCCCCACGGATTGGTCGCTCGCCTCGGCCTGGACCCACCCTCCGCTCGCCCCGGCCCTCCGCATGCATCGCCAGACATAACCTTGCGCTGCTGGGATCGTGACGGAGCCGGTCTACGCTGGTAACCATTATACACATCGGGTAACTAAGGTCCCTTAGTTACCCGATGTGTATCATAGTTACCAGTGTACACCTGCTCCCGGTACACATGTGCAGGGAGCTGGCATTATACTCCTCTACCCCAGGACTACTCCTCCTATTATAGTCTTCCTATTATACTCCTCTCTGAGTATAATAGGAGAACTATTATAGCATGGGGGATGGAGCACGATGGGGCAGTGCGCAGCATGGAGGATGGAGCACGATGGGGAGTGTGCAGCATGGGGGATGGAGCACGATGGGGAGTGCGCAGCATGGGGGATGGAGCATGATGGGGGGTGCGCAGCATGGGGGATGGAGCACGATGGGGAGTGCGCAGCATGGGGGATGGAGCACGATGGGGAGTGCGCAGTATGGGGGATGGAGCACGATGGGGAGTGCGCAGCATGGGGGATGGAGCACGATGGGGGGTGCGCAGCATCGGGGATGGAGCACGATGGGCAATGCGCAGCATAGGGGATGGAGCACGATGGGGGGTGGGCAGCATGGGGGATGGAGCACGATGGGGGGTGCGCAGCATGGGGGATGGGGCACGATGGGGGGGTGCGCAGCATGGGGGATGGAGCACGATGGAAAGTGCACACCTCCCCCCAACACACACACACAACACACCACACACACACTGGGAACCACAAACACCGCCATACACAGACACCCACACACACAGACAACGCCGCACACACACAACACCCAACACACAAACCCCGCGGCATACATAAATATATGCACATACCGCACAACACACACATTGCACAAAACATACCTCCCCCCAAAACACACCACACCCACACAAACCGCGCAACACACACACACACAACGCTACAGACACACAGCGCTCCACAAACAACGCAACACACGCAACACACATACAACACCGCTCTCACCCCCCGCCACACCCAGACAACACCCAGAACATGTACAGCGCCCTACACAAACACTTGGTAACTACACACAACAACATCAATATATATATCTAACAAAAATCATACATGAACTACACAATACGTAAATTCTAGAATACCCGATGCGTAGAATCGGGCCACCTTCTAGTGTACAATAGAAGCCTATGGGCGCTGGATCCGTCATAATGCGGCAAAAAACACAAGTGACCTAATTTGTATAATAGGTACAGAAATTCAGCAACATCAAAAACTCCCCAATACTCATTGTGGGAACGCAGCCTTACTACAGCTATCAATCTCTTGAACTTTTGCCTTATTTTACTTTCCATTATTTTAGGCAAGGAATGGAATACGTGAAATGAAATTTTGTTCTATAGAACCGGACTGGATTCACTTTCATCCCGATTTCTCTGAACGAATCATCCATGTTGGACCCGATAACATCAGGTGAGTAGAGATTAAAGGGGTTGTCCAGGCTGAAGTAATTAAGTCTGCAATCCCTCCATGTGACTGCAGACTCGTGGATCCTCCCAGAACGTACACTATGTGCATGCACCGTGAGGAAACCTAAATCTGCAGTCACATGGAGGGATTGACTGCAAACTTATCATTTTAGACTGGACAAACCCTTTTGCACCAGTCCAACATTTATTTATTTTTTCAGAGCTAGAGTGGTGCTTTTAACCTAAGTTCCCTGCCCCTAGTATTATACTTACCCTCCTGTACCTTCTGACTGGCTGGAAGTCAAACATTACGTCACAAGCTCCCAATGCAAGTCTATCAGAGCCAGACTGAGGATCTCATAGCTTTGCATTGAGTTAGGACCTTCGGCGCTCCTTGGAACACTGGATGGGTCAAAGTTCCAGAAACCAGATATAAGGCCGGTTTCAGACATCCGTGTTTAATTAGGTACAAGCCACACACATCAGTATGGTCATATGTGTGTTATATGTATGGCACACGTGTGTCAGATGTATGTCACACATGTGACATCTGTGTTTGCATACGTTTGACACGTACCGGAGCAAACACGGGTCTTTGAAATAAAAAGATGTTTTATATTCACCTGTGTCCAGCGCTGTTTTCTTCGCCTCTGCTGCCTCCTGATTCTGGGCCCCGCTCATTATATTCATTGATTATTCACTGCACTAAGGAGCTGGAAGCCGGAGTATCGCGGGGACAGCTCTGGGTACAACACCGTTGAGAACAGCATCGCCGGGGACCGTGCCAGGGACAGCATCGCAGGAACAGCGTCGGGCACAGCATCGCCGGTAACAGGTAAGTATCCAGCAAGCAGTGTGTGTGCGCAGTGAGTTCAGGAGGACATCAGATTTCCCAATGTACTCTGATCACCTCCTGATGATACCCCCGCGCTATAGTGGATGTCAGGACGATGTCTTCAGGGGTTCATCAGAGTTCATTGGAAACTCTGATGACCTTCTGGATGTCTCTGCACACACACTGCTTGCTTGCTGAATACTCACCTGTCCTCAGCGATGCTGTGCCCAGTGCTGTCCCCAACGATGCTGTGCTCTGCCATGCTGTGCCCGGCGCTGTCCCTGCGATTCTCCGGCTTTCAGCTCCCCAGTGCAGTGAATAATCAATGAATATAATGAGCGGGGGTAAGAAGCGGGAGACAGCAGAGCCGAAGAAAGCAGCACAGGATACAGGTAAATATAGAAAAAAATTTTTATTTAAAAGACCCGTGTTTTCTCCGGTACGTGTTACACTGATCCGTGTGCGATCCGTGTGGCATCCGTGCTGCCAGAGAAAAAACTGACATGTCTCCGTGTGTGCGTGCAGGGTCACGAGGGGTCACACGGTCTGTGTGAGTAACACCACAGAATAACATGGGTACGTGTGGCATCCGTGTTTAAAACGGATGTCACATGTACCTGAAACACGGACGTCTGAAACTGGCCTAAGACAGAGGTCAGGGGGCTTAGATTAGAAGCACCACTTCAGTGTTTTATTCACAGCTGGAGTGGTGCTTTAAAAAAAATAATTTTATGCATTTACAAATGTTGTTGCCACATTTCTCAACTTCAGTGTTAACCAAGGGTTGATGGTGTCTAGTCACGGAGCGAGTCATGTGCAATCCTTACTGGCTGCCGGAAATAAGATTTTTGTGCCTTTCCCCCCCCCTCTTAGTTAATGGTTTCCAATTCCTGTTAGACACAATTGAGAGATCACAAGGTACACACACATTATAAATCTTTTATATGCGGTGCAGATGTGATTTTACAAACTTATTTTTCAGGGTTTTTTTATTTATTTTTTTTTCTGTAGTGTTTTAAAGCTAAAGGAACTAACAGATGATGCATATAAATATGAGGTCATCGAGGAGTTTGCCATTCGTGCAGACAGAGAGCCTAAGGTAAGTAGAAAATTGTGTGCTTACACATTATTGCACTTTGTCTCATTCATACTTCCGTTTTCCACGTATTGTATGTGCTGTACCCGTCATTTTCACGATTTGAACATATACACATTACAGTTTATTATTTTCACATGTCGGTGTTTGTTTTTTTTTTGTTCATCCTCACTCCTTCATCCCCGACATCACAGATAAGTATTTATACAAGTCTATGGTTCGGTAAAAATCGCGGACCTCAAATGGCTGGTTAACATTATAATAGATGTAAGAAGCTTTGTAAAAAAAAATTTTATCCTTGGGTGAAAAGAAAAAATAAACAGAAATGAAAACACTGATGGTAAAATATGGACACAGTGACACTCGCGCTCCGTTCAGCCTTGCTAGTAGCAGGATGAAGGAAGATTTGTCACAGGCGCCAGAGAATTTTACCCACGGATGATGCTGGGTCCGGTGTTGTATACAAGATCTGTATTAGGCTATGTTCACACTGGGCTTTTTTGGTAAGTTTTTGCTGTGTTTTTAGCTGCAGATTTGCCTTGGTTTTATGCAACTCCATGCCAACAAAAAAGCTGCTTTTTACAGTCAAAGCAAAGTCCGAGATTTCTGAAATCTCATGCACACACACAAACACCTGCAGAAAAAAAACTTCCCATAAAAGCCCTGTGTGAACATAACCTTATTGTGTCCAAAGGTGGTGATCCGCCAAGGGCTATGGGGTACTCGGTCCCGGGCCGTATATGTACGGGGATGCTGTGTCACGGGTGTGTAATTGCCGTTGCCCGGTTCCATGACACTGGGGGTCGCTTTAAAAGGGGGTTATATTCAGGGGAGATGAAAGAGTTTGTTGTTGGAGCCACCACTGCACAGTCTATGGCCACTGGGGCTGGTGGTAATGGCAGCCTGGATGTTGAGCCCTCCGCAAGTAGGGCTGAGCCCCAGAGGATGGATGATGGAGTACGGCGTGGAAAGATTGGAGATCACACGATGGGAATGCAGTGCAACTCGTGTTTACTCACAGCGATGGTATTGCTGGACAGCTGGTTCAGACCCCTGGTCCCTGTAGTCCCAGTGCCGGTGTGGTAACCTGGTGCCTTCTTTCCCCTACGCCTCTCAGTAGTTTTGTAAAACCCTGTGGCTTGGAGCGTCTGGGGGTCCCCTCCTGTTAGTCGTCAGGCTCTGATCCGTATGGTGGGCAGTGTGAACCTTGTAGGGTCGGTGTTCTGTCCCGGTCCTTGGCTCTCTCATTACTGCTGGTGCCCCCGGATTCTTGGGTCAGTGAGGTCCTGGATGGTCCCCTCACTGTGCAGGTATTTGTCAGGCAGCTTGAAGCCTTCACCTAACCTAGGGCCGTGTGCCCCTTAAGTGCTTTGGTTCCAGGGGTGCCTCGTCGTATCTCCCTGGCAACCACTCTCCTGTACCAGTCAGGTCGACTGTCTCGAGACATGTCCGTCTCCTTCTACTGTCACTACTGACTGACTTACTGTTTCACTACCCCCCCCCCAGTTGTCAGCTAGTGGACCGGATCAGCTCTACCCCTAGGTGGCTATCCATTGGGTCTCCAACTAGTTAGCCACCAGTGATTGGGAGAGGGAGTCTGGGGATGTTATGTTTGGATGTTTTGATAGTACCGGCACTGGTCTTCCAGGTCCCTGGGGGTAGGCCCTGCATCTATGACAGGATGCAGTACCTAGTAATGCCCTGATGGGTTCAGGGGCGCTACAAATGTGTCTTTGAAGTCAGAGCAAATTCTTCATCATTACAAGCAGAGACCAAATAGGCACCCCCAGATGTCCATTAAACTTTTCTTCCATCCTGGTATCCTCTAAACCACAGGGAGATTAACACTTGTAAATTTGGTGCTGTGAAATCACCACACTGTTATTTATAGTTACACTATAAGGCCCTGTGCGCACGCTGCGGTTTGTGATGCTGTTTTGGGGTTTTGTTTTGTTTTTGTTTTTTGTTTTTTTTTAAATCTGCATCAAAATCTGCACATCTCTCCTGAAGCCAGCAAAGTCTATGGGATTTTAGATTTGCTGTGCACACCATGTGGTTTTTTATTTTTTTTCCATGCGATTTTAGTGCAGATTTTGATGCATAGAAAATCTACAGCATGTCAATTATCGGTTTAGCAGCGTTTTTTCACCCATTGACTTCAATTCATTGACTTTCTTGATGGCCCAAAAAAAACCACATCTAGTTTGGACGCGTTTTGTTTGTGTTTTTTTTTTTTATTTTGCCACAGCGTGCAGATCTGGTGCAGAAAATTTCTGCAGCGTGTGCACATAGTCTTAATGGGACCGAGATCGGACCGCAATGCACAGACTGGCCGGTGGGTCTCCCGACCTAAGCATGACGGCTGCATAGAAATATACGAACCTCAAACTCAGGGTGGGAGAGCCGCAGCCAGTCCGGCCATTGTCGTCCGATCTCTGTTCGGTTTATACGGTTGTCTGGATGTCCCTTTAGCTGTGTTCACACTCTGCGACAATAACTTGCATTGTTTTACTATGCTAGGAAAAAAAACATCTTTGTCGTTTTTTTTTTCTTTCTGTCCTTTAGGCGGATAATAAGGTAACCTTCACAGCATCGGGAAGGATGGTTAAAAAGCGTATTAATCAACTAGATGATGATACCGGACAAGAGGTAATGGGTGAAACCTCCTCAGTTCATTATCCAATAGCAAAATGTATAACGATTTATAATAAAAATTTAGAATGGCGTCTATCTGTACAGATGATCTGTAAATTCCTCTTTGTTCTCTTCAGGTCTTCTATGCGGTGATGTATGAAGATGAGCTGGATCTGCTGATGGTGGTGGCCGTGACACATACGGAGGAGGACGGCGTAGCCCATGTAGATCTACACTGTAATGGGACGGGGAGGATCCTGAAGAAGATCAAGCTGCAAGAATTTTGGGATGTGGTAGGAACCATATACATCGGATTTATGTCACTGCTTAGTCAGACTACTACAAATCATAAATAGCCCTTCTTTCACCAAAAGCTCTGTAACTACGGTATATACTCAAGTATAAGCAGACCCGAGTATAAGCCGAGGCCCTTAATTCTACCACGAAAAACTGGGAAACCGTATTGACTCGAGTATAAGTCTAGGGTGGGAAGTGCAGCAGGTACTGGGAAGTTTCAAAAAATAAAAATAGATCCCAATAATATGTATTTTGCCCCATCCTTTGTTCCCCCTTGTAGTAATGTGCCCATCCTTGTGCCCCTTCCTTGTCCCCTGCAGTAATGCACCCTGTAGTAATGTCGTCCTACTGGTCCCCTTCTTGTCCTCTATTATGTAATAATTATTCTCACTTGTCCTCCGTTCGCGCGGTGTCCTCAGCTGCTTCTTGTAGACCGCAGGCACATAGACCCCCTCCGTGTTAGCGTCTGATGCACGTGGATGCCGTCTGCTGTCATGTCTTTACTGCAGTTGAATGCTTTACGGTAGCGACTGCAGTAAAGCATTCAACTGCTGTAAAGTGTTGACGGCAGCATCGGTTCAGTCTATTGGATGCGATCACTGAGGGGTCTGTGTACCTGCGGTCTGCAAGAAGCACCCCTTGATGATCATGTCCGGTGCACAGAGCCACCGCTGCTGTCAGCGCTTTACAGCAGTTGAATGCTTTACTGCACCACTGCCGCCGTAAAGCATTCAACTGCCGTAAAGCCATGATGGCAGCCTGCAGCGGCAGTTCCGTGCAGCGGACGTGATCATCAAGGGGTGCCTCTTGCAGACCACAGGTACACAGACTCCTCCGTGATCGCGTCCAATACATGGAGCCGCCGCTGCTGTCAGCGCTTTACAGCAGTTGAATGCTTTGCTGCACCGCCGCTGCCATAAAGCCATGACAGCAGACAGCAGCCCTATGCATCGGACGCTATCACGGAGGGGTCTACGTGCCCTGACCTGAGTATAAGCCACGGGGGGCATTTTCAGCATAAAAAATGGGCTGAAAAACTCGGCTTAAGGCAGCGTTACACGCTACGATATATCTAACGATATGTCGGCGGGGTCACGGATTTCGTGACGCACATCCGTCATCGTTAGAGATGTCGTAGCGTGTGACATCTCTGAACGACTGTTAACGAGCAAAAATACTCAACTTATTGTGCTCGTTGACACGTCGTTCATTTCCATAATGTCGTTCCTCCTTCTGCGTGCCGGTTGTTCATCGTTTGAGGCAGCACACATCGCTACGTGTGACACCCCGGGAACGACAAACACAGCTTACCTGCGTCCCGCCGGCAATGCGGAAGGAAGTAGGTGGGCGGGATGTTATCCCGCCCCTCCGCTTCTATTGGGCGGCCGCTGTGTGACGTCGCTGTGACGCCGAACGTCCCTCCCCCTTCAGGAAGAGGATGTTCGCCGCCCACAGCGAGGTCGTTAGAGAGGTAAGTACGTGTGACGGGGATCAACGACATTGTGCGACACGGGCAACCAATTGCCCGTGACGCACAAATGACGGGGGCGGGTGCGATCGCTCGATATATCGTACCGTGTGACGCCACCTTTATACTCAAGTATATACAGTACATACCCCGATCAATGCAGAATAGTGCCTCTACTGACACCCAGAACCCCACCACATGTCCTATCTGATTGTGATTGGTGCCCTGCCATCAGAGTTGCCAACTTAACTTTTTTATTTTTATTTTTTATTTGGACGGCTTATCAACAAATCTGACATTATTTTTTACAAACCTATTGTAAAGAAGGGAATTTTGTTTACTTACCGTAAATTCCTTTTCTTCTAGCTCCAATTGGGAGACCCAGACAGTGGGTGTATAGCTACTGCCTCTGGAGGCCGCACAAAGAACTACACTTAAAAGTGTAAGGCCCCTCCCCTTCTGGCTATACACCCTCCCGTAGGAGTACAGATTCCTCAGTTTTAGTACCAAAGCAAGAAGGAGGAAAGCCAATAACAGTTTCAAAAACAAATTCAATCCGATAACTAGATCGGAGAACTTAAGAAACAACGTGAACAACATGTGCACCCGAAAAAAACGAAACCCTAAAAACAGATAGGGCGGGTGCTGGGTCTCCCAATTGGAGCTAGAAGAAAAGGAATTTACGGTAAGTAAACAAAATTCCCTTCTTCTTTTTCGCTCCTAATTGGGAGACCCAGACAGTGGGACGTCCAAAAGCAGTCCCTGGGTGGGTAAAAAGATACCACATGAACGGGCTGTCATACAGCCTCTTCCTACAGGTGGGCCACCGCCGCCTGGAGGACCTGTCTACCTAGGCTGGCGTCTGCCGAAGCGTAGGTATGCACTTGATAGTGTTTGGTAAACGTGTGCAGACTCGACCAGGTAGCCGCCTGGCACACTTGCTGAGCCGTAGCCTGATGCCTCAACGCCCAGGACGCACCAACGGCTCTGGTAGAATGGGCCTTCAGTCCAGATGGAATCTGAAGCCCAGCAGAACGGTATGTGTGAAGAATTGGTTCCTTGATCCACCGCGCCAGGGTGGATTTGGAAGCTTGCGATCCCTTATGCTGACCAGCGACTAGGACAAAGAGCGCATCCGAACGGCGTAGAGGCGCCGTGCGAGAAATGTAAATCCTGAGTGCTCTCACCAGGTCCAACAGATGTAAACCCTTTTCAAATTGGTGAACTGGATGCGGACACAAAGATGGCAAAGTGATATCCTGATTGAGATGAAAGGAAGAAACCACCTTGGGAGAAAACTCTGGAATTGGACGCAGTACTACCTTGTCTTGGTGAAATACCAGGAAGGGAGATTTGCAAGATAACGCCGCCAGCTCGGACACTCTTCGAAGAGACGTGACCGCTACAAGAAAAACTACCTTTTGTGAAAGCCGAGAAAGGGGAACCTCTTTCAAAGGCTCGAAAGGCGGCTTTTGAAGAGCAAGGAGAACCTTGTTCAGATCCCAGGGTTCCAATGGCCGTCTGTAAGGAGGAACGATATGACAAACTCCTTGGAGAAACGTGCGTACTTTAGAAATCTGTGCCAAGCGCTTCTGAAAGAATACGGATAACGCGGAGACTTGACCCTTAAGCGAGCTAAGGGACAAACCTTTTTCCAACCCAGACTGCAGGAAGGAAAGAAAAATTGGCAATGCAAATGGCCAGGGAGAAAACCCTTGAGCCAAGCACCACGCTAAGAATATCTTCCACGTCCTGTGATAGATCTTAGCTGAGGATGGTTTTCTAGCCTGTCTCATTGTGGCAACAACTCCCTGAGATAAACCTGAGGCCGCTAGGATCCAGGACTCAATGGCCACACAGTCAGGTTCAGGGCCGCAGAATTCAGATGGAAAAACGGCCCTTGAGACAGCAGATCTGGACGGTCTGGTAGTGCCCACGGTTGGCCTACCGTGAGATGCCACAGATCCGGGTACCACGACCTTCTTGGCCAATTTGGAGCGACGAGTATGGCTCGCTGGCAGTCGGACTTGATTTTCCGGAGAACTCTGGGTAACAATGCTAGAGGTGGGAACACATAGGGGAGTCGGAATTGCGACCAATCCTGAACCAACGCGTCTGCCGCCAGCGCTCGGTAATCGTGAGACCGTGCCATGAAAACTGGGACCTTGTTGTTGTGCCGTGACGC
Source organism: Anomaloglossus baeobatrachus (assembly GCF_048569485.1). Lineage (NCBI taxonomy): Eukaryota > Metazoa > Chordata > Amphibia > Anura > Aromobatidae > Anomaloglossus > Anomaloglossus baeobatrachus. Next base: position 57,622,684 of record NC_134359.1, read on the forward strand.
CATCAGATCGACGTCCGGCGACCCCCAGCGGCAACAGATCTGTTGAAACACGTCCGGGTGAAGGGACCATTCTCCTGCGTCCATGCCCTGGCGACTGAGAAAGTCTGCTTCCCAGTTTTCCACGCCTGGGATGTGAACTGCAGATATGGTGGACGCTCTGCTTTCCACCCACGTCAAAATCCGCTGGACTTCTTGAAAAGCTTGGCGACTGCGTGTTCCCCCTTGGTGGTTGATGTACGCCACCGCCGTGGAATTGTCCGACTGAATCCGAATCTGCTTGCCTTCCAGCCATTGTTGGAAGGCACGCAGGGCAAGATAGATTGCTCTGATTTCCAGAACATTGATCTGCAAGGTGGACTCTTCCTGAGTCCACGTCCCCTGAGCCCTGTGGTGGAGAAACACCGCTCCCCACCCTGATAGGCTCGCATCTGTCGTGACCACTGCCCAGGACGGGGGAAGGAACGACTTTCCCTGTGACAATGAGTTGGGGAGAAGCCACCAACGTAGAGAGTCCTTGGCAGTCTGAGAGAGGGAGACAGTCCTGTCGAGGGACGTCGAATTCCCATCCCATTGGCGCAGAATGTCCCATTGGAGAGGGCGCAGATGAAACTGCGCGAATGGGACTGCCTCCATTGCTGCTACCATCTTTCCTAGGAAATGCATGAGGCGCCTCAGTGAATGCGACTGGCTCTGAAGAAGAGATTGCACTCCAGTCCGTAGCGAGCACTGCTTGTCCAGTGGAAGCCTCACTATCGCTGATAGAGTATGAAACTCCATGCCAAGATAAGTCAGAGATTGGGTCGGGGTTAGATGAGACTTTGGAAAGTTGATAATCCACCCGAAAGTCTGGAGAGTGTCTAGCGCCACCTTCAGACTGTGTTGGCATGCTTCTTGAGAGGATGCCTTTATAAGCAGGTCGTCTAGGTACGGGATGACCGAGTGACCCTGCGAGTGCAGAACAGCTACTACTGCTGCCATGACTTTGGTGAAGACCCGGGGGGCTGTTGCCAGACCGAAGGGTAACGCTACGAACTGTAGGTGCTCGTCGTGTATGACGAAGCGTAGGAAACGCTGATGCTCTGGTGCAATCGGCACGTGGAGATACGCATCTTTGATGTCTATTGATGCTAGAAAATCTCCCTGAGACATTGAGGCTATGACGGAGCGTAGGGATTCCATCCGGAACCTCCTGACTTTTACGTGTCTGTTGAGCAACTTCAGATCCAGGACGGGACGATACGATCCGTCCTTTTTTGGGACCACAAACAGATTGGAGTAAAAACCGTGACCCTGTTCCTGAAGAGGGACGGAGGTCACCACTCCTTCCGCCTTTAGAGCGGCCACCGCCTGCAACAGAGCATCGGCTCGGTCTGGTGGTGGAGAAGTTCTGAAGAAACGAGTTGGCGGACGAGAACCGAACTCTATCCTGTACCCGTGAGATAGAATATCTCTCACCCAACGGTCTTTGACATTTGCTAGCCAAATGTCGCCAAAGTGGGACAGCCTCCCACCGACCGCGGGTGTGGGCATCGGAGACCGCAAGTCAGGAGGACGTCGTTTTGGCAACGGTTCCTCCGGCTGGTCTTTTTGGGCGTGACTGAGACCTCCAAGAATTTGAACGTCTCTGGTCCTTTTGAGTCTTTTTTGACGAGGCGAATTGGGACCTGCCCTGTCCTCGAAAGGACCGATAACCAGACTGACCCCTCCTCTGTTGGGGCTTGTTTTGTCTGTGTTGCGGTAAGGAAGAGTCCTTACCCTTGGAGTGTTTGATGATTTCATCCAAACGCTCTCCAAACAATCGGTCACGAGAAAAAGGCAAATTGGTTAAGCACTTCTTGGAATGAGAATCTGCTTTCCAATGTCTCAACCACAGAGCCCTACGCAAAACAACTGAGTTGGCTGACGCCACTGCCGTGCGGCTTGTAGCGTCAAGAACAGCATTAATCGCGTACGACGCGAATGCCGCCATTTGCGAGGTCAATGGTGCTACCTGCGGGGCAAATGCACGTGTGACTGAGTCGACTCGCGCAAGCCCGGCCGTGATAGCTTGGAGTGCCCATACGGCCGCAAAAGAAGGCGCTAATGACGCTCCAATCGCTTCATAGATGGATTTCAGCCAGAGCTCCATCTGCCTGTCAGTGGCATCTTTAAGTGCCGCTCCATCTTCAACAGCAACCAAGGATCTGGCTGCAAGCCTGGAAATTGGAGGATCCACTTTTGGACACTGGGTCCAACCCTTGACCACTTCAGAGGGAAAAGGGTAGCGTGTATCTTTAAGTCGTTTAGGAAAACGCCTTTCAGGATAAGCGTGGGGTTTCTGGATTGCGTCTCTGAAGTCAGCGTGGTCCAGAAAAGTGCTTAATGTACGCTTAGGGTATCTGAAATGGATTCTCTCGTGCTGCGAAGCTGACTCCTCTACAGGAGGAGCTGGTGGGGAAATATTCAACATCTTATTGATGTTAAATATAAGATCATTAACTATGGCGTCACCATCTGGTGTATCTAGATTGAGAGCGGTCCCAGGATCAGAATCCTGATCAGTTAAGTCCGCCTCATCACCCATAGATTCATCCCGCTGGGATCCAGACCATTGAGATGAATGTGAAGGCCCGTCATAACGAGCCCGCTTAGGCTGCCCGGGGCCATCGTCCGAGTCAGAGTCTTCACCCTGAGGTGTAGATGCCCGTCCCGGAGCTAGGAGCTGAGGGGGACCAGGGGGCAATACATGCACAGTGTCCGTGGTCTGAAGTACAGGCCTAGCTCGCAATGTGTCAAGAATTTGTGACATAGTGAGAGACATTCTGTCAGCAAAAGCTGCAAACTCAGTCCCTGTCACCTGGACAGCATTCACAGGTGGTACACCCTGGGACACGTCCAGCAGAGGTCCCGACTGTGCAAGCGCCGCAGGGGCCGAGCACTGCACACAATGGGGGTCCGTGGAGCCTGCCGGTAGAAAAGTCCCACATGCGGTGCAGGAAGCATACAATGTCTGTGCCTTGGCACCCTTGCGTTTTACGGGCGACATGCTGCTGGCTCTCTGCATGTGAGAGAGTCTATAGCCAAAGGGCGACCAGCGCTATGCAATACCAAGTATTTGTAGCCACAAAATACTAAGGATACTACGAGCACAAGAGGGGGTGAGCCCACTGGGCTGCTTACCGCCCGCTGAACAGCGGGTAAGAGGCTGCAGAATGCCTTGTCTGGGTCTCCCCGGCTCCCCTCTGCAGCTCAGCGTGTCAGCAAGAATGGCTGCAGGCTTCTGTGGAGAGGGGCGGTCCGTGGGAGTTCCCAAACAAAAGTGCGGGAACAGTGTCCCCTCTGTGCTGACTGTGAGGGCTGGAGTATGTAAAAACGACTCCAGCCCTCAGCGCTGATGCACTGGCCAGCGTCCCGCCCCTCTCCTGACTGGCAGGTCTGTGGGCGGGAACGAACGAACGCAGGCCGCAAAAGCCGGGGACTCGAGTTATCAGCGCGGCCGCCGTAAAAGCGCGGGCCGCGCTGAAGTCCCCGGCGCACCGCAAGTGCCAGCCGCGCCGCTGTTCAAGCGGCCGGCGCGACCGAGTTCTAGCGTGGGCAGCGTCCCGCCCCTCTCCTGACTGGCAGGTCTGGGGGCGGGAACGAAAGGAAGCAGGCCGCAAAAGCCGGGGACTGTAGTTATCAGCGCGGCCGCCGTAAAAGCGCAGGCCGCGCTGAAGTCCCCGGCGCACTACAAGTGCCAGCCGCGCCGCAGTCCCAGCGGCCGGCGCGGACTATTTCCATAAATGTGCCTGCTTCAGCAAAGCTGAATGAGGCCATGGCACAGGCGCCGCAGCGCTGATGTCCCCCGGCGCACTACAACACCCAGCATGCTGCGGTGTGAGCGCCAGATACACGGGGACACAGAGTACCTTGAGGAAGCAGGGCCATGTCCCTGATGTACTCCGCTCCATCCAGCATCTTCTCCAGGGGCTGTAGATGGAGCACGGTCTCTGTGCCTGGAGACCGGTAAATCCCACTTCACCCAGAGCCCTGTAAAAAGGGATGGGGAAGGAATCAGCATGTGGGCTCCTGCCGCCGTACCCGCAATGGGTACCTCAACCTTACAAACACCTCCGACATAAGTGGGGTGAGAAGGGAGCATGCTGGGAGTCTGTATAGACCCTCTTTTCTTCCATCCGACATAGTCAGCAGCTGCTGCTGACTAAGAACAATGGAGCTATGCGTGCGTGTCTGACCTCCTTGCGCACAAAGCTAAAACTGAGGAATCTGTACTCCTACGGGAGGGTGTATAGCCAGAAGGGGAGGGGCCTTACACTTTTAAGTGTAGTTCTTTGTGCGGCCTCCAGAGGCAGTAGCTATACACCCACTGTCTGGGTCTCCCAATTAGGAGCGAAAAAGAAACCATAATAAATCATTAATTTAAGAGACATTTGTCTACCACCCATAGTTCTGATATATTAGCTGCATTCGCTGTAAACTGATAATTACAGCTAAAATAATTTCTTCAGCCTCAAAATAATCACGGACACCTTACTTTTTTTTCTTCATCGTTCCTTATGGGAGACCCAGACCATGGGTGTATAGCTTCTGCCTCCGGAGGACACACAAAGTACTACACTCAAACGTGTAGCTCCTCCCTCCTAGCATATACACCCCCTGGTAGCCAGTCCTAGCCAGTTCAATGCTTTGTGTTCAGGAGGTCACACACACATGCATTCTCATCTGATTTTTGATTTTGATTTCAAAGAGTTGGAAGAAAAGCGGGTCCAAACTGGACTCCCGGCATGTCCCTTCTCACCCCACTGTGTCGGCGGTGCTGTTAAGGTTGATTTTACAAGGCTGGAGCCTTACATGCCGCGCTCCTTCACCATCCCTCGGGCTCTGGCTTGAAGTGGGAGCCATCACGGTTCTCACTGCTTTGCAGGAGACTGGTCTCCATCCGCAGCCCTTTCAGGACCCTGCCGGACGGAGCACTCATCCCTCAGGGACCTGGCCCTGCGTCTCATAAGCTAAGTATTGAGACGTTATTGAGGGGTCCCTTGTACATTTATTGTGGGTAGAGTGTGTTTTTTTCACTTTGCTGTGATTTCCGGCCGGTTCTCTGGTTTTTACCTGAGAACCGCGCCGATGGTGCCTGTTTGCCGGCCGCATTGTTAAATCTAGGCCCCGGCTTCGCCTGAGGCCTAGTTTCGATTTCACTGCCCCTGCATGTCAGTCATGCAGAGGGACAGTGCGGCTCCGCCCAGCGGCTGTTCGGCACAGGGGAGAGACACTCCTCTCTGAGGAAAGATTCCCTCCCCTGTATATCTCCTTGGCCCTCCGGATCCCGCTCTTAGAGTAGGCCCCGCCCCCTCTCCTCGCTCCGGCGCGATTTTTTTCAGCGTTCTTACGCCATGTCTGCACAGCGATCGGCGCTGACTGCAGCATCTCTCTGGGGCTCCGGGCTGTGGGATCTGGAGGGCACAGAGACAATGTCAAACGGTCTGGCAAGCCACAACCTGCGGTTGTGGGACTGCTTATATACTGCTTATATACTGCAATACTCTGCTGGGGGTCATTCTGGCTCAGAGCCCCCACTTCAGCAGCATGTCTCACACGAGAAGTAAGGCTACAAGATAAGGCAGAAAAGGGGTTAATGCTGCGCATCAGCCAAATGAAGACGTATAATGTTGATGAAGATGAGTATTCTTTTATTTCATAGGACCTATGAAATAAAAGAATACTCATCTTCATCAACATTATACGTCTTCATTTGGCTGATGCGCAGCATTAACCCCTTTTCTGCCTTATCTTGTATGCTCATCCACGTGGGGCTGCAGCAGACGCCATTATCTCATGCGCACTAGTGGTTGTGACTGTCACAACTGATCCAGGTGAGTGTATATTTTCCAGGTATACCCCACTGATCACTTTGGTGTTACACTATCAGCGCTCCTTATTTTCAGATCTATACGAGAAGTAAGGCTGCAAGGCTGCACTCAATATGCACTGCATGTAGGCTCGTACTGCCTGTACCGAGCACATAACCACATTGTGATTCCTGCTCTAACATGGTGGTGCCTCAGCCTGGAGTCTCATCCCCAGTGGTCCCTCCGGCTGCTCCGGCTCCGGTGGCTGAACCCCCGGCTTGGGTAGAATCCTTCTCTCCATGGGACAGCTGTCCCAGACTCTGCTGAGCATGCATTAGCCCCCTTCTCAGGGCGCCTCTGCTGCTACGGCTCGCTCAGCAAGGCCCTCAGAGGATTCTTCTTCTGGTCTCAGACCCCGTCCTCCTCACAGGAGAAGCAGGGTCCCCTCTCCTTCCTCGTCCCGCGGCTCTGATTCACGAGCTGATTCGCAGGACGAGGAGGATCCCTTTACTGGGGGCTCGGACGCTTTCCATGTCCCCCATTGATCTGTCCGAGGGTGACGCAGATATTAGTGTTTCGATTGCGTGCATTAATTCTGTACTGGACCTCAATCCGCCAGTATCAGAGGAGCAACCCTCTCTGGCAAAAAAGCACCAGTTTACCTTGCCTAAGAGAACAAGGAGTGTGTTCCTTAACCACTCCAGTTTTCAGGCCACTGTGACAAAGCCCAGGGTCTGCTCTGACAAACGCTTCCCAAAGCGTGGTTCTGATGACCGTTTTCCCTTTCCACCAGAGGTGGTCAAGGAGTGGGCTCATTCACCAAAGGTGGACCCTCCGGTGTCTAGACTCTCAGCCCGGCCGTTGTATCAGTGGCTGATGGCACCTCACTTAAGGTTTCCACTGTCCGCCAGGTTGTCCTTCTGGCCAAATCTGTATGGAGGCGGCAGGGGCCTCGTTCTCCCCATCTTTTGCAGCAGGGCGGGCTTTCAAAGCCATCTCTGCTTCTCTAGAGGAGATGCATTCCCTCACAGGGACTCTATGCCCGAAATGGTTGCCTTAACTTCCAGACTTCAGTCTTTTCATCCTATGCCATTTCTGCCATGCTGGAGACTCTCACCGCACTGCGGTGGCCTCAGCTAATTCTCTCGCTATCCGCAGGCTCCTGTGGCTTCGAGAGTGGAAGGCAGATGTTTCTAAAGAAGTTCCTTGCTGGGCTCCCTTTTGCTGGGACCAGACTATTCGGGAACAACTGGATGAAATTATTAAGGAAGCTCTTGGCGGGAAGAGTTCTTCCATGCCACAAACCTAAACCAGGAAACCTGTCCAGGGCAGGAATCAGTCGAGGTTTCGTTCCTTTCGTTCCTCCATCTGATCGTCCTCTAAGCCCTCGGCCTCGTCCACTAGCTCAGCCAAGGATCGTAAACCCAACTGGCGCACGAAGCCGCGTCCTCAGAAGACCGCAGGAGCTGCTGCCACTAAGTCAGCCTCCTCCTGGCTATCTGGCCACGCCAAGCAACGTCCTTGGTCGGTGGCAGGCTCTCCCACTTTGGCGACGTGTGGTTTCAACACGTCTCCGATCAGTGGGTGCGGGATACCATCTCCCACGGCTACAGGATAGAATTCTATCCAGCCCGCCAAACAGATTTTTTCTGTCAACTCCCCCCTGCTCCAAGGCCGCCGCCTTCTCACAGGCCGTGGCATTCTTGCAGGCCAATGGAGTAATTGTACCGGTTCCCGACTGGGAACGGTTCTGAGATTTCTATTTAAATCTATTCCTAGTCGCCGAAAAGGACGGTGCCTTCCGACCTGGATCTCAAGCTTCTCATCAAGCATGTTCAGGTGCGGCATTTTCGCATGGAGTCTCTGCGATCAATCAATGACCCAAGGAGATTCCCTAGCATCCATCGACATCAGAGATGCCATATGCATGTGCCAATCGCAGTTTCACACCAGCGTTGGCTACGTTTTGCAATCGGAGTGGAACATTTCCAATTCGTGGCTCTTCCCTTGGGGTTAGCCACGGCCCCTCGAGTATTCTCAAGGTCATGGCAGCAGTGATTGCGGTCCTGCACCTCTAGGGGTTGGCAGTGATCCTTTTGTCCTGGACGACCTTCTAGTCAGGGCTTCATCCAGTGCAGACTGTTAGCGGAGTGCCTCGCTCACTCTCGCCACTCTAGCCAATTCGGGTGGCTTGTCATTCTGTCCAAGTCCACTCTAACTTCGACCCAGAAGTTCACGTACCCAGGGACGCAATTCGAGACTCTGCCGGCACTTGTGAAGATGCCCTTAGTCAAACAGCAGTCCGTCCTCTGGCGGTGCGCTCTTTCCTGAGGTCCCGACGTCGTTCCATCAGGCACCTAATGCAGGTGCTGGATCAGATGGTGGCGTCAATGGAAGCGATTCCCTTGCCCAGTTCCATCTGCGTCCTCTGCAGCTGGACATTTTCCGCTGTTGGAACAAGCGGACTTCCTCCTTCCACGGGGTGGTGGCTTCGCCACAGACCAGGGGCTCGTTTCAGTGGTGGCTTCGGCCCCTCTCTCTCACGGACGCTCCTTCCTGGCCCCGTCCCGGGTGATCCTCACCAGGATGCTAGTCTATCTGGCTGGGGAGCAGTATATCTCCCCCATGGAGCTCAGGGCACTTGGACTCCGTCCGAATCAGCCCTCTGGATCAATGTGCTGGAAATCAGAGCTGTGTTTCTAGCTCTCTTGGCCTTTCACCATCTGTTGGCGGCCAGGCACATTCGAGTCCAGTCAGACAACGCCACAGCGTTTGCCTACATCAACCTCCAGGGCGGGACACTCAGCTGCCTGGCAATGTTGGAGGTTCAACGCATTCTTCAGTGGACGGAGGACTCCTAGTCCACCATATCCGCAGTCCACATCCCAGACGTGGAAAACTGGGAGGCAGATTATCTCAGCCGTCAAACCGTGGACAACGGCGAGTGGGTTCTGCATCCGGCAGTGTTTCGGTCAATCTGCCGCAAGTAGGGCTCTCCGGACGTGGATCTTCGCTCCACGATCCTCAGGCTTTTGCAGCAGACGCACTGGTTCAAGATTGGTCCCAGCTTCGTCTGTCTTACGTGTTTCACCCTCTAGCTCTTGCCCAGAGTCCTGCGCAAGATCAGAATGGAGGGCCGTCGGGTCATTCTCATTGCTCCAGACTGACCCAGGCGAGCTTGGTACCCTGACCTGCTCCACCTGTCCGTAGAGGTGCCATGGCATCTCCCGGACTGTCCAGACCCTCTCTCACGAGGTCCGTCTTTCCGCCAGAATCCTGCGGCTCTCAGATTGACGGCGTGGCTTTTGAGTCCTGGATCTTGACGACTTCTGGTATCCCTCCTGAAGTCATCTCCACTATGACTCGGGCTCGGAAGTATCCTTTGGCCTTTTTGCCTTGCCGTCCCTCCTGTCCCTTCTACAGTCCGGTCTGCAGCTAGGACTATCCCTCAATTCCCTCAAGGGACAGGTCTCGGCTCTGTCAGTGTTGTGCCAGCGGCGTATCGCCCGGCTGGCTCAGGTGCGCTCCTTCATGCAGGGCGCATCTCACATCATTCCGCCTTACCGGCGGCCTTTGGAGCCCTGGGACCTTAATCCGGTCCTCACGGCTTCCGGAAACCCCCCTTTGAGCCTCTTAGGGAGGTTTCTTTGTTTCGTCTTTCACAGAAAGTGGTCTTTCTAGTGGCCATAACTTCCCTCAAGAGAGTCTCTGTTTTGGCTGCACTCTCTTCGGAGTCACCCCTTTTTTGGTTTTTCATCAAGACAAGGTGGTTCTCCGTCCGACTCCGGACTTTCTCCCTAAGGTGGTTGCTGCTTCCACCTTAACCGGGACATTTCCCTGCCTTCCTTTTGTTCGGCTCCTGTTCATCGCTTTGAAAAGGCGTTGCATACTCTGGATCTGGTGCAGGCGCTCCGGATCTATGTGTCTCGCACCGCTGTTCTTAGGCGGTGCACCTCTCTTTTGTGCTGACCACTGGTCAGCGTAAGGGCCTCTCGGCATCTAAGCCGACCCTGGCTCGTTGGATTAGGTCGGCCATTTCCGATATCTACCAGTGTACTCAAGTGCCTCTCCCGCCGGGGATCAAGGCACACTTGACCAGAGCTGTCGGTGCCTCTTAGGCTTTCAGGCCCAGGCTACGGCTCAGCAGGTCTGTCAGACTGCCACTTGGACTAGTCTGCATACCTTTTCGAAGCACTACCAAGTGCATGCTCATGCTTCGGCAGATGCGAGCTTGGGCAGACGCATCCTTCAGGCGGCTGTCGCCCATTTGTGAAGTTAGGTTTCGCCTACTTCTCAGTTTTTCTGTTTATTCCCACCCATGGACAGCTTTGGAACGTCCCATGGTCTGGGTCTCCCATAAGGAACGATGAAGAAAAAGAGAATTTTGTTACTTACCGTAAATTCTTTTTCTTATAGTTCCGACATGGGAGACCCAGCACCCTCCCTGTTGCCTGTTGGCAGTTTTCTTGTTCCGTGTGTTTTCACCGGCTGTTGTTGTTGTAGACAGAGGTTCCGGTTGTTCCGGGTTTTGCTCTATCTCTACTTTTGCACTAAACTGGCTAGGACTGGCTACCAGGGGGTGTATATGCTAGGAGGGAGGAGCTACACGTTTGAGTGTAGTACTTTGTGTGTCCTCCGGAGGCAGAAGCTATACACCCATGGTCTGGGTCTCCCATGTCGGAACTATAAGAAAAAGAATTTACGGTAAGTAACAAAATTCTCTTTTTTTCCCTTCCTGGACAGGGCAAATAATTGCCCTATTTTTTACAAACCCCTGGAACTTCCTGGCCGGTTGGCCACCCTGCCTGCCATGATGAGGACTCCAATAGTCTATACATGAAGAACATGGATCCCAGTACATAAGGCCCTGTACGCACAACGCATTTTTGTTTCTTAAGCAAAAAAAACTCACCTTTGGCCGAAAAACTCATAACAACACAGTTTTTGCTGTTTTTCAGTACGTTTTTGCCCATGCGTTTTTCACTATATTCAATGGTAAAACGCAGGTCAAAAACACAGAAAGAATGGACATGTTGCTTCTGCTTCTTTTTTCTGCAACCAAAACTGCAAGGATAAAAGAAGCAATGTGCGCATTGTCTTTCTGAATTCTCATAGACTTTGCTGGGGAACGATAATATATGCAGGTTATAATAATAAAAAATTATATATTCATTTATATAGCGCTATTAATTCCACAGCGCTTTACATACATTGGCAACACTGTCCCCATTGGGGCTCACAATCTAAATTCACTACCAGTATGTCTTTGAAGTGTAGGAGAAAACCGGAGAACCCGGAGGAAACCCACGCAAACACGGGGAGAACAAATAAACATCTGCAAGGAGATACAAACTCCTTGCAGATGGTGTCCTTGGTGGGATTTGAACCCAGGACCCCAGCACTGTAAGACTGCAGTGCTAACCACTGAGCCACCGTGCCGCTGCAGGTTAAATCAACAAACTGCACTCAAAAACTGCACTGTGTGCACAGGGCCTAACAATAGTTTTGTGTTCTAGGTCATAAGAGAGTTACTGTTCAAAACCCATTAACCCCTGTAACGAATGGTGACTTATGTTTGTGTCACATTTCAGGTGATTTATGGATCAGGCTCCGCTGCAGAGTCCTCTCCGTACATAGCAGGCGCACGCTGTGTTTTGTAGTCGGTGCCTGCCTCTGGCACAAGTGATTAGAGCTAGCAGTGGAATTTAAACAGCACAATCTCAGTGGGGTATCCGTAAAGATGCCCATTGGGGTCTTTCCCTCCCCCATACCTCCATGGTGCATGCTTAGGGTGTTGAAGTATTGCCATTCCTGCCAAAGACTCTATTGCCACTTTTTGGGGAGCTCCTGTGTCACTGGGCTGCATCAATTAAAAATATTTTTACTATGTACTGTAATACTGTAGTATCACAGGCTCAAATCCCCTGAAGAAAAAAAACAAAAAAGTAAGATATAAAAATAAGTTAGAAAAAAAAAAAAAGTGACATCGCCCTTTACCTAATTCCAAAAATGGACATTAAGGATATGGGTGGGAATAAGCAAATGCAGAATGGCTGTGTCTGTGGAAAACTGGTCTATCAAAAATAGAATTATTTAAAGGGAACCTGTCAGGTGCAATATTCCCCCTCCAAACCACGAGCAGTTCTGGGTGCATATTGCTGATCCCTGCCTAACCGTCCCTGTATACACTAGCATAGATAAAGAGATCTTTAGAAAAAGTATTTATAAATATCTTATCATATGCTAATGAGCGAAGGGACTAGTTACAAGGGTGTTACTTCCTCTGACTAGTCCGCCCTCTAAGCATGTTAACATACCCACAGGGGGGTGCTAACTTACTATTCAATGCCCACTGCCTAGTGTAATCATTGCCATTGATGTGATGCGCATACCTGTGTCCGTTGCACCTCCTCAGATGCCGGGTATAGGGTCAGTGCGCATGATCAGAAGTCCCCGCACTTCCGGTCATGCGCACTACACAGTTTAAAGCCAGGACGTGTACACCTGACTTCATAGTGCGCATGACTGGAAGTCTGGGGATCATGCGTACTAAGCTGAAATTCAGCGTCGGGGGCAGTGGCAGCAGAGGTGAGCGCGACCATGTCTCTAACTCTGCGCATTCATTAGCATGTTAGCACGCCCACAGGAGCGTGCTTACATGCTAAGGGGGCCGACTAGCTAAGGGAACTAATGCCCTCATGCTAGTTTCTGCACTCATTAGCATTTCATAAAGGATTTTTACAAATACTTTATCTATGGTAGTGTATACAGGGACGATTAGGCAGGGATTAGCAATATACACCCAGAACTGCTCGTGTGTCTGGGTGCATATTACACCTGACGGGTTCCCTTTAACCCATAAGGTAAACCCATTTTAATTAAAATAATTACCTTGACTATTTTTGTAACGATGGGGGTTGGGGGGGAGCCTGTAAAATTTGAATACTGCTGTAATTATACTGATCTGAAGGATCACATCATATTTACTGTACAATGAACAAAAAATAATACAAAATGCAACAGCGAAATAGCTTTTTTTTTTACCTTTTCACCGCATTCAGAATTTTTTTTTTCCTATTTTCTTGCCACATTGTGCTAAAATTAAATGGGGACATCAAAGCTACAGCTTGTTCCGTAATAGGAAGCAAAACAATTCATATGGCTATTTTGAAGGAGAAAAAAAATAAAAACAATTTAAAAAAAAAAAATACTTATGGAAAATTCAAAATAAATGGGAAAAAAAAATCCAGGTCCTTAAAGGGGTTTTCCTTATACTCCCGGAATGTGGCTAGATGTATAGGTTATCACATACTGGTGGTTAGATGGCCGTTCGGTCTCACAGCCTGCATCGGAGAATCTTGACAGTGCGCACTGCTCACGATGTGCTTTTATGTACATTTTGCTTTTTGATTGTTTTCAGTATCATCAGAAGATAGTGTTGGTGGGGGTCTCTGTGTAGAAAAAAAAAAGATGCAGCGCTTTCATTCTTATTGGCAGCAGTTTGACCAATATTCCTCACTTTCAAGTGTCCTCGGTGCTTGGCAGTCATAGTTGTGATTTCTGACACTAAATGGTGTGAGACTGTGACCGGGGTTATCTATGACGGCCGGTATGTCTCGCCCTGGTTGTGCTCACTCCATGATAGAAAGTAAATCCACTCTAGGGTTAATGCTGTTTCCCTACAGGCTGAAGGAAGGGTTAAATAGAATCAGGAACAAGGGCAGGTGTGCCGGGTGTGAGGGAGTGAACAGAACTTCCTGAGCTCTCTGCTGGAGAGGCACATGTATTTTGTTATGGACTTTTGTTTGGACATTAAAACCGTGTGCTGTGAACCTTAATGCCTGGATCCTGTGTCTTCTGCTGCGCAGCCGACCGTGCTACCTCACATATGGTGGAGAATGCGGGCATGACAGCCGGTGAGGTGTAGCATCCATCCCTGGTGACCCGGTAGCACATGTCCTGGATTCGAGCGGCTATACTACAGCCCAAACCCAGCGACGCCATGGAAGACATACTAAGGCTGCAGCAACAGACTAATGCACAGCTACAAGAGGCTAATGCACAGCAACAACAGGCTAATGCACAGCAGCAACAGACCAATGCACACCTGCTCCGGGCGTTGGAACGTCAGCAGCAATCCTTGCAAGTGCAGGAAAAAAAACTCCAAGAACAGATGGATCAGGCCAATGCACGTCAGCAGCAAGCCTTGCAATTGCAGGAAAAAAGGCACCAAGAACAGATGGTTCTCCTGGCCAAGTCGATCCGTGCCGGACCGGCAGCAACAACCCCGGGACCGGGTGACGACGGCAGCGTCCGGAAAGCGGTGAGACAAGCGTTGCAAAAGATGACCCCGGGTGATGATGTGGAAGCGTTCCTGGCGGTGTTTGAGCGGGTGGCCGAGCGGGAAAAGCTGCCGACCCCGCAGTGGGCTGAGGTATTGTCGCCCTATCTGACGGGGGAACCCCAAAAAGCGTACCTGGACCTCTGTACCGAGGACGCCATTGACTATGTGACCCTGAAAGCCGAAATACTGGCTCGGTTGGGGGTGAATACCTATGTACGGGCTCAGCGGGTAAATCAGTGGTTCTATGAGGAAGCCAAACCCGTACGCTCCCAGGCCTATGACTTGTTGCATCTTGTAAAAAAGTGGTTGCAGCCTGACACTCTGAGTCCGGCGCAAATGGTGGAAAGGGTAGTAGTGGATCGTTTTGTGCGCACTTTACCCGTCACCGTTCAACGGTGGGTCGGACAGGGTGACCCGAGTACCCTGGACCAATTAGTGTCCCTGGTAGAGCGGCATGTGGCTACGCAGGACTTGATACGGGACACTGAGACTTTGCGTACCGCCCGTCGGTCCGGCCCCTCCAAGCCTAGGGCCAAGGACCCACCGCTGACAACGGTGCAGGAGTCCCCTACCGTCCCGTCTGAGGCCGCGGCCGCCATTCCTGAGGTCCGGAAGGTTCTGTACCCTAAACGACAACCCGTCAAGGGGGTTTCCGTCCCCATTAGATGTTGGCGGTGCCAGCGGGTGGGACATATGGAAGCCCAGTGTCCACTCACCACGGAGCCCATGGATTGTGGGGTTACCCGGCGGGGTTCAATGTATGCTCAGGTGGTGTGTACCGCTGACCTGGTCTCCCCAGAGACGGAGCCCCACTTGTGCCAAATACAGGTGAATGGATGTCCGGTTACAGGATTGTTGGATTCTTAGTGACCCTTGTGCGATCCACCTTGAGGGCTAAAGTAAAGGCCACAGGACGCACCGTGGGGGTGGTTTGCATACATGGGGACCGCCGCGACTATCCCACGGGGATTGTCACCATCACAGCACCTTGCGGTCGGGTGCAACATGAGGTGGGACTTCTTAACACTCTTCCTTATGACGTGATCCTAGGAAGGGATCTGCCCTATTTTTGGACTTTATGGAGGGGACCCCCTAAGTCCCCTCAGATATTGGTCGGTCCGGGACCTGAGCCTTACAATCCTGAATCCGGGACACCTGCCGTAGGGGTCACCATGATAGGGACAGAGTGTGAACCCGATAGTTCGCCCCTAGAGGTATTGGCAGGAGAGGCTGAGACGGTCGAGCCCATCCCGGAGTTGGAGGCGTCCCCGGATACGTTTGGGACAGCCCAACTGCAGGACCCTACGTTAATACATGCCCGGAGTCGGGTGACAGTAGTTGACGGGGTGGCACAGCTGCCCGGTGCCCAGGTAAGGTACCCCCATTTCGCTCTTAAACAGGATTTACTCTACCGGGTAGATGAAATACGGGGCGTGGGGGTAGAACAGTTGGTGGTGCCCCAGCCGCATCGCCGGCGGGTCCTCGACTTGGCTCATAAACACCTGATGAGTGGCCACCTAGGGGTCAAGAAAACGCAGGAGCGAATATTGCAAAGGTTCTATTGGCCCGGGGTCTTTGGGGAGGTAAAACGGTTCTGCGAAACCTGCCCGGAGTGTCAGCTTACTGCACCCCTGACCCATTTTCGCAGTCCGTTGGTACCGTTACCCATTATAGAAGTCCCTTTTGAACGGATAGGGATGGATCTGGTGGGGCCCCTCGTAAAGTCCGCTCGAGGGCACCAACACATCCTAGTGATCGTTGACTATGCCACCCGGTATCCCGAGGCGATACCTCTCAGACATACTGCAGCAAAGCTTATAGCTCGGGAGTTGTTTGCTGTGTTCTGCCGGGTGGGATTGCCCAAGGAGATCCTTACGGATCAGGGGACCCCATTCATGTCTAAAGTGACCAAAGAGCTATGCCGGCTACTCCAGATCAAGCAGTTGCGTACGTCTGTGTATCATCCTCAGACGGACGGTTTAGTCGAGCGTTTCAATAAAACCCTGAAAACCATGCTAAAAAGGGTGATTTCAAAAGACGGGAAAGACTGGGATATGATGCTTCCCTATTTGATGTTTGCCATACGAGAGGTGCCACAGGCATCCACGGGGTTTTCGCATTTTGAATTGTTATACGGGCGACATCCCCGGGGATTGTTGGACCTGGCAAAGGAAACATGGGAGCAAGAGCCCACCCCCCATAAAAGTGTGATCGAACACATTTTGGGTATGCAGAACCGCATAAGCGCGGTCATGCCAATTGTGAAGGAGCATTTACAGGAGGCTCAGGCCGCGCAAAGCGGCCGCTACAATAGACAAGCCACCGTGCGGACCTTTAAACCCGGGGATCGGGTGTTGGTATTAATCCCCACGGCGGAGAGTAAATTCCTGGCTCAGTGGCAAGGTCCCTACGAGATAAAGGAAAGAGTAGGGGTGGTTAACTATAAAGTATTACAGCCCGGTAGGCGGAAACCTGAACAAATATACCATGTCAACCTATTAAAACCTTGGCAGGAACGGGAAAGCCTGATGGCTGTTTTTTCCCCACCTCCCTCCTCTTCGGGTCGTTCACATCCGGCTCCAGCGACCTCCGGAGAGGACGAACCGGAAGTAAGGATTGGAGAAGCCCTCACCAAGCAACAGAGGCGAGAGGCCAGACGGTTGGTTCAGCAGAACCCCGATGTCTTCTCCGAGCTGCCCGGTAGGACCAGTCTGATACGACATGATATTGTCACCGAGCCCCACCTGAAGGTACGCCTGAAGTCATACCGGGTACCGGAGGCTCGACGACAAGCCATATCGGAGGAAGTAAAGACAATGTTACGCCTGGGGGTCATCGAAAAATCCCGGAGTGAATGGGCTAGTCCGATTGTCCTAATACCAAAACCCGATGGCTCCTTAAGGTTCTACAATGACTTTAGGAGATTGAACGAAATATCCAAGTTCGATCTCTACCCCATGCCCCGGGTGGATGAGCTGATTGATAGGCTGGGACAGGCGCGATATTTTACCACGCTCGACCTGACCAAGGGGTACTGGCAGGTGCCACTAACGGAGTCCGCCAAGGAGAAAACCGCTTTTGTTAAGCCGGAGGGTCTCTTCCACTATGTTGTCTTGCCTTTTGGGTTACATGGCGCTTCGGCCACGTTCCAGAGGTTGATGGACTTAGTGCTGGAACCCCACCAGGCGTATGCATCAGCGTACCTGGATGACATCATTATTTACAGCTCCGATTGGCAGACCCACTTGGAACAGGTACAAGCGGTGGTGGACGCGCTTCGAACAGCCGGATTGACAGCCAATCCCAAGAAATGTGCATTGGGACTCACGGAAGCCCGCTACTTGGGCTACGTGATAGGCCAAGGAGTGATTAAGCCCCAAATTAACAAGGTTGAGGCGATCCAGAAGTGGCCTAGACCCCTGACCACGAAGCAGGTTAGGGCCTTCCTGGGTATCGTGGGGTACTACAGGAGGTTTGTAAAGGATTTTGCGGGACTATCAGCCCCCTTGACTGACCTTCTCAAAGGCAAGAAGTCCGTCATGGTGCGCTGGACTCCGCAGGCCGAGGACTCCTTCCGGGCCCTGAAGGAGGTCCTGTGCGGACAGCCCGTTCTTGTACACCCTGATTTCCGGAAGGAGTTCATAGTACAGACTGACGCCTCAGAGGTCGGCCTGGGGGCAGTGCTGTCTCAGGTGGTTCAGGGGGAGGAACACCCCGTCACCTTCTTAAGTAGGAAGCTCACCCCTCCCGAGCGGAATTATAGCGTAGTGGAGAAGGAGTGCCTAGCGATCAAGTGGGCCTTGGAGTCCCTACGCTATTACCTGCTGGGACGGCAGTTTCGCTTGGTGACGGATCACTCTCCACTGGTCTGGATGAGGTCCGCCAAGGAACGGAATGCCCGGGTTACCCGGTGGTTCCTTTCTCTGCAAAACTTCCGGTTTACGGTTGAACACCGGGCCGGTAGGTTGCAGGGCAACGCCGATGCCTTGTCCCGCGGCCCATGTTTGATGGCGGGAGTTCAACCCCGCACGCTTGAACTGAGGGGGGGGGTATGTGAGACTGTGACCGGGGTTATCTATGACGGCCGGTATGTCTCGCCCCGGTTGTGCTCACTCCATGATAGAAAGTAAATCCACTCTAGGGTTAATGCTGTTTCCCTACAGGCTGAAGGAAGGGTTAAATAGAATCAGGAACAAGGGCAGGTGTAGGTGTGCCGGGTGTGAGGGAGTGAACAGAACTTCCTGAGCTCTCTGCTGGAGAGGCACATGTATTTTGTTATGGACTTTTAATTGGACATTAAAACCGTGTGCTGTGAACCTTAATGCCTGGATCCCGTGTCTTCTGCTGCGCAGCCGACTGTGCTACCTCACAATGGCTAAAGTCAATGTTCACTATGCATTAGAGAGATTAATATATGTACAGTATATCACAAAAGTCAGTACACCCCTCACATTTTTGTAAATATTGTATCTTTTCATGAGATAACACAACAGATATGACACTGATACTATATAATGGTGGCCCCACAGATGCTCAATAGAATTTAGGTCTGGAGACGCTTGGCCAGTCAAGCAACTTTCCTCTGTTTCTATAGCAAGACAGTGGTCATCTTGGAGGTGTGTTTGGGGTCGTTATCATGTCAGAATACTGCCCTCCCGCCCATTTTCTGAAGGGAGGGGGATTATGCTCTGCTTCAGTTTATTGCAGTACATGTTGACATTAATGGTTCCCTCATTGAGCTATAGCTACTCACAGCTGGCAGTACTCATGCAGCCCCAAACCATGACACTTCCACCACCATACTTGACTGTAGGCAGGATACAATTGTCTGTGTCCTCCTCATCTGGTTGCCACCACACACACTTGATGCCATCTGAATCGAATAGGTTTATCTTGGTCTCATCAGACCACAGGACACGGTTCCAGTAATCCATGTCCTTAGTCTGCTTGTCTGCAGCAACTGTTTGTGGGCTTTCTTGTGCATCATCTTTAGAAGAGACTTTCTTCTGGGGTAACAGCCATGCAGACCAATTTGATGAATTGTGCAACGTTTGGTCTGAGCACTGACAGGCGGACTACCCCACCCCTGTATCCTCTGCAGCAATGCTGGCAGCACTCATACGTCTATTTTGAAAAGACAACCTCTGTTTATGACGGTGAGGACGTGCACTTGACTTCTTTGTGGGATCATGGTGAGGCCTGTTCTGAATGGAACCTGTCTTGCTAACTGTTGTATGGTCTTGGCCACTGTGCTGCAGTTCATTGTCAGGGTGGTGACAATCCTATTATAGTGTAGGCCATCTTTATGTAGAGCAACAATTTTTTTTCCAGTTTCTCAGATAATTCATTGCCATGACGAGTTATGTTGAACCTCCAGTGACCAGTATGAGAGTGTGTGAGCGATAACACCAAATGTAACACCCCTGCTCCCCATTCACACCTGAGACCTTGTAACACTAATTGGGCACAATTTGACCATTTTCACTTAGGGGTGTACTCACTGTTGTTGCCAGCAGTTTACATACTAATGGCTATGTGTTGAGTTATTTAGAGGACACCAAATTTACCCTGTTATACAAGCTGCACACTGACACTGTACATTATATCACAGGGTCAGATCTCAGTGTTGTCTCATGAAAAGATATAGTACATAATTAATATGTTTTTCTAAATATTTTAACATGTGAGGGGTGTACTCACTTGTGATTTTATAGTATATATACATACACACACATATCTCAAACAAGAGGATTAGAGCAGCATTTCTGCATACACCTTTTAGCTCTGGGTGTCCGGCCTCTCAGGTGCCATTCCATTAAGATTTATATATATATTTTATTTATATATATATATACCGTATTTTTCGCTTTATAAGACGCACTTTTCCTCCCCAAATTTTGGGAGGAAAATGGGGGGTGCGTCTTATAAAGCGGTATCGGGGGGGGGGGGGGGTGTCCTGTCTGAGGCGATCGGGCGGCCGGGTGCCTGTGGCTGCATGCAAGCGGCCGGGTACCTGTACTTGCGTGCAGCGGCAGCCGGGTACCCGTGGCTGTGTGCGGGCGGCAGCGGGTGCTGTGTGGCGTCGGCAGCCGGGTACATGTGCTTGCGTGCGGTGGCAGACGGGTACCCATGGCTGTGTGCGGGCGGCAGCCGGGTGCTGTGTGCGAGCGGCAGTCGGGTGCCCGTGCGGGCGGCAGCCGGCTGCCGCCCTCACACAGGTACCCGGCTGCCGCCCTCACACAGTTACCCCGCTGCCGCCCGCACACAGCCATGGGTACCCGTCTGCCACCGCACGCAAGCACAGGTACCCGGCGGCTTGTACGCAGGGTGGGCGGGCAGCCTGCTGGCTGCCACTCTGTGCATGCGGGGCGGGCGGCTGTGCAGCTTACCAGTTGTCCGCGGTCCCACTTTCAAATGATGGCGCCGGTGGAGCTCTTGGATGAGAGCTCCATCTGCGCACGCGCTGCTCCGGGAGTCAGCGCGTGCGCAGATGGAGCCCTTGGATGAGAGCTCCATCTGCGCATGCGTCGCTCCGGGCGCCATTACTTGAATCGGGACCGCGGACACACTCCACCACTGAGCAGTCCCTGCCGCTGCCACCACTGAGCAGTTGCCGCCGCTCCCACCACTGAGCCGTCGCCGCCACTCCCACCACTGAGCCGTCGCTGCCGCTGCCACCACTGAACCGGGACCGCGGACACACTCCACCACTGAGCAGTCCCTGCCGCTGCCACCACTGAGCAGTTGCCGCCGCTCCCACCACTGAGCCGGCGCCGCCACTCCCACCACTGAGCCGTCGCCGCCGCTGCCACCACTGAACCGGGACCGCAGACACACTCCACCACTGAGCAGTCCCTGCCACCACTGAGCAGTCGCCACCGCCGCTGCCACCACTGAACCGGGACCGCGGACACACTCCACCACTGAGCAGTCCCTGCCACCACTGAGCAGTCGCCGCCGCCACTGCCACCACTGAACCGGGACCGCGGACACTCACTGCACCGGCCTGCTGCACGGCTCACCCGCCACGGCTGGTGCCGCCACCACGGACCCCACGGATCCTGCAACCACGGACGCCACGCCACGGCACCTGCAACCAAGGACCCCGCTGCCACTGACCTGCCGCGCCTGCCAGCACAACCTGTGCCTCCTGTGACCCCGCTTCACCACCACTGCTGCCCCCCCTCCGGTAAGAGAACACCGGAGTATAAGACAGACCCCATTTTTCTTTTTTTTACCTTTTTCTATGTCTAAGTTTGGGGTGCGTCTTATATTCCGGTGCGTCTTATAAAGCGAAAAATACGGTATATATATATAATAGGTATATAATATATATTTTATTATATGTGTATATATATGTATAAATATATATATATGTATATATATGTATGTATATATATTTATATTATATATATATATATATATATATATATATAATGGAATGGCACCTTTAAAGAACACAATCTTTGCTACAAGTGGAGTGCTGCCTTCATCTTTATTGCTATAATATACTGTATGTATATTATAGCAAAAAAGATGAAGGCAGCACTCCATTTTTAGCAAAGATGGTGTTCATTAAAGGTGCCATTCCATATATATATATATATTATATATTTATATATATTATATATATTTATATATATTATTTTTTTATATATATATATATATATATATATATATATATATATATATATATGAAAAAAAAAAAATTATATACATATATATATATATATATATATATATATATACATACACATATATATATATATGTAAATATATATATGTAATATATATAATGGAATGGCACCTTTTATTATATATATATATATATATATATAATATAATATATATATATATATATATATCTCTTTATATATATTATATTTATATGTACTATATATATTTATATTTATATACATATATATATATTTTATTTATATATATATTTATATACATATATATATATATATATATATATATATATATATTATTTATATATATATTTTATAATGTATGTATGTGTTAGTATGTGTGTATGTAATATATCATATTTTGTTCACATGTCCACTGCTCATAGTGACACTGTTTCTCAGGAAGAAAGATCTTATTCTATTAAACGTCTCCAATCGTTGAAAGGAAAGCTGCAATTAATATTTATTATACCTCTTGGGCAGGAAGTGTCCCTGCGGTCTTATCTACGTCGGGGAAACAACTGTGAAACTAAAAGAGAGGCTTTCCAATCATTAATACACCATTAGGCAAAAGAATGTTTTATTACCGGTACCGCAGCACTTTGCTGAACACAAACACAACGTGTCACAATTGCGTTATCAGATCCTGGAGCAAGTCCCGCAGCCCAGGCGAGGAGGAGATCGTGTCAGGGCATTGAAGCAGCGTGAGCTATACTGGATACACCGACTGCAGTCTCTCCATCCACTGGGACTGAATAGGGATTATGATGTAACTTGTTTTTTGTAACACAGCCATACATGTAATGAAATGTTGAATTGATGCAACAGAGTTTATTTTTATTTTCATTTTCATTTTTTAATTTTTCTTCAAAAGGAAAAATGCGATTTATTAAAATCAAGGAAAAATAAACTTGACATGTAATGACAGTGTATTTGCAATATTAAAGATGTACTAATTTACATGGAAAATGTCAAATAATTTATGTAATTTTGAGCAAAGGTGAAAAAATTTAACCCTTTGATTTATTAGGCTGTTGTTCAACTATTGGTTCTTTATGTCTAAATCCATTTGTAATTGTGGTTGAACCATCATCTCAGTGAATCTGCTTGTTTCAGTTTGAATTCTAATGAGAAACATATATGGAAATTTGATTAATATAATTTAACTAATTAATTTAGTATGCAGATGAGATAGGTGGGTCAGTCACAAAGGAAGTAATCCACTCATTGTGTGTATATATATGTGTGTGCATTCATTTAATCTATAGATGTGAAAAAGGCTCACTATTAGCCGAAACGCGTGATTTACGCCTGTATATTATGATGGAATAAACTACAAAAATATTTCAGAAGATTTGGAGTGCTAGTCCTTTGTATTAATTAATTAGGCAGGAAGCTGAGAGACCATTATAGCGGCTTAATATTTGTAATGTGTTGTGTAAATTAATTTATTTTTGTTTGGTTTTTTTCTTAGACCCACAGTCATGCCTTGGTGTTTGATCGGGACACAGTGATCCATATAGAAGAGCGACCCAACCATAACTTCTCCTGCTTTGTCTATAAAATGCACTGCGGCTCCGAGGACTGATTGTGCCTGCAAATCTCTTAAAGATGATGAGAAAATATTCATTTCTCCGATTCCTTGTTTATGAATATATATTTATTGCCTTTAAAACAAGACTATTTCAATTTTGGTTACATAGACTTTTATTACTTGAACGTTTGGGGGGGGGGGGTCCCACTTTCCCCAACCATCACCCTCAGATTCTGCATCTCAGGACCAGAAACTTTAATATTTACTAAACTTTTTTTTCTTTTATTTTTTCTGTATGTAGGTATTCATCACTTACCTTTTTTATATGGGGATTTTTTTTTAAAAACTTCTCCCCCAGATCTTTTGCTTAAATGGACTGTTTGTGTTCTCATTATGGGGCATTTTCTCCTACTCACTCATTGGTTTGTCTGTGTCTATAGCATATTATTAATTTTCATGTTTTTTTGTGGGTTTTTTTTTTTTTTTTAACTAGTATTCAATAAAAATGACTTATATTTAGACTTTTTTTTTCCTGTGTCCTGTATTTATTTTGTTTTTTATTTGGTGTTTCAAGTACTATGAGTTATGAGTTTTTGCCTCCATGGATCAGACTTGTTTTTCCAACACAAACGCTATATCTGATTGTGATATGGAGAGTTTGGAGGCAAAGCTTATATGTTAAAATCTGTCGTTACTCTAACCATTTTGAATAATGTTTGCAGTGTGGGAGGGAGAATTATGCGCTGGAAGGGTTCATGGCTACGAGGGACCATTGCCATGAAATGGGTTGAATGATTGCCATCATAGTCTATGGCTGACCAATGCCTCTGTTGGGCATCAGTCACTTTCTCCTTGTTAATGGGTTTGGAGCTTTTTCCGGCATATTGCCCAGGTTACCGATCTTGATAGTGGCCCCCCTGCTTCGTGTTACCAGCCTGTACAGCCGTCCCCCACCAGCTAGGCTGTGAGTCCTCTCCCTCCCCTACAGGAGTTAATGGCGTTGAGTGAAAATCACAAAGTAATGCAATTGTCTTGGATAAGACAAAATCGATACACAATTGGTGATTCGCAAAATAACAACATGCAGTAGATTAAAGGGGTTGTCCACTACTAGAACAACCCCTTCGGATTCCACGTTTCCCTCAGGTAAATAATAAAGCCTATACTCCCCTCCCGTACCGATGCCGCGGCTCACGAGGGGTTGTGTTGTCACATGAGCCCCCGTGTTCAATCAACCCTGGCTTTTTTTCTGCCCACCTTCAGACTAAACGAGCAATTGACAGGAAGTGGGCACAGCCGCAATTCCTGTTTATTAACAAGTTTGGTCCAAAAGCGGGGAGACTGAAGCCGGCGCTGATTTGGAGCCGTGGCACCGTTGGAATGGCACCGGGATGGGCGGGGAGTATAGCTTTTATTATTTACCTGGGAAAACGTGGAATCAGAAGGGATTGCCCTAATACTGGACAAGCCCTTCAAGACTCAAACAGATTCCTCAAGCATTAATATAATGCTGGTCTTTTTATCAGGGAAGCCACTGTCTTTGTGACTGTATGTCCTGTACACAGATAACTCAAGTTAGTTAACTACAGTCATATGAAAAAGTTTGGGCACCCCTATTAATGTTAACCTTTTTTCTTTATAACAATTTGGGTTTTTGCAGCAGGTATTTCAGTTTCATATATCTAATAACTGATGGACTGAGTAATATTTCTGCATTGAAATGAGGTTTATTGTACTAACAGAAAATGTGCAATCCGCATTTAAACAAAATTTGATCGGTGCAAAAGTATGGGCACCTCAACATAAAAGTGACATTAATATTTTGTAGATCCTCCTTTTGCAAAAATCACAGCCTCTAGTCGCTTCCTGTAGCTTTTAATGAGTTCCTGCATGAAGGTATATTTGACCATTCCTGTTTACAAAACAATTCCAGTTCAGTTAAGTTTGATGGTCGCCGAGCATGGACAGCATGCTTCAAATCATCCCACAGATTTTCAATGATATTCAGGTCTGGGGACTGGGATGGCCATTCCAGAACATTGTAATTGTTCCTCTGCATGAATGCCTGAGTAGATTTGGAGCCATGTTTTGGATCATTGTCTTGCTGAAATATCCATCCCCTGCGTAACTTCAACTTCGTCACTGATTCTTGCACATTATTGCCAAGAATCTGCTGATACTGAGTTGAATCCATGCGGCCCTCAACTTTAACAAGATTCCCGGTGCCGGCATTGGCCACACAGCCCCAAAGCATGATGGAACCTCCACCAAATTTTACTGTGGGTAGCAAGTGCTTTTTTTGCCTCCATGCATAACGCCTTTTTGTATGACCAAACAACTCAATCTTTGTTTCATCAGTCCACAGGACCTTCTTCCAAAATGTAACTGGCTTGTCCAAATGTGCTTTTGCATACCTCAGGCGACTGTTTGTGGCGTGCTTGCAGAAACTGCTTCTTTCGCATCACTCTCCCATACAGCTTCTCTTTGTGCAACGTGCGCTGTATTGTTGACCGCTGCACATTGACACCATCTGCAGCAAGATGATGCTGCAGGTCTTTGGAGATGGTCTGTGGATTGTCTTTGACTGTTCTCACCATTCTTCTTCTCTGCCTTTCTGATATTTTTCTTGGCCTGACACTTCTGAGCTTAACAAGAGCTGTACCTGTGTTCTTCCATTTCCTTACGATGTTCCTCACAGTGGAAACTGACAGTTTAAATCTCTGAGACAATTTAAGTATCCTTCCCCTGAACAACTATGTTGAATAATCTTTGTTTTCAGATCATTTGAGAGTTGTTTTGAGGAGCCCATGATGCCACTCTTCATAAGAGATTCAAATAGGAGAACAACTTGCAAGTGGCCACCTTAAATACCTTTTCTCATGATTGGATACACCTGCCTATGAAGTTCAAAGCTCAATGAGGTTACAAAACCAATTTAGTGCTTTAGTAAGTCAGTAAAAAGTAGTTAGGAGTGTTCAAATCAAGAAATTCATAAGGGTGCCCATACTTTTGCACCGGTCAAATTTTGTTTAAATGCGGATTGCACATTTTCTGTTAGTACAATAAACCTCATTTCAATCCAGAAATATTACTCAGTCCATCAGTTATTAGATATATGAAACTGAAATAGCTGTCGCAAAAACCCAAATTATTATAAAGAAAAAAGGTTAACATTAATAGGGGTGCCCAAGCTTTTTCATATGACTGTAAATGTGTATACAGTCTATATGCAATATACTAAGGCACCAATCCAAGCGGTTTACTCTCTTAATATGGTACCAGGAAGCACCAGCCTGACCCGCTGGGCTTATAAACTGGAGCCAATGTGCCGACCTCGATCTCTGGTCTGTAGGGTTCAGGATTTGGGACTTGGCCTGCGGAAGTCTGGCTGTCTCCTGGTTTGGGGAATTTGGTATTTAATCTTTGGTCCTTGACTGGCAAAATCCAGTCTCTGCAACAGGTATTCCAGTTTTTGGAACTTTACCAGTGCTGTTTGATGATCTCTGGAATGGCTATTCAGTCTTTAGGTTCCTCCTGTAGTATGTATGGCTCAGGTTCTCGCCAAGTTCTGCTTGATCGGAGGTGACATTGCTGCAATGGACACTGGCCTGCTCTGCTGTCTGCACATCTACTTCCCTGCAAGTCTTCAAACAGCGCTGTGGAAAAAGAAAAGCGCAGATAGGGTCTTATCTGGTATACAGATGGGTATTAAAAGTAAGACAGGTACTCACTTTTTTGAGTTGTGACAGGCACAACTCCTTTGAAGGCATGCAGCAAAAATAATTGCAGAGAGTGGTCAGCCGCAGCCCCGATGATTGCAGTCAAAAACACAGGGTAGATAGAGAAGTCGGGTTAGATGCTGCGCTAGAAACCACAAATCCAGGAGATGCGATGAATTCTTTCCTTTATTAACACAGGTCAACGCGTTTCAAAGGCATCTCCGCCTTCTTCATCAGGACAAAGAAAGAAACAGAATAACTGTTTATAATAATCTGTTTCTTTCTT
Organism: Anomaloglossus baeobatrachus; assembly: GCF_048569485.1. NCBI lineage: Eukaryota > Metazoa > Chordata > Amphibia > Anura > Aromobatidae > Anomaloglossus > Anomaloglossus baeobatrachus. The sequence continues at coordinate 57,650,086 of NC_134359.1, forward strand.
TGTCCTGATGAAGAAGGCGGAGATGCCTTTGAAACGCGTTGACCTGTGTTAATAAAGGAAAGAATTCATCACATCTCCTGGATTTGTGGTTTCTAGCGCAGCATCTAACCCGACTTTTCTATCTACCCTGTGTTTTCCCTGCAAGTCTTGGCGCCAACTCCTCCTCTTCTCTGGCATCCCGCCCTTTGTTTTATTTTATTTTTTTACTGCGCCACAGCTGTTACCTGACCCATCATCACCTTCAAACTTTTCCCTTGAGGAAGCACACTCATCATGCTTTAGTTTCGATCTATTCTGTCTAACCAGCAGGTGGCGACGTTTGTTTGGAATATGCCATCCTTTACACACATACTGAAACAAATATTCCACAGGAGATTTAGAATTCTTTACATAAACATTATTTTATTATAGTTTTTTTATTACATAACATTTGTTTAATACATTAAGTTCACAAATATTTTAAATTAAAAGTGTTCTTGACTAATGACCTGTGCCACCCAGGTATTCATGGGAAAAAACTATATTTTTTTTCCTTATCACTCATATCTCACCACTGTCACCAATATGTCACGAACAGCACTCTGCTGCCTCCAATCATCAGAACAATTCCACAATTGACTGATGAGTGATGGACGAGACCACGGCTGTTTCTAGTACTAGGCCAGTTCTTGGGGAATTCACAGTGGGCGTATGGTATCTGCACCTCTGATTTCAATTCATGGGAATATATATATATATATATATATATATATTTATTATATATAATCACACACATAATATATATCTTGGTATGGTAACTGCCAACTCCACGATACAAAAGGAACTATTAGCTACCACCACCAATTGCTTATATAGGCCTATTGGACACCCATTATTGGCAAGGTTTGGCCCTGCGGGGCTTCCGGAATGCAGTATATTGAGCAAGAGGAACAAAACTATTAATTTTTAAATATTTAATCTGATATGTAGGCAGTGTTTATAAAGTTCAAAAATATAACAATCTGGAGGCTTGGGTGCAGCAAATAGAAACTGAGCAATTGATCCCACAACAATTGTATACAGGGGGTACAGCAGGTCAATCAGTATAGATGCAAAATGCAATAGAGGTCACATTAGATTAATTGGTATCGCAAGTAGAACAATTATTTAAATCCTAATCCTGTCTGATAGCACAGATCTAGGTAACTGTGCACAAAACCATTCCAATTGCTAGATAGCATATAGCACTATTTAGACAGAGAGCATGCTTACTCATACATGTATGGATCAGTTGGGGCCTGTGACCATAACGTTTTACATGAAATAAAAGGGATAACAAAAGAAGTACGGTACTTAAACCTGTGTAACAGAAATGGCTCAAAGCTTTAAAGGAGGGAAGACCTCAGTTTCGAAAATATGTAACATTCCTACAGAGATCTGCATCTTCCTGCATTGAACAAAGGTGTCAACTCAAACCTTTGTATTTATTAAAAAGCGGTTACTCCCATATACTTCCTCTTGATGACCTCAGATGGGACAGGTCATGGTACGTGGCTCCGGTCACTAAAAAATTATGGGATCCCCAACTTTCAGGATATCTTCAACCCTGGAGGTCTCAGGTGGAGGATGTCACTGTCATGTTTCCTATCATGATTTTACCTCTCTATAGGCTGTCCACCTACTGTATTTCTTTTGAAGGGGGAAACCATTCTCCACACAGGGGTGAATTTTCTCACCTACCAGCCTCTTGCACACTCTGTTAGCTTTTCAGCAGAAAACTCATTTCAACTGCCTGTCCTTACCAGTGGACTTTAATGACGGCTGAAGTGTCAGCTCTCTGTCTCTTCATCAGTTATAATTAATCACACATGTTCAATGTGTGTTGGGGTTGATATGTCCCCTCTCTGCAGATTTCTTTATGGATTTTACAATTTTTCTCTGACACTCAAGAAGAAAAGTCAAGAGGCCAGCAACTTCACACATCTGTATAAAAACATGTATGTTTGGCAAGGTCTGTTTTAACCATCCATGTACATTATTTAAAAACGTGTGTCATCTGTGTGCTATCCGTGTTTTTCTGGTATGGATGTATTAAATGAAATTATAAAGCTTCTCCTATACTTTCAATGTCAAACACGGATGGCACACTGATCCCATCCCTGTGCTGTACATGTTTACATAGACCCATAGACTTGTATTGGCCATTGTCATCAGTGCTGTTAGAAAAAACGGACATGTTAGCAGCACCATATGTTATAATGGGTACGTGTGGCATCCGTGAAAAAAAAGTGTCACGCGTACCAAAAACACTGACGTGTTAAGGGGACCGCAAGCATTTTTCTTTCCAGCTCCCCATACACAAAAAAGGAGAGAGCTGGGCAAGTAGAAGAGACAGCTACCCCCATGACTTTTCTCCTTGTTCCTGACTTGTTTCCACATTTTATAGGCCGGGTTCACATAGTGTTTTGGCTTGGAGCAAACAGAGAGAAGAGGTAATGATGAGCGAGTTTCGAAATACTCGGATTCGCGATACTCTTAACGAGTACTGTCTAATACTAATGCGTATGCATTCCGAATAGCGTGTGCAGTGCAAGTCAATGGAGAATACTGCCAATGTAATGAGTAACCTGAATGTCGTACCATTCGCTACTCGCACGAATAGTGCGGCATTCGGGTTACTCGTTACATTGCGAGTATTCCCCACTGACTTGCATTACACACACTATTCGAAATGAATATGCGAGTATTAGACAGTACTCAAGTATCGCGAATCCGAGTATTTCGAAACTCGCTCATCATTAAGAAGAAGGCCTCTGTACAGGACCAGTATATGGGCCCTTAGCAGATCAATAGTTCATCATAATGCACCACTTGTTTATGCCCGTGACAGAATCTGCTTGCCGATTTGGGGATACAAGGTGGATTTCTTACCTTTTGAGTCTCTGTGCAGTGGCACAGGATGCAACTATTGTATCCACCCCTCAGTTTGGGCCACACATAAGTGACTCCATTGGTGCTTCCGTCTGAAGCCCTAAAAAAAAGGATTCATCATCAGAACCTTAATCGGGGTCATTGACAGGAGTCACTGTACTCTTCATCTGTCCACGTTTTAGAGGTGGGGAACAAAAGCATGGCACTATTGTGCCCGCATCTAACAGGCATACTGTATATAGTTGAATCAGTGGACAGACAAAGCACAAAGTGGCTCTATCGTCTGCATTAAAGTCAATGGTCTCCTATTGTCTGTACACATATGCTGCAGAGAAGGCTGTCAATCAAAGTGCCACGGTGTGGTTATAGCAGCTGCTCATGGTGTATTGGGAAAAAAACCCAGTGTAAACATACCCTTAGGCTATGTGCCCACGCTGCGGAAAATGCGAGGATTTTCCAGAAATCTGCAGCACAGCCACTCCCCAGCCATTTCTATGGCATTTGGGAAATGCTGTGCCCACGCTGCGGATTTTTCCGTAGCGGAAATCGTGCGGATTTTCATGCGGAAAAATCTGCAGCATGTCAATTATTGTTGCAGGTTTTCGTGCGGATTTTGCCTATTCAATTGAATTAAAAAAAAAAAAACGCAAAATCAGCAACAAAATCCGAGTCAAATCCGCATCAAATCCGCATCAAAATCCGCAGTTTTCTGAAACTGCGGATTTTGATGCGGATTTTGTTGCTGATTTTGCGATTTTTTTTTTTTATTCAAAAAAAGGCCTTGGGCATATAAAGTTCCTATTCCAGATGCAGTTGGTGGTCTTTTTTCTGAAACATCTTCGCTAGCAGTTTTGCTGTTGTTTTATGCAGCAGCTCCGTTGCTGGTGTCATTTTCCTGCCCTTTTAACTATGAAGCCTCCCAAAGAATGAGAATCTTATTTCTTTTAATTTTTTCACTGTTTCTGAACCCTGAACTGGTAAAAGGAAGTGACAGAAGACTAAACGTGTACAGCAAGTCAGCTTGACATTGCAATGTTCCTTTTTTCCGGAGTTTTTTTTTTTTAGGCGGATTCCAGGTAGAAGCTGCATGAAAAAAATGTAAAGTGCTCATAATCTAAAAAGGTTTGGTTTTTCTTTCTTTTTTATTTTTGCTGCCTTTTGTTTGGGCAGTGCCTAGTTTAGAGCTGATGTGATCAGGATCCGTTTCAAAGAAGTGACGTTTACTTGCAATTTTTCGATCAAACTTTTGTCAAAACCTGAAATGGAAAAAACCTCACAAATTAACAACAAAATCATATAACAGCAAACAGGGCCGCCATCAGGGCATTACTACTGTGACTGGTGTACCGGGCCCCGTGAAGAGAAGGGGCCCGGCCAGGCCTGGAGTAAATACTTATCTTTATTAAGCCCCAGGCAGGACGGGCCCCTTCTCTTCACAGGGGCCCCAGTCACAGCAGAGGGGTCTGCAGTGTGGCTTCACTACCAGACATGACTATTTTGCATGTGAAGGGGCAGGGCATGCAAATTAGCCATGTGCTGTAGTAGAGGCAGGGTCATTAAAGCGGAGCAGGGCGCCGGCGCGTCATCGCTGGGCCTTGCAGCAGGGTGGTGAGGTCATCACTCTGTGACCTCATTACACTCCTGCAACAGCGGCTGAGGTGGTGAGGACGCGGCAGCCAGCGGCCCAGGTAAGCGCTGTGAGCTGAAAACGATTGCGGGGAAAGGGGGGGTGAGAGGTGCTGGGGTGGCCCGCTCGCTGATTTCTGCCTGGGGCCCGCCGATCTCTGCCTGGGAGGGGGGGGGATCTCTTTCTGGGACCCGCTGATCTCTGCTGGGGAAGGGGGCGCTGAGATCTACTTGGGCCCGCTTATCTCCGCTGGGGTGGCCTGCTGATCTCTGCTGGGGGGGCGTTGATCTCTGCTGGGGGGAGGTGCTGATCTCTGCCCGGGCCCGCTGATCTCTGCTGGGGGGGGGACATGCTGATCTCTGCTGTGGGGGGCACTGATCTCTGCCCAGGGTCTGCTGATCTCTGCCCGTGTCTGACCGCCAACCCCAGTCCCTGTCTTGCTTCAGCTAGATCAGGGATGGGGAACCTCCGCCCGTGGTCTCCTGCCTCCCTGCTGTGAGCCTCCTGCCTCCCTGCTGTGAGCCTTCTGCCTCTCTGCTGTGAGCCTTCTGCCTCTCTGCTGTGAGCCTTCTGCCTCTCTGCTGTGAGCCTCCTGCCTCCCGCTGCTGTGAGCCTCCTGCCTCCCGCTGCTGTGAGCCTCCTGCCTCCCGCTGCTGTGAGCCTCCTGCCTCCCGCTGCTGTGAGCCTCCTGCCTTCCGCTGCTGTGAGCCTCCTGCCTCTCTGCTGTGAGCCTCCTGCCTCCCGCTGCTGTGAGCCTCCTGCCTCCCGCTGCTGTGAGCCTCCTGCCTCCCGCTGCTGTGAGCCTCCTGCCTCCCGCTGCTGTGAGCCTCCTGCCTCCCGCTGCTGTGAGCCTCCTGCCTCCCGCTGCTGTGAGCCTCCTGCCTTCTGCTGCTGTGAGCCTCCTGCCTCCCGCTGCTGTGAGCCTCCTGCCTCTCTGCTGTGAGCCTCCTGCCTCCCTGCTGTGAGCCTTCTGCCTCTCTGCTGTGAGCCTCCTGCCTCCCGCTGCTGTGAGCCTCCTGCCTCCCGCTGCTGTGAGCCTCCTGCCTCCCGCTGCTGTGAGCCTCCTGCCTCTCGCTGCTGTGAGCCTCCTGCCTCCCACTGCTGTGAGCCTCCTGCCTCCCACTGCTGTGAGCCTCCTGCCTCCCGCTGCTGTGAGCCTCCTGCCTTCCGCTGCTGTGAGCCTCCTGCCTCTCTGCTGTGAGCCTCCTGCCTCTCTGCTGTGAGCCTCCTGCCTCTCTGCTGTGTGCTATCCTCCCAGTGCTGTGTGCCACCCTCAGTCCTGTTCATGTCCTCCAGTCCTGTTTGTGCCCCTCTAGTGTTGTCCGTGCCACCACCAGTGCTGTCCATGCCCAGCAGTACTGTCCGAGCCCCAGCCCCTCCTGTGATGTGTGTATGCCCCCAGCCCCTCCTGCTGTGATGTGTGTATATGCCCCCAGCCCCTCCTGTAATGTGTGTGCCTTCAGCGTCTCCTACATGATGTATATGATTTACCAATCTGTTGACTGCGCTCCAGACCAAGACAAACCAGGAAAAGCAGTTGTGGGAAGCCACATGATCAATATCACCGAACATCGCAGCCGCACCAAAGAGAAGCAGCCCCAGCCACCACAGTAAGGGTTAATTAATTAATTGACCAAATATATTAGGGCAATTTTAAAGCTGATCATTTTTTGTGGCCCCCGAAGGGTGGTAGAAATTTCCAAATGGCCCCCGGCAGAAAAAAGGTTCCCCACCCCTGAGCTAGATGCACGGGAGGGTGCTGAAATGCATCACGGCTCACTGCTTAGAGAAGACACCGTGCGACGTGGAAGTCGGGGAGGGTGAGCAAAATTTTTTTGCAGCAGACAAATATGCCAGGAGGCTCCCAGGATGGGACATATATCCCGGGAGGAGAACATATTCACCAGGAAGAGTCAGAAACCAGGCTGGGAATATATATATCCGCATGTGCCCAGGAGGGATATATATATATATATATATATATATATATATATAATATATATATATACCAGGAAGTCCCTAGGATGGGACATATATACCGGGAGGAGGACATATTCACCAGGAGGGGCAGAAACCAGGCTGGGAATATATATACCCGCACGTGCCCAGGTGAGGCATAAATAATAATTATATATATATATATTATATATATATACTTATATATAAATATATACATACATACACACATATACATACATACATACATACACACACACACACACACACACACACCAGGAGGCCCCCAGGATGTGACATATATAACAGGAGGAAGACATATACACATTGAGTGGCCCAGGGAGGGGTCATATATACCAGAAGGACATATTTACCAGGAAAGGGACAAATAAACAAGCATGGGGACATATATACCAGGAGTGGCCCAGGAAGAGGTCATATGTACTAGGAGGAGGACATACAATATATACCAGAATGTGCCCAGGAGGGGGATATATATGGCAGGAGGGGCCCAGGATGGGACATATATACCTAAATGGGGACATATATACAAAGAAAAGGACATGTTTTTCCAAGAGTGGCAGTGAGACTGTAGGAAGTTTGATGGGTGGAGGTGGAGCTGGGGTGGAGCTTGGGCAGAGTCCCAAGGGGGCCCGAAAATTTTGCCAGTATGGGGCCCTGAAATTCCTAGTGGCGGCCCTGACAGCAAATTGGTTATACAAGAGAAATTAATAGGAAGAGTCTATTAAAAGGAATCTGTCACCAGGTTTTGCCACATGATCTGAGATCAGCATAATATAGGGATAGAATCCCTGATTACAGTAATGTGTCACTTACTGGGCTGCTTAGTGTAGTTTTGATAATACCATAGTTTAATCAGCAGCAGATTATCATTACAGGACTACTTGTCATGCTGCAAGTAGTCCAGCATATTCATGATCTCTGTATAACTGCTAGATCTGGAGCAGAGAAAACATTGATTTTATCAAAATGATAGCAAACAGCTCAGTAAGTGACAAATCGCTGGAATCAGGGTCTCTGTCTCTACATTATGCTGCTCTCAGGTGGGGGAGAAAAAAATCTGGTGACAGACTCTCTATAAGCATTTTTAGGGTATGTGCACAGTATGTCTTTTAGGCCTCGGTTCCACTTGCGTATAGCTTCTGATGCGAGAGCATCGGAATAGTATGCTAATGACCCTCTGCTACGAGTGTCACTGTACTCTTCATCTGTCCACGTTTTAGAGGTGGGGAACAAAAGCATGGCACTATTGTGCCCGCATCTAACAGGCATACTGTATATAGTTGAATCAGTGGACAGACAAAGCACAAAGTGGCTCTATCGTCTGCATTAAAGTCAATGGTCTCCTATTGTCTGTACACATATGCTGCAGAGAAGGCTGTCAATCAAAGTGCCACGGTGTGGTTATAGCAGCTGCTCATGGTGTATTGGGAAAAAAACCCAGTGTAAACATACCCTTAGGCTATGTGCCCACGCTGCGGAAAATGCGAGGATTTTCCAGAAATCTGCAGCACAGCCACTCCCCAGCCATTTCTATGGCATTTGGGAAATGCTGTGCCCACGCTGCGGATTTTTCCGTAGCGGAAATCGTGCGGATTTTCATGCGGAAAAATCTGCAGCATGTCAATTATTGTTGCAGGTTTTCGTGCGGATTTTGCCTATTCAATTGAATTAAAAAAAAAAAAAACGCAAAATCAGCAACAAAATCCGAGTCAAATCCGCATCAAATCCGCATCAAAATCCGCAGTTTTCTGAAACTGCGGATTTTGATGCGGATTTTGTTGCTGATTTTGCGATTTTTTTTTTTTATTCAAAAAAAGGCCTTGGGCATATAAAGTTCCTATTCCAGATGCAGTTGGTGGTCTTTTTTCTGAAACATCTTCGCTAGCAGTTTTGCTGTTGTTTTATGCAGCAGCTCCGTTGCTGGTGTCATTTTCCTGCCCTTTTAACTATGAAGCCTCCCAAAGAATGAGAATCTTATTTCTTTTAATTTTTTCACTGTTTCTGAACCCTGAACTGGTAAAAGGAAGTGACAGAAGACTAAACGTGTACAGCAAGTCAGCTTGACATTGCAATGTTCCTTTTTTCCGGAGTTTTTTTTTTTTAGGCGGATTCCAGGTAGAAGCTGCATGAAAAAAATGTAAAGTGCTCATAATCTAAAAAGGTTTGGTTTTTCTTTCTTTTTTATTTTTGCTGCCTTTTGTTTGGGCAGTGCCTAGTTTAGAGCTGATGTGATCAGGATCCGTTTCAAAGAAGTGACGTTTACTTGCAATTTTTCGATCAAACTTTTGTCAAAACCTGAAATGGAAAAAACCTCACAAATTAACAACAAAATCATATAACAGCAAACAGGGCCGCCATCAGGGCATTACTACTGTGACTGGTGTACCGGGCCCCGTGAAGAGAAGGGGCCCGGCCAGGCCTGGAGTAAATACTTATCTTTATTAAGCCCCAGGCAGGACGGGCCCCTTCTCTTCACAGGGGCCCCAGTCACAGCAGAGGGGTCTGCAGTGTGGCTTCACTACCAGACATGACTATTTTGCATGTGAAGGGGCAGGGCATGCAAATTAGCCATGTGCTGTAGTAGAGGCAGGGTCATTAAAGCGGAGCAGGGCGCCGGCGCGTCATCGCTGGGCCTTGCAGCAGGGTGGTGAGGTCATCACTCTGTGACCTCATTACACTCCTGCAACAGCGGCTGAGGTGGTGAGGACGCGGCAGCCAGCGGCCCAGGTAAGCGCTGTGAGCTGAAAACGATTGCGGGGAAAGGGGGGGTGAGAGGTGCTGGGGTGGCCCGCTCGCTGATTTCTGCCTGGGGCCCGCCGATCTCTGCCTGGGAGGGGGGGGGATCTCTTTCTGGGACCCGCTGATCTCTGCTGGGGAAGGGGGCGCTGAGATCTACTTGGGCCCGCTTATCTCCGCTGGGGTGGCCTGCTGATCTCTGCTGGGGGGGCGTTGATCTCTGCTGGGGGGAGGTGCTGATCTCTGCCCGGGCCCGCTGATCTCTGCTGGGGGGGGGACATGCTGATCTCTGCTGTGGGGGGCACTGATCTCTGCCCAGGGTCTGCTGATCTCTGCCCGTGTCTGACCGCCAACCCCAGTCCCTGTCTTGCTTCAGCTAGATCAGGGATGGGGAACCTCCGCCCGTGGTCTCCTGCCTCCCTGCTGTGAGCCTCCTGCCTCCCTGCTGTGAGCCTTCTGCCTCTCTGCTGTGAGCCTTCTGCCTCTCTGCTGTGAGCCTTCTGCCTCTCTGCTGTGAGCCTCCTGCCTCCCGCTGCTGTGAGCCTCCTGCCTCCCGCTGCTGTGAGCCTCCTGCCTCCCGCTGCTGTGAGCCTCCTGCCTCCCGCTGCTGTGAGCCTCCTGCCTTCCGCTGCTGTGAGCCTCCTGCCTCTCTGCTGTGAGCCTCCTGCCTCCCGCTGCTGTGAGCCTCCTGCCTCCCGCTGCTGTGAGCCTCCTGCCTCCCGCTGCTGTGAGCCTCCTGCCTCCCGCTGCTGTGAGCCTCCTGCCTCCCGCTGCTGTGAGCCTCCTGCCTCCCGCTGCTGTGAGCCTCCTGCCTTCTGCTGCTGTGAGCCTCCTGCCTCCCGCTGCTGTGAGCCTCCTGCCTCTCTGCTGTGAGCCTCCTGCCTCCCTGCTGTGAGCCTTCTGCCTCTCTGCTGTGAGCCTCCTGCCTCCCGCTGCTGTGAGCCTCCTGCCTCCCGCTGCTGTGAGCCTCCTGCCTCCCGCTGCTGTGAGCCTCCTGCCTCTCGCTGCTGTGAGCCTCCTGCCTCCCACTGCTGTGAGCCTCCTGCCTCCCACTGCTGTGAGCCTCCTGCCTCCCGCTGCTGTGAGCCTCCTGCCTTCCGCTGCTGTGAGCCTCCTGCCTCTCTGCTGTGAGCCTCCTGCCTCTCTGCTGTGAGCCTCCTGCCTCTCTGCTGTGTGCTATCCTCCCAGTGCTGTGTGCCACCCTCAGTCCTGTTCATGTCCTCCAGTCCTGTTTGTGCCCCTCTAGTGTTGTCCGTGCCACCACCAGTGCTGTCCATGCCCAGCAGTACTGTCCGAGCCCCAGCCCCTCCTGTGATGTGTGTATGCCCCCAGCCCCTCCTGCTGTGATGTGTGTATATGCCCCCAGCCCCTCCTGTAATGTGTGTGCCTTCAGCGTCTCCTACATGATGTATATGATTTACCAATCTGTTGACTGCGCTCCAGACCAAGACAAACCAGGAAAAGCAGTTGTGGGAAGCCACATGATCAATATCACCGAACATCGCAGCCGCACCAAAGAGAAGCAGCCCCAGCCACCACAGTAAGGGTTAATTAATTAATTGACCAAATATATTAGGGCAATTTTAAAGCTGATCATTTTTTGTGGCCCCCGAAGGGTGGTAGAAATTTCCAAATGGCCCCCGGCAGAAAAAAGGTTCCCCACCCCTGAGCTAGATGCACGGGAGGGTGCTGAAATGCATCACGGCTCACTGCTTAGAGAAGACACCGTGCGACGTGGAAGTCGGGGAGGGTGAGCAAAATTTTTTTGCAGCAGACAAATATGCCAGGAGGCTCCCAGGATGGGACATATATCCCGGGAGGAGAACATATTCACCAGGAAGAGTCAGAAACCAGGCTGGGAATATATATATCCGCATGTGCCCAGGAGGGATATATATATATATATATATATATATATATATATAATATATATATATACCAGGAAGTCCCTAGGATGGGACATATATACCGGGAGGAGGACATATTCACCAGGAGGGGCAGAAACCAGGCTGGGAATATATATACCCGCACGTGCCCAGGTGAGGCATAAATAATAATTATATATATATATATTATATATATATACTTATATATAAATATATACATACATACACACATATACATACATACATACATACACACACACACACACACACACACACCAGGAGGCCCCCAGGATGTGACATATATAACAGGAGGAAGACATATACACATTGAGTGGCCCAGGGAGGGGTCATATATACCAGAAGGACATATTTACCAGGAAAGGGACAAATAAACAAGCATGGGGACATATATACCAGGAGTGGCCCAGGAAGAGGTCATATGTACTAGGAGGAGGACATACAATATATACCAGAATGTGCCCAGGAGGGGGATATATATGGCAGGAGGGGCCCAGGATGGGACATATATACCTAAATGGGGACATATATACAAAGAAAAGGACATGTTTTTCCAAGAGTGGCAGTGAGACTGTAGGAAGTTTGATGGGTGGAGGTGGAGCTGGGGTGGAGCTTGGGCAGAGTCCCAAGGGGGCCCGAAAATTTTGCCAGTATGGGGCCCTGAAATTCCTAGTGGCGGCCCTGACAGCAAATTGGTTATACAAGAGAAATTAATAGGAAGAGTCTATTAAAAGGAATCTGTCACCAGGTTTTGCCACATGATCTGAGATCAGCATAATATAGGGATAGAATCCCTGATTACAGTAATGTGTCACTTACTGGGCTGCTTAGTGTAGTTTTGATAATACCATAGTTTAATCAGCAGCAGATTATCATTACAGGACTACTTGTCATGCTGCAAGTAGTCCAGCATATTCATGATCTCTGTATAACTGCTAGATCTGGAGCAGAGAAAACATTGATTTTATCAAAATGATAGCAAACAGCTCAGTAAGTGACAAATCGCTGGAATCAGGGTCTCTGTCTCTACATTATGCTGCTCTCAGGTGGGGGAGAAAAAAATCTGGTGACAGACTCTCTATAAGCATTTTTAGGGTATGTGCACAGTATGTCTTTTAGGCCTCGGTTCCACTTGCGTATAGCTTCTGATGCGAGAGCATCGGAAATAGTATGCTAATGACCCTCTGCTACGAGTGTGACTGTGATCTGATCTTGCGATCGGATCACAGGTACGGAGTAGAGGGAGGGAGCACTTTCTCCCTGGCTTGTCTCTACATACATCGCACTGCACTCAGAGCGCAGTGCGATTTTTCACATGCTCCCATAGACTTGTATGGGGGTGTGAGCCGAAACTCCCTGCCATACTCAGCATGCTGCAATTCATTCTGCATGCCGATATGGCATGAGAAATCGATCACAGATGGGCACTGCCTCATGCCTTTGCACTGGTGCGAGTGCAGTCCAATGTTTTATCAGATTGCACTTGGCTATGTTAATCGGAAGTGGAACAGAGCCCATAAAGGCAGATTTCACCTAGAGTCTCCGTGAAAAAGCGCTGCTAAAAAATGAACATAATGCACAGCAATGTGAAAACGACACTGCTGTGCACAAGTTCCGTTTGGATATCTTGGAGCGGTTAAAATAAGTAATTCTTCAAACAACTTTGGAAGCCACCTGCTGTATATACCAGGAAGCACAGAACAAAAAGACGCCGGCGGTGGAGCTGCTGCAAAAAAACCACAGCAAAACCTTGTAAAACTTGGTGACTTAAAGGGAACCTATCAGGTGCAATATGCAGCCAGGACCACGAGCAGTTCTAGGTGTATATTGCTAATCCCTGCCTAACTGTCCCTGTATCTAGTAGCATAGATAAAGAGATCTTTAGAAAAGGTATTTCTAAAGATCTTATATTGTTTGCTAATGAGCGCAGGGACTAGTCCCTTGGGCGTTAGTTCCCCCGGTCAGTCACCCCTCATTAGCATGTTAGTACGCCCTTGTGGTTGTGCTAACATGCTAATGAATACGCAGCATCACAGGATGATCTCACTCACCTCTCCTCCGCCATTGCATTTAATGGGGGATTTCGGCTCAGTGCGCGTGACCCCGGAGTTTGTGTCATGCGCACTACTTCAGTTTGAAGCCAGGATGTGTACACCCGGCTTCATAGTGCGCATGACCAGGGTCATGTGCACTGAGCCAAAATTCCCCGTCGGATGCGATGGTGGCGGAGAGGTGAGTGAGATCATCCTGTGACGCTGCGTATTCATTAGCATGATAGCACACCCACAGGGACTCACAGGAGTGTACTAGCATGCTAATAGAGGCAACTAGCCAGGGGAACTAACGCCCAGGGGACTAGTCCCTGACCTCATTAGCATACGGTAAAAGATCTTTAGAAATACTTTTTCTATAGATCTCTTTATCGATACTAGTGTAGACAGGGACAGTTAGGCAAGGATTAGCAATATGCACCCAGAACTGCTCGTGGGTCAGGGTGCATATTTGACCTGACAAGTTCCCTTTAAAGCTGTAGGATGCACATACCGTAGCTTTAGGGTATGTGCACACCTAACAGTTTAAAAAAACCCTGCGTTTCTGGCCGCTAAAAAACACACAAACGCAAAACGCATAAAAAAAAACGCCTAGTGCGCACATAACCGTAGGGTTTGTGCACATAGAGTTTGCTACCAAGTTTTTGCGCACAAGCTGAGAGGAAACTCTGCTTAGTTTCTGCTCCAAAAAACACCCCCAAAACTCTGTGTGAACATAGCCTTAACACTAGAAGTCCCAGAGAGGGGTCATTTGACATTTTTACCATTGGCACTCTATGGAGCTTGAAATTCCTGGGACTTCTAGTGTTAAAGGGACAAGGGCAAGTGATCTCATAGCGGCTTGCCCCTTAATTTCTACAGTGGTTGCTATTTCTCCTGCAGGAGGCAGACTCTTTATAACCATAGCTCCACACTGATTGAATGACTCCAGATCTATTTTCTCTTTTATGTGCCCACGCTGCGGATTTACCGCGGATTTTGCCGCGGATTTGCCGCGGATTTACCGCGGATCTTCCGAAAATCTGCAGCAGCGGCACTTCCAAGCCATTTCAATGGCATTTTGGAAATGCTGTGTCCATGCTGCGGATTTTTCCGCGGCGGATTTGCAGCGGATTTTGATCCGGAAAAATCTGCAGCATGTCAATTGTTGCGGATTTTGGTGCGGATTTTGGGTATAGAATGGGGAAAAAAAAAAACCGCATCAAAATCCGCGGCAAATTCGCGGTAATCCGCGTCAAAAATAAGGTGCGGATTTGCCGCGAAAGTCGCGGATTTTCATGCAGAAAAATCCGCAGGTACATTCTACCGTGGACACATAGCCTTATGTTACTTACAAGGTTCCTGCCCCTTTTACTGAATCACATTTGCGCCTTGGGATTACAGCCAGAATAAAGCTGCAAAACAAAATCTGAGATCACTTATTTCACCACAAACTGACTGAGTAAACTCTCCCTGGGAGTGATCCCCTCCTCCATCCTCTCTCCTCCTTCCTTCCCTCCATCATTTCGGGGTGGGTCCTTTCTCTGGCTCATTCTGACCATTCCACAAGTCAGTTCAGTAGCAGAGTACGAGCTGCAGAAGATGGAAGGTTACAAAAGTTTTCTCATTTTCCTTGCTTCATCCCTGGTTTTAGGCTTCACCTTGGTTATTTTTGTGTTGGTTTGGGTGTTACACTACAGTGACGGGCTGGCCTGGGACGGAGGCAGCGCAGAATTCAACTGGCACCCTGTCCTAATCATCACAGGCTTCATCTTCATCGAGGGGATTGGTATGTGTCCTGCAGCGGTTGTTACTAATCTGATATTATATGTTTTTAACACTTTCTATGAGTTTTAGGGCAGGGATCTTGATGTGAAAACTTTAGTGTTACTTTTTCTATTTAAATTGTTGCTTTTGTACATTACGGCTTGGTACAAATTGTCAAAATAGGGTGGAACCTGCAGTTCCCCAAAAAATGATAGTGGCACGTGCTGCTGAATGCTAGAAAATGAAGAAGTCAGTAATTGTAAACCAATAACATTGTGTAAGCACTCACCGCATGCAACATCTGGCAGGAAACCTGCCCTCCAGGGGCCCGGCACTGTCTGGTATCATACAGGAGTGTCTGCTGAAATATTGCATGTGTGTGTGTGTGTGTGTGTGTGTGTGTGTGTTTTACACTAAAATACAATTTTATTTTATTTTTTGCAAAATTATAAATTTAAGTTAGGTTTCACCTTATAACGAATAATGGCCTTATCTTCTTTAAAGGGGTTGTCCGGTAAAGTTACACTACCATTATCACCTATTTTATCCAACTGATGGGACCTCTACCGATTGCCAGAATAAAGCACTTTTATCCTTATGAGACCGGAGAGACAGTACACATGGGTGGACAACTAATTTTACAAAGGGGCCACATGAGATTGCAGCCTTCGACACTGTTGACCACCATCTCCTTCTCTCTATGCTCCATTCTATTGGCCTAAAGGACACTGTTCTTTCCTGGTTCTCTTCCTATCTTTCTGGCCGCTCCATTCAGTGTATCATTTGCTGGCTCCACATCTTCTCCTCTCCCTCTCACTGTTGGGGTCCCTCAAGGTTCAGTCCTTGGCCCTCTTCTTTTCTCCCTCTACACTGCCCCAATTGGACAGACCATCAGCAGATTTGGCTTTCAGTACCATCTTTATGCTGATGACACACAGCTATACACCTCATCCCCTGAGCTCACCCCCGCTGTACTACAGAACACAAGTGACTGCCTGACTGCAGTTTGCAACATCATAACCTATAAGAAGACTCTGGAATCTAAATATTGATATTCAACAAGTAGAAATTTATTATTACAAAATAGTGCTCGTGCAAATTACATAAAATTCATTATACTTTAGGATGACATTTGGGATATTGGGAGGGATGTATAACCGCACTAAAAGGGATAGTGCAAATCCGGTGATAACTATACTTACTGGACCAGTTAGCCTACAATAATGTCCTATGTGTAAATGGACATATATAGATAGGTATTTCTGACAACATAGAAATTACAATACCTAGGGCCTGGGGTATATATAAAGATTTTTCTGATGGCTGCTATTGAATAGGTTACCATAGAATCTATTACATTAAGTGGAAATGCACCTCGTAGCCACAATGATCAAAGGTCAGTCCATACCACCTAGTTAATCATATGATATGTATGGACATAGTTACCCACATACAAATTCCAGATTCCAGAGTCTTCTTATAGGTTGTGATTGAATCATATCAGGAGTCTGTTATAGAAAATAGAGGCCACGTATAGGTAATATGAGTTTGCAACATCATGTCTGCTCTCTATCTGAAACTTAACCTTTCCAAAACTGAACTTCTGCTTTTCCCTCCATCTCCCAACCTTCCTAAACCTGGCATCTCCCTCTCTGTGTGTGGCACAACGATAAGTCCTAGGCCGCAAGCCCGCTGCCTGGGGGTTATACTTGACACTGATCTCTCCTTCACCTCCCACATACAATCTCTTGCCCGCTCCTGCCACTTGCACCTCAAGAACATCTCTAGAATCCGCCCCTTCTCACAATGGAAACGACAAAAACCCTCACCGTGGCCCTGATCCACTCTCGCCTTGACTACTGTAACTCTCTATTAATTGGTCTCCCCCTAACTAGACTCTCCCCTCTACAGTCCATCCTTAATGCAGTAGCCAGGGTCACCTACCTGGCCAACCGCTACTCGGATGCCTCTGCTCTGTGCCAGTCATTGCATCGGCTGCCCATATATCACAGGATCCAATTCAAACTGCTTGTTCTCACACACAAAGCTCTCCACAGTGCGGCACCCCCTACATCTCCACCCTCCTCTCTGTCTATCACCCCACCCGTTCTCTATGCTCTGCAAATTACTTTTGACTAACATCCACACTAATTCGAACCTCCCACTCCCGAATCCAAGACTTCTTCCGAGCTGCACCAAACCTCTGGAACGCTCTACCCCAAGAAGTTAGGATAAATCACAACTTACTCAGCTTCAGACGCTCCCTAAAAACGCATCTTTTTAGGGCGGCCTATCACACTCCCTAGCCAAACTAAATTCACATAGTCCCTCCACAACTTCTCAGAACATTACCCCACGAAAACTTCATGGCACCCAAATGCATCTCAAGGCTCTGGCCAACTGGTCCAGGAAGCCATCATCTATCCCCCATGAGCTGGCTGGATTGTCATTTTAAATAAACACTTGTACCTTGCCCCTCCCCCCATCTAATTGTAGATTATAAGCTCTCACAAGCAGGGTTGCCATTTTTCCTTTTAAATATTGTATCCTCTATAATTGTTACTTGTTTGTATATGTTTATGTATATATGTATATGTTCCTCCTGAATTGTAAAGCGCTGCGGCATATGTTGGCGCTATAGAAATAAAGATTATTATTATTATTAACCTATGATATTCCCACAAGCTCACCCAACAGGATGATGGGCCCCATGCTGTTCCTTGCACGTTGTGATGGTCCCTTGTGCATTATGATGCCCCAAACAGCCCCTCGTGCAGTATGAAGTATGATGGTCCCTTGCGCAGTGTGACGGCCCCACGCAGCCCGTCGCGCAGTGTGACGGCCCCACGCAGCCCGTCGCGCAGTGTGACGGCCCCACGCAGCCCGTCGCGCAGTGTGACGGCCCTAAGCAGCGCCTTATGCTGTAAGATGGACCCTCTCGCAGAATGAAGGCCCCACACAGGCCCCTCTCGCAGGATGATCGCTCCTCACACAGTAGGATGGCCCAACGCGGTCCCTTGCGCATTATGATGGCTTCTTGCGCAGTATGATGACCCCACACAGCCCCTCAAGTACTAACAATTTTAAAAAAATAAAATAAAGCTACAAACCTATACACTTTTCCCTGCTGCTTCAGTCTAAACTGTCTACGGAGGCAGGCACTGTCAAATGCTTAAGCACAATTGTTAAAAAGGGCGCTGAGAGCTCCCTGTTTCATTATTATTGTCACCCAGTATGATGCTCCCATTGTGTCTATACACATAGGATGTCCTCAAAATGGAAGCAGCAAAAATAATTTTGAATGCTTTCATTTCAAATGGAATCAGATGGGAAACGATGATTAATATGGGGTCCGTCTGGTTTCCATTTGCACGCAGGTCTTTTTCTTCCATAGTAAAACAAAACAAAAACTCATACCCAACGGAAGCCAGTCTGACCATGATAAATCAATGAGGCCCATCTGCTTCCGATTGAAACAGAACAAGATCCAAATTCTATATTTTGGTTCCGTTTGTTTTAAATAAACAGACGTGAACACAGCCTTAAAGGGGTATCCTCAAGTTTGGAAGGTATTCGTCACGGGGGGCAGATATCAGGGAAGCATCCGGCCATTCACTAACAAATGTCCTGTTTTTTCCCTAGTATAAGGGCTCCTACATATGGCAGACTCACCTGCACGAAACATGTGCTTCTCCTTACCTCCATGCACTGCCATGACTGGGTCCTGATCAGATTACTTCTAGTGATGAGCGAGTACTAAAAAGCTCGGGTGCTCGAAGCTCGGGCCGAGCCTCCCAAGATACTCGTGTACTCGGCCCGAGCAACGAGCCCAATGTTATCCTATGGGAGACCCGAGTATTTTTGTGAAATGACCTCCCGGCAGCATGGAGAAACCCTAAAAATGGCACAAAAGTCTCAGAAGAGTGCTCAAATGACATGGCAACAGCATGGGGAAGACCCCTTGAAGCATTTATCACTCAAAAGTCACAGCTGTGAACAATTTTGTCCGCGTTTTACGCCATTTTTACGGACTCACCAGAAAACCTTCCAAAATGACCCCAAAATGATTTTTCATGGCAGAAATGTTAAGGGCACATACCCAATAGTGAGATAGAGCTGGTGTATGTTACTTTTTGAGATTAATACATGAAAGATTTTACGTGAAAACATTGTGTGGCACTCCGATGTCCCTGAGAAGAGACGTACATGAAGGCCTCTTGAGTCTAATGTGCCCATTTTGAGGAAGTGAGTCTTTGTAGTATTTTCCTTTGCCAGGGCAGTCCAAAATTGTGAGGTTCACCAATGTCCCTGGATAGAGACGTGCATGATGGCCTGTAAACCTGAAGTGCCCATTGTAAGGAAGTGGGTCTATTTTAGTATAGCCCTTTGCCAGGGCAGCCAAAAATTGGGAGGCTCCACATTGTCCCTGGATAGAGACGTGCATGATGGCCTGTAAACCTGAAGTGCCCATTGTAAGGAAGTGGGTCTATTTCAGTATAGCCCTTTGCCAGGGCAGCCAAAAATTGGGAGGCTCCACATTGTCCCTGGATAGAGACGTGCATGATGGCCTGTAAACCTGAAGTGCCCATTGTAAGGAAGTGGGTCTATTTCAGTATAGCCCTTTGCCAGGGCAGCCAAAAATTGGGAGGCTCCACATTGTCCCTGGATAGAGACGTGCATGATGGCCTGTAAACCTGAAGTGCCCATTGTAAGGAAGTGGGTCTATTTCAGTATAGCCCTTTGCCAGGGCAGCCAAAAATTGGGAGGCTCCACATTGTCCCTGGATAGAGACGTGCATGATGGCCTGTAAACCTGAAGTGCCCATTGTAAGGAAGTGGGTCTATTTCAGTATAGCCCTTTGCCAGGGCAGCCAAAAATTGGGAGGCTCCACATTGTCCCTGGGTAGAGACGTGCATGATGGCCTCAAAACATTAAGTGTCCATTTTAAGGAAGTGGGTCTATTTCAGTATAGCCCTTTGCCAGGGCAGCCAAAAATTGGGAGGCTCCACATTGTCCCTGGATAGAGACGTGCATGATGGCCTGTAAACCTGAAGTGCCCATTGTAAGGAAGTGGGTGTATTTCAGTATAGCCCTTAGGCAGGGCAGCCAAAAATTGGGAGGCTCCACGTTGTCCCTGGGTAGAGACGTGCATGAGGGCCTCAAAACATTGTTCCCATTGCAAAGGAGCGGGTCTCCTGTCGTTGTAATGTCCATTCTGCAAAGAATGGGCGAAAAAATTTACCACTGGGGGTATACCTGAAACAAAGACCTAACTATTGTAACGGTCATCATGATGGCGCATGAGGAGAAGGAGGAGCAGTCCAGCGATTATCCAAAGTCGAGAAGTGTACCCATGGGTGAGTGGAGGTACATGGCAAACTTTAAACTCCGCTCTCATTTGCTGGTGGTGTGGTGAAGTCTGGCCCAATCCAACCCTTGTTCATCTTTATCAGAGTCAGCCTGTCAGCATTTTCAGTTGACAGGCGGGTGCGTTTATCTGTAATGATTCCACCTGCGGCACTAAAAACACGCTCTGACAAAACGCTAGCAGCAGGGCAGGCCAGGACTTCCAAGGCGTAGAGAGCCAATTCATGCCACGTGTCCAGCTTGGATACCCAATAATTGTAAGGCACAGAGGAATGTCGGAGTACAGTTGTTCGATCTGCAAGGTACTCCTTCAGCATCTGGGCAAACTTAGGATTTCTTGTGGCACTACCCCGCACCTCAGGGGCTGTGGTACGTGAGGGGCTGAGAAAACTGTCCCACATCTTAAAGACTGTTCCCCTACCTCTGGCGGATTGGACTTGTGCCTCTCTCGGCTGTACGCCTCGGTTGTCCACTGATTCATGACCTATGCCGCTAGCGTTTTGTGAGGGGAATGCTTTGCCTACTTCCGTGAGTATGGCCTTCCGAAACTGCTGCATTTTGGTTGACCTCTCCTCCACGGGAATAAGAGACAAAAAGTTCTCCTTGTAGCGTGGGTCTAACAGTGTTACCAACCAGTAATGATTGTCGGCCAAGATGTTCTTAACGCGAGGGTCACGAGACAGGCAGCTTACCATAAAGTCAGCCATGTGCGCCAGACTCTTAACAGCCAGGACTTCAGTAGCCTGACCAACAAGATGACTGAACATGCTGTCCTCCTCCTCCTCCTCCTCCTCCTCCTCCTCCTCCTCCTCATCTACCCTGTCCTCTGGCCAGCCACGCTGAATCGAGGATATGACTGGTGTGCATGTCATATCCTCAATTTGGCCGGAGAGTTGCTCCATGTCTTCATCCTCCTCCTCGTCATAGTCCTCCACTGCACGTTGTGATGAGACGAGGCTGGGCTGTGTGTTATCACCCACACCCACTACTGTTTCTTGCTGCAACTCATCGCGCTCCGCCTGCAATGCATCATGTTTGTTTTTCAGCAGGGACCGTTTTAGAAGGCAGAGTAGCGGTATGGTGACGCTAATAATGGCGTCATCACCACTCACCATCTTGGTGGAGTCCTCAAAGTTTTGGAGGATGGTACATAGGTCTGACATCCATCTCCACTCCTCAGGTGTTATGTGTGGAGTTTGACCCATTTCCCGACGGCTTAGGTGATGCAGGTACTCAACAACTGCCCTCTTCTGCTCACATATCCTGACCAACATGTGCAGAGTTGAATTCCAACGCGTGGGGACATCACACACCAGTCTGTGAGCCGGAAGATGCAAACGGCGCTGAAAGCCGGCAAGGCCGGCTGAAGCAGTAGGTGACTTTCGAAAATGTGCAGACAGGCGGCGAACTTTTACCAGCAGATCAGACAGCTCTGGGTATGACTTTATAAACCGCTGAACCACGAGGTTGAGCACATGGGCCACGCATGGAACATGTGTCAGCTGGCCTCGCCTCAAAGCCGCCACCAGGTTCCGGCCATTGTCACAAACGACCTTTCCTGGCTTTAGGTTCAGAGGTGTGAGCCAGTGATCTGCCTGCTGTTTCAGAGCTGTCCACAGCTCTTCTGCATTGTGGGGTTTGTCACCTATGCAGATTAGCTTCAGCACAGCCTGTTGCCGCTTCGCCGAGGCAGTGCTGCAGTGCTTCCAGCTTGTGACTGGTGTGGAGGGCACAGTGGATGAGGATGCGCAGGAGGAGGAGGAGGCTGAAGAGCATGACATTCCGGAGCTGTAGAGTGTGGGTGAAACACTGACTGAGGTAGGGCCTGCAAACCTTGGTGTGGGAAGGACGTGTTCCGTCCCTCGCTCAGACTGGGTCCCAGCTTCCACAATATTAACCCAGTGTGCCGTCAACGAGATGTAGCGGCCTTGCCCACAAGCACTTGTCCACGTGTCTGTGGTTAGGTGGACCTTGGGTGAAACAGCGTTGTTCAGGGCACGTGTGATGTTTTGTGACACGTGGTTATGCAACGCGGGGACGGCACACCGGGAGAAATAGTGGCGGCTGGGGACCGAGTAACGTGGGACAGCTGCCGCCATCAGGTCACGGAATGCTTCTGTCTCCACCAGCCTAAAAGGCAACATTTCCAGCGCAAGCAGTCGCGAAATGTTAGCATTTAGAACTGTGGCATGTGGGGTGTTGGCAGTGTATTTGCGCCTGCGTTCAAAGGTTTGCTGAATGGATAACTGAACGCTGCGCTGGGACAAGGACGTGCTTGATGATGGTGTTCTTTCTGCGTAGGCAACTGCAGGTGCAGGAGTGGAGGAGGCTTGTTCGCAGGCAGCATGGACAGAGGATTGGCTCGCATGCACAACCAGCGAAGACGTAGCAGTGACATCAGCAAGCACTGCTCCTCGACTCTGTTGTACTTCCCACAAAGTCGGGTGCTTGGCTGACATGTGCCTGATCATGCTGGTGGTGGTCAGGCTGCTAGTTTTGGTACCCCTGCTGATGCTGGCACGGCAGGTGTTGCAAATGGCCTTTTTTGAATCATCTGGATCCAACTTAAAAAACTGCCAGACTCGTGAAGACCTAACATTTGTACAGGCACCTTGTGTCGTCGTGTTGTTCCGGGGAACGGTTGCCTGACTTCTGCCTGGGGCCACCACCCTGCTTCTTACTGCCTGTTGTGATGCTACGCCTCCCTCCCCCTGTGCACTGCTGTCCTCGCTCTGCATATCCTCCTGCCAGGTTGGGTCAGTTACTGGATCATCCACCACGTCGTCTTCCTCTTCCGCACCCTGCTCCTCCTCCTGACTTGCTGACAATTGTGTCTCATCATCGTCCACCACTTGTTGAGACACGTTGCCAACTTCGTGAGAACGTGGCTGCTCAAATATTTGGCCATCTGTACAGACGATCTCCTCATGACCCACTTCAATATGAGCTGGCGAGAGGCCAGAATGTGTGAATGGAAACGTGAACAGCTCTTCCGAGTGTCCAAGTGTGGGATCATTAATGTCCGAGGAGGACGTGTACTCAGCCTGGTGGTAGGAAGGAGGATCAGGTTCAGAAATGTGCGGTGCAGTATCACGGCTACTGACACTTGACCGTGTGGAAGACAGAGTGTTTGTGGTGGTGCCAATCTGACTGGAAGCATTATCCGCTATCCAACTAACAACCTGTTGACACTGGTCTTGGTTCAAGAGCGGTGTACTGCTGCGGTCCCCAAGAATTTGGGACAGGACGTGCGAGCGACTAGATGTGGCCCTTTGTTGTGGCGAAATTAGAGCTTGCCCACGACCTCGGCCTCTGCCTGCACCACCATCACGTCCACTTCCTTGTTCCTTGCCAATGCCCTTGCGCATTTTGCAATGCTGTGCACTGCTGACGTGTATATTCACTACTTGTGCGTTATATCAAAGTTTCTGGAAATTGCACACAAGTGCACCTGTACGCTGCCACCGACAGGCACACACGTGCGGTTTTTAAATGCAAGCACGGACGCACTAAGAACCTAACACAGGTTTTAGGAGCAAAAATTAAGAACTCTGACACTATCAGCCACTGCTGACTGACGTGTATTATACACTACACTTGTGCGTTATATAATAGTTTGGTAAACGCACACCAGTGCACCTGTACGCTGCCACCAACAGGCACACACGTGCGGTTTTAAAAACCAAGCACGGACGCAATAATAACCTAACAGGTTTTTTTGGGGAGCGACAATTACAGTACAGACAAGTCAGACACTATCTGGACTGTTTTACACTGTGTACACCAGCCCCAGATATGAAGGCTGGTATACGGTCACCACTACCCTGCCTGCCTGCCTGCCTGTATACTGCTACAATAGTCCTGACAAGGACTCTTTTGGTCACTAGCCTGTATTCAGACCTGGCTATACCCTGCCTGTATATAGCAACAATAGTCCTGAGAAGGACTCTGCTACTGTACGCCGACCTGGCTATACCCTGCCTGCCTGTATACAACTAGAATAGTCCTGAGAAGGACTTTTGGTCACACTGTTTGCAGCCCTGCAACTGAAAAAGCTATAAAGGGCCGCAAAGCTTTCCCTGAATCAGCGACACTCTCCCTACACTCACTGTCAGAATAGCTGTGAGCAGAGCACAGCGCGCCGGCCTATATAAAGGCTCGGTGACGCTGTGCAGGCCGGCCAATCACTGCAATTCCACAACTAACAGGGCTGTGGCATTGCAGTGGTCTGCCAGCCAATCCCTGCATGAGGGCTGGCTCTCAAAAGAGCGCCAACATGCAGAAATGAAGACCACGAGTAAAGCACGAGTATCGCGAGATTACTCGGTCCCCGCCGAGCAGCCCGAGTACAGTGATACTCGTGCGAGTACCGAGTAGTGACAAGCATGCTCGCTCATCACTAATTACTTCCCTTGAAAACATGGAGTCTGATAGAGGAATGCCAACGTTTGTTGTTTTGGGTTTTTTTTTCCCCTGAGGAAATCTAGAAAAGGAAAACTGTGCTCACAAAGGGTGATACCATATGGAGGGAGACAGCAAAAAGAAAAAAATATCCAGCAGCAACGTCTTCATAGGGAAAATATTTTTCTTAAAATTCCATTTTATTGAAAACTAATTAAAAATCATAGTGCAGCAAGTTATAAACACTCGGTTGACGCGTTTCAGAGGTTAGACTTCCTTAATCATAACCATCTCCTATGTATGCATGAAGGATAAACATCTGAAGTATTGGATTCATTTGGAGAAAACATATTTAATGATCTGCAAATATACCGGATCTACAGTAGTGATGATAATAAGGGTTTGGGTTCCTCTTATTCGCAATACCATACTGGCATCTTTGTTCATTTTTTCCGCTTAAAGGGAACCTGTCATCAGAAATTTAGCTTGAAACCTAAAAGATTCCCCCTCTGCCGCTCCTGGGCTGCATTCTAGCAATGTTCCTGTTGTTTATGTGCCCCCTTTCTGACCAAAATAAAGACTTTATAAAGTGGTACCTTTTTGTATTCAAATCTTGATAATGGTACACGGGGGCGGGCTCTCTGGTGGCCGTTAGTCTGCCTCCTGTCGCTTTAGGCCGTCCCCCATCACTCTATTCCATACTTCAGGACGCCGCCCACTGCGCCCGAGGTGCCACGCACGCGAGGACCGCTGGTCACGTGTGTCACAGGCACGAGACTATGGGCGGCGCTGTGATTGCATCGCAAGTGCCCGCCCATCATCTCGTGCCCACCCTTTCCCCTCTGCCTCCAGCGTTCTGCGCAGAACGTTCCAACGTCGGGTCATCTGGCCAGCGCTGGCACAGAACACTGGAGGCAGAGGGAAGAGCATGGCCACGAGATGATGAGCGGGCACGAGATGATGGGCGGGCACTTGCGATGCAATCACAGCGCCGCCCATAACCTCGTGCCTGCTCACACGTCACCAGCAGTCCTCGCGTGCGTGGCACCTCGGGCACAGTGGGCGGCGTCCTGAAGTATGGAATGGAGCGATGGGGGACGGACTAAAGCGACAGGAGGCAGACTAACGGACACCAGAGAGCCCGCCCCCGTGTACCATTATCAAGATTTGAATACAAAAAGGTACCACTTTATAAAGTCTTTATTTTGGTCAGAAAGGGGGCACATAAACAACAGGAACATTGCTAGAATGCAGCCCAGGAGCTGCAGAGGGGGAATCTTTTAGGTTTCAAGCTAAATTTCTGATGACAGGTTCCCTTTAAGGCCTCTTTCACACGTCAGTCAAAGACGCACACGTTTTCACACGTCAGTCAAAGACGCACACGTTTTTCACTGACGTGTTAAAGACTTTTATGGCCCTCCGTGTGCCGTAGCACACGTGTTCTCCATGTGCTATCTGTGATAGCACACGGAGATCAGGCACTTCTATACTCACCTGTCCCCGGCGCTGCTCTCTGTGGTGCTGATGTTTCCGGCTGCAGCTGTCTCTCCTCTGCAGCTACTTCCAGGTCTGCGGTGCAGTGCATATGCATGAGCCTAATTAGCTTGATAAGAAGCAGAAGAGAGCAGCAGCTGAAAACAGCATCGCTGGAGACAGGTGAGTATAAAGGCTGCTTAACACGCAACGACATCGCTAACGAGATATCGCTGGGGTCACGGAGTTCATGACGCACATCCGGCCTCGTTAGCGATGTCGTTGCATGTGACACTTACGAGCGACTGCTAACGATCAAAAATACTCACCAAATCGTTGACACGTCGTTAATTTCCCACATATCGTTGCTCGTTTGGGACGCAGGTTGTTCGTCGCTCCTGAGGCAGCACATATCGCTACGTGTGACACCCCAGAAACGATGAACAACGTTCCTGCGTTCTCCGGCAACGAGGTGGGAGTGACGTTCATGCGGCTGCTCTCCGCCCCTCCGCTTCTATTGGCCGCCTGCCGTGTAATGTCGCTGTGACGCCGCATGAACCGCCCCCTTAGAAAAGAGGTTGCTCGCCGGCCACAGCGACGTCGTTAGGCAGGTAAGTACGTGTGACGCATACCTCCAATATTGTTCGCCACGGGCAGCGATTTGCTTGTGATGAACAAACGACGGGGGCGGGTGCGATCGCTAGCGATGTCGTAGCATGTAAAGCGCCCTTAAAAATAATTTTATTTCAAAGACACGTATTTTTTTCTGGCACATGTCACACAGATCACACCACTGTGTGGTCTGTGTGACATCAGTACTGCCGGAGAATGGACTTGTCTCCGAGCGGAACACACGGACACGCGTGTACGCCACACGGAAATACCGTCAGTGAAAAATCACTGATGTGTGTGCAGACCCATTGATTTTAATAGGTCTGCATATGTACGTGATTCTGGTAGTTATAAAAACAGTAACATATGTAATAGAATCACTGACGTGTAAAAGGGGCCTAACAAAGACACCGGTATGACGTTTGCAAATAATAAGAACCTTATTATCATCACTATTGAAGAACCTTTTTATTTCAGCAGCGCAGCCCATTAAATGTCTTTTATCCAACTGGATTCAATATTTGTTTTCTGGTCAAATTTTGCAGCTCGAGTCATAGCTCGCTGACATGGTCATTCTGATGCAATGCAGTTGCTTGGAATGTTGTTTGGCGGATCTGTGTCCAAACAGTTATGTCATTAGTAACAGACATATACTGCAAGCTTTGGACATGTTTGATTTTGGCTTTAAGAGCAAAACAAATATTTATATAGTAAAAATGTACTTCTTGGGTAGAGCCACACATAGCGTCCATCATGAAGTCCTACCCCAAAATCGACCACTGTTTTCCTGCAATTTATTTATTGAATATTAGGCCCTGTGCCCACGCTGCGTATTTTGACGTGGATTTTGCATGTCCATTGTGAAGCCAGCAAAGTCTATGAGAATTCAGAAGTGCTGTGCCCATGTTGAGTATTTTTCCCTTGCGTATATGGTGCAATTTCTCTCTTTCTGCACCAAATATGCAAGGGAAAAATAAGCAGCGTGGGCACAGCACTTCTGAATTCTCATAGACTTTGCTGACTTCACAATGGACATGCAGATTTCTGAAAATACGCGTCAAAACTACACAGCGTGGGCACTGGGCATTAGTGTCACGCTACGTACAGGGAAGTACCAAGTGAATGGCAAAAGGGAAGGGAAACCCTGTATCTAGAGAAGGGGGAGATGATGATCCTTGACCTAGCCTACTGCTGCCCCCTGGGTTCCCTCACCACCCTAGAAAGGTTCCGCATCTATGCGCCGAGCTGGATACTTGAGCTGATCTTGATTTGGGCCCTAGGTAGGAGTGGATGGGATGAGCACTTAGTCAACCCCACTAGGCACTAAAGGACACACAGGTATAACAAACAAGGAAAACCCACAAAAACGTATCTCTAGTTGTCTCAGCGACAGAAGCTGCAACAACCACCAAGATTCTCCAGATGTATGCAAGCCGCCTGCTTGCACTGAAGATTTGATAAAGATGTATCAAATATCAGCAGCACAGAGTAATAGGAAGTGAAGGTGTATATAGACAAGGAAAGTACTGATGAACAGCATCTGTCAGGCTGAACAACACCCCAGGGTCCCAAAGGAAAAAAGGTGAAATCCAAGCAGGAATGATAGAAGGTCTGGGAGCAGTTTGTGCAGCCAAATGTCATAACCTTCTATAGCCAGACTGTTATGGTCAGGAGACCGCAAAAAGATCTTACAGAAATCCCATTAAAAGGCTGATGATAATGCACAAAGAGTAGTTGGAAACTTAGATGGTTGCAATCCACTGACTACAACAACACAACTAGAAGTAGCGGTGGAGCATTCTTAGATGCCTCATCACCGCCAGAGAACTAGCTAACCTCAAAGATGAAATGAGGAATCCTGACTTGCCTCGGAAGAGCCCCAAAGGAAAGTAAAAAGCCCCCAACATATAACGACAGTGATGTAAGAAAAAAACACACAGATGGTTAATATAATATGAGCAAAGTGAGGCCCTGCTAGTCATATACAAAAGTATAAGATAAATTACTGTTTGCGCAGCCAGCAAAAACCCTGACAAATATCAATACCTAATAATAAAAATATTCCCTTAAAGATCACACTACGTATCTTCCTCCCACTATATCAGGAACTCTTGTGCAAATGCAAAAACACATGAGATACAAAAATACAAATCCTGATCAGATAGGGAGTAACAACTCCCTTTCTTGCTGGGAATAAATCGCCCTCCAAAAATGGTGCAGGAAAAGCACTTAATTAACAGCAACAAACAAAAGATAATATTCTCAAACACAGGTTTAGGAAAAGGCATAAATTAAGAAACTCCTTTCAGTGCAAATTCAGCCCCAACCAAGCCCAGACCAAGAGAGCAAAATACTTATCAGGCATTGCTGCAGACTCAGGATGACATGGGAACAGAACTAATAAAAAGGAAAGAGAAATTGCTGTTGATAGCATTCCTGGAGAATCCAAAAAAGGCTCAAAAGGTAAAACAAAAACCTAAAGAGACAGGCAAAAAGCCCAAAGGCTGGAGGACAAGGATTCAGGACATCTTCCCATGAGGCAAAAACAATTATCACTGGCAAAAGTTAGACCGAGACAGCTTTCCTTTATACCCCCAGGCTGGAATCAATAGGCTACCTGAAACAGCAATCATCTTCTACACCTGTCTGAGTGACAGATACAGAATCAGACTCACTACCAGCATTAGCTACCAGAGGGAGTCCAGAAACACTCCCAGGGACAGTACCATCTCTGATGGTATTCACAACACCAGACACTGCAGGACTGTCTGTCACCCGTGACAATTAAGGGGGGTTTACACGCAACAATATAGTTAATGAATTATCGTCGGGGGTCACGGTGTTTGTGACGCACATCCGGCTTCATTAACGATATCGTAGTGTGTGACACTTATGTGCGACCTTAAATGATCGCAAAAGCAGCCAAAATTGTTTGCCGCAGAGAGGTCGTCCTAAAACGAAAAATTGTTTTCAGTTTATTAACTATGTTGTTCCTAGCTCCTGCGGCAGCACACATTGCTGTGTGTGACCACCGCAGGAACGAGGATCCTCACCTTACCTGCCTCCACCGGCTATGCGGAAGGAAGGAGGTGGGCGGGATGTTACGTCCTCCTCATCTCCGCCCCTCCGCTTCTATTGGACGCCTGCCGTATGACGTCGCTGTGACGCCGCACGAACCGCCCCGTTAGAAAGGAGGCGGTTCGCCGGCCAGAGTGACGTCGCAGAGCAGGTATGTGCGTGTGGCGCTGAGGTAGCGTAAAATGTTCGCTACGGCAGCGATCACACAATATCGCACGTACGACGGGGGCGGGTGCCATCGCGCTCAACATCGCTAGCCAATGCTAGCGATGTCGCAGCGTGTAAACCCCGCTTTAGAGTACTAGACCTTAACGCCACTGAAAATTTTAGTTATTGGGTTTTAATTTATTTCCACCCTTGTTCCAAGGGCCATAACTTTTTATTTCTATCTTTCCAACCACATGGCACGATGACTGCTTGTTTTTATGTCTGTTCGGACACTTGAACCTGTGATTCTCTGATTTCTTCTTCCATACGCTGCAATACAACTGTATTACTGAACACAGTTTTCACAAGAGCATAGTCACTGTAGGCAAAAGGTTTTTCATCAGGCTTCGGGCTGCCATGGCAGCCCAATAGCACACCACAATTGCGTTTCAGAGGAATGTGCCAATTGGCACATGCAATGACACGTCACTTCCATCCCCCATGGACCTCGTGCCATAAATGCTGCTGTTTGAGCTTCACAACAGTATTTAAATGGACTCTTGTCGGCACAGAATGACCGTTCAAACCAATTACAGGAGCTTGTGCATCATGGCGAGCCTAATCTTTAAATGCCCCTTCCTACCTGCTTGTTTTACATCTACCTCCACCTATCTCTGGCTCTATGAAGCCAACGCTATCAATCAAAGAGATGGAGGGAAACAAGCAGGTGGAAAGGAGTAAATGATTGGTCCAGCCATGATGCATTAGCACTGTACTTGGTTTGAACAGTCATTTTGGCATGAAAGGGTTAATTTGATATAGTTGTGAAACACCAAAAGTCGTTTCCAGAGCCAAGATGCCATTGAGCTGGTCACGTGGGAGCTCATTCAACCAAAGAAAAGCCGTCTAATCCCATATGGGTGCAGTCCAGATTTGTGCTGCTGATGTATTTTCACAGATGATTGCCCGGACTAGATATGTTGTAGTAGTTGTTAGAAATATTAGGAATCCACAGTATTAAAGGGATGTCCTGACAAATTACAAAAAGTATAAAAAGGTCATTTTGATGCTTGTGAAATGCAACTGTTTAGGCTATGTTCAGATATTCCATTTGTCCATTTTGTTTTGAGGAACAGATAAATGGAATACATTTCCAAAAATGACTGCATAACTGATGAAAATGGCTTTATGGGGGTTTTCTGGGTTCTGTTATGTGTCATTTTTAAACCAGAACCAAAACCAGCATAATGCAGAACTTTTTCTTCCAGTTTAAAGGGAACCTGTCAGGTTCAATATGCACGCAGGACCATGAGCAGTTCTGGGTGCATATTACTAAGCCCTGCCTAATCGTCCCTGTATACACCACATAGATAAAGAGATCTTTAGAAAAATTATTTCTAAACATCCTTTATGATATGCTAATGAGGCCAGGGACTAGTCCCGAGAGTGATGGTTCCCGCGCTCATTCTGCCTTCTTAGCATGATAGCACACCCACAGGAGTGTGCTAACATGCTATTCAATGCTCATGGCCCAGCGCCTCATCGGCCGTGACGCGCATACCTGTTTGTTGCTGCAGCCTCAGACACCAAGCAGTGCACATGATCAGAAGTCCCTGGCACTTCAGATAATGCGCACTACACCAGTTTGAAGCCGGGACGCATACACCCGGCTTCATAGTGTCCATGACTGGAAATGCGGGACTTCTGATCATGCGCATTAAGCTGAAAACAAGCTCTGACAGCAGAGGTGAGAGCGACCAGACCTCTGATGCTGTGCATACATTAGCATGTATGCATGCCTACAGGGGCGTACTAACATGCTAAGGGGACCGACTAGCCAGGGGAAGTAACACCCTTGGAACTAGTCCCCTCCTTCATTTACATATGATAAAAGATCTTTAAAAATACTTTTTCTAAGGCCTGAAACATACTTCCGTTAAAAACACGCACGTGCCGCGAGACACGTATTTACCCTGCGTGTTGCGTGTGGTAAGTACGTGTCTCAGGTACGTGGGATCCACGTGTGTTGTACGTGTGCTATCCACGATAGCACATGTAGAACCGGTAATTTGCATACTCACATGTTCCGCGCTGCTGTCCGTGGTGCTGATCTTCGGTCTCCAGCCCTGCCGTCTCCCCGCTGCTGCTGCCGGCCACAGTGAATTGAATAAATAATGAGCATAATGAGCGGCGGTCGGCAGCAAGAGGCAGCAGCGGCAGAGACAGGAGGGCTGGAGAAGGTGAGTAAATGTTTTAGGGTTTTTTCACTGACACGTGTGTTTTCTCCACACTACATCCGTGTGTTATGGGTGCGGGCCGTGTGACACCCGTGCTGCCGGAGAAAACGTGGGCGTGTCAGCATGTAGAAAAACGCACACACGTACAAACGCACACGGACCCACGTTCCGTGTGGTTTTACGTGTGTATGCCTGCTACAATATACAATATGGTAGCATTGCTGAACGTGTCTCTGTCGCGGGCGGAGGAGGGGACGCTGCGCTCTCCCACTGCTCGGGTCCGGCTGCCGCTGCTGCTGCGGCCTGCTGCTGCTCGGTGGCTCGAGCGATGGGCCGGATCCCGGGGACTCGAGCGGCGTTCCTCGCCCGTGAGTGAAAGGGGTTTGGTTTTTGGGATAGTTTATTGTCCGTGATGCCACCCACGGTTGTGGTGATTGTATGGACACCACCGCTGCTCTGTATGGGGATCCCGGGAGCGGTGACAGGGAGCAGCAAAGTTGTTAGTTTTCCCCTTTGTGGGTAGGGGGGTGGTTGTCTCGGGGCCCAGTGATGAGGTGGGGGATGCTGGATGGCAGGGCCGGTGCAGGGCTTGGTGGGGCACAGGGACGCGGGGGCAGCTCTGTGCCTTGCGGCACTGTGGTACTCACTCAGCCTGAGACGGTGACACAGTTCTCGGTAAAACACACGGCTGGAAAGACGGTTCCCACGGACGGCTGCTGTTGCTTTTCCCCAGTAGTTGACGGTGACGGTCCCTTTTCCTGCACCTAAGATGATGATGGTAGCGATGGGTTCCCACCGGTAACCCGCTCCCCGGCTTGGATATGTGCCGGAGGAGCCCCTCTTTGCCCGCAGGCGCTGGCCCTGAGAAACTGGTGCCTTGGCGGTGGCGGTGTCTCTCTCTAACGGTTGGACTGTTGCCTTCAATCGGGACTTGGTTGTTGGGAGACCCAGAGGTCCCCTTCACTGACGGATTTGGCAAATTCACGGTGACTCCTAGCCTTGCCGGGATCCGAAAGGCCCCTGCCAATGGTGCTGGCTTCTCTTCGTATACCGCTCCGGTACCGCCGGGCCACCACCCGTCCACGGTCCTTTCGGCAACCTCCAAGCAGCCTCTCCTGCAGACGGTCACCGCCGTCTGCTAACCTTGCTGTTCTCAGTCCGGGGCACACACCCGGACCAACCTCAGGCTTCCTCAACTGTCACCTTTACTGTCACTACTCTCACTTGCTCCTCTACCACTTCCTTCCACTTCACTCCTCAAACTCTATCTGCCAGGTTTTCCCGCCTCCAGGGCTGTGAACTCCTCGGTGGGCGGAGCCAACCGCCTGGCCCACCCCCTGGTGTGAACATCAGCCCCTGGAGGAAGGCAACAAGGATTTTTGTGTAGCTTTGGTGTACCTATCCGGGGTGTAGGGTGTGGTGGTGTCATGACCTGTGACCCCTGGCTTGCCCAGGGCGTCACATCTCCGTGCCGCCGGTACGTGCAAAAAATGGCAAACACGTACCGGCGGCACGGATGTGTGTCGGAGGCCTAAGGCCGGGTCCACACAGGGATCTACTGCGATCCCCGCATGACACTCGGCTCACGCTGGCAGCACAGCAGGAGTGGAGTGTCATGCGAGTGTCACTGCGACTGAGGTCCGATTATGTGATCGGACCTCAGCTGCGGGGGCGGCCCAGCACTGAGGGAGGAGCAGGCCGGCTCTGCGGACGGGAGGGAGGGCTTTATCTCCCTCTCTCGTCCTTTGCTGGCTATTGCCATTCTCGCCCTGCACTCGCGGTACACCGGTGTACTGCGAGTGAAGTGCGATTTTTCTCTAGTCCCATAGACTTGAATGGGTGTGAGAGAAAACTGGATCGCATTACACCCGCAGCATGCTGCGATTGTTTTCTTGGTCCGATTAGGGCTGAGAAAGTAATCGGTCATGGGTCCTGACACATAGGCTAATATTAGTCCGAGAGAAATGCGATGTTGTTGTTTTTTTCTTAATCGCATCCCATTCGCTCCGTTTTTCACGCCGTGTGTCTTAGGCCTCAAGATCTCTTTATCTATGCCACTAGATACAGGGACAGTTAGGTGGGATTAGCAGTATGCACCCAGAACTGCTCGTGGTCCTGGGTGCATATTGCACATGACAGGTTCCCTTTAAAAATGGACACATAACAGAACCCAGAGATACCCCACAATAATCAATAGGGGCTCTTGCTTCTGTTTCCATCAGTTATGTCTATTTTGGACATTCCGTTTGTCTGTTCCTTAAAGCTGAACAGACAAACAGAATGTCTGAACAGAAGTGTGAACATGGCTTTAAAAGGGTTTTCAGACTTAAAACAGATTTTTCCATGTAAATTTAATTTGCTGTGAATTGAAAGTACTCCATAGTAGAACTTTATTTGTCCTGAAATCCTTATATGATCCTATTCTCTCTTCTCTGCTGTGTTGTGCTGTCACACACTGCTTAGGCTGGGTTGCTGTTTTTTGTGGAATCTCAAGTAAAATTGCAACATTTTTACAGACTGTTTTAAAAATCATAGCAAAATATTGTCGCATTTAGAGTGACGAGCAAAAGGGTAACAATGTTTTGAACTTTTGACTTTCAGGCTCCATATGTTACCATCCACTACAGCTATGAGTGTGAGACTACCTTCATTTTATAGACAACCATCTTGGCTATCTCATACATTACTTATGCAGACTCTTATCATATCATGTATGAGATAGCCAAGATGATTGTCTATAAAATGAAGGTAGTCTCACACTCATAGCTGTAGTGGATGGTAACATATGATGCCTGAATGTCAAAAGATCAAAATATTGTTATACTTTTGCTTGTCACTGTATGTCTTTCTCTCCATATCGCTAAGTTATGACCTCACTATCCAGACTCACTAGGAATTGGCGCTACATTGCCTGCATTAGCTTTTATACAGGCTATTATAGTTCATACTGATGGTTGTTATATATCATGTGATGTGAAAGCTGCAAGGCATTAAGGAGAAGACTTCCTGAGATCCCACCTGAGGTCATGGGAGTCTTCTTTGACTTATGCTATCTTCTGACTTGTTTAAAATGCCAGCAGCTATTTTTGGCGATCCACTTGAAGTGATTAGCAAGTTGCTCATTTTTGCAGGGTCCAGCAAGTTCTCAAAAACTCAACACAAATTAAAATCAAATTGATTTACTCATCTCTTACTTTAACTTTAACTGCTCTTTGCCTTTGTGAATCGGACTCACACGCCAGCAATCTTCTGAGTCTTGTTTTTTTTCTTCTTACCAGCAGCTATAATGTAGCTACTGCAGCCAATCAGTGGCTTCAGCATTCAGGTACCTTACTACCAGCATCAATGCTGCTGTTAGTGAACAATGATGCCAATAGTATTTTCACCTGAGTGCTGCAGCCACTGATCGGCTGCAGTGGTCACATACTGACGGCTTGTATACTAAAACCTGAAGGTCCACATAAGCACCTTGTGAAAATGGTGATGAATTTCAAGGAAACCGGTCACCAGATTTTGGCCTTCTAATCTAAAACTAGTACCTTAAGTAGCGCCTGTGCTGCATTCTATTCTATTCTAAGGTGCACGTTACCCCCTGACCCCCCCCCCCTGTAGACCCCACAAATACCTTTATAAAATCTCCCTCCATATATGTCAGGTAAAATGGGTGTACTAATCTGTCCCTCCTTTCACCGTCCTCGTGAGCTGATTGACGTAGATGACGCCTCTGGCACCATCCATGTAGGTGGGCAAAAATCTTGCGCCTGCGTAGGCATATTCCTTGCTCGCACAGGGGCACTTCGCTCTGCCCTATTGCTGGCAGAACCGAAAACATAGGTGTACCTGTGCAAATCGGCAAGTCTCTGCACAGGCACTAGATTTTACCCGGCGATGTGCAAGAAGTGGGTGACGTCATCCACAACGCCCGACAAAGCGTTGTGCCTGTGCAGAGCTCTTGCCGGTTTGCACAGGTGCAACTATGCTTTCGGCTCTGCCTACGTGAATGGCGCCGGAAGTGTCATCTACGTCTGTCAGCTCAGGAGGATGGCGTAAAGATGGACAGGAGTCGCAGATTAAAACACCCATTGGACTGGATCGGACAATTTACATATGTAGCGCCCCTGAGGTCATAAGGGAGCTACAAGGTACTGTATCCCCACCAGGATGCAGGGCCTACCCCCCAGGAACCTGGAAGACCAGTGCGGGTAACAACAAAAACATTCCAGATAATCTCTGTTTTCCCCAATTTCCCCATAGACTGGTACCAGGCTAGGGTTGGACGAATGGATGGCCACCTAGAGGTGGAGCCAATCCAGTCCACTAGACGACCAGGTGGGAGGGGCAGACAGTGGACAGTCAGACAGTAGTCTGTAGGAGTCTGTGACAGAGAGAGGAAGCGAGTAGATGCAGTGACCTGAGGGACAAGGCGGTTGGTTACCGGTGGAGTACTCCCGGACCCACAGCACCGACGGGGTACAGAATCCTAGGTCAGGCAAATGCTCCAAGCAAACCTGATAAAATCTGCTCAGTGAGTGGACCATCAAGGACCTCACTGACCTTGAAGTTCGGGACACTGTAGCAATGGGAGAATCGGGGACAGGACCAGAGACGTCGACCCCACAGGATTTACGCTACCATCATACGGACTGCCGTTGAGAAACTACCAGGCCACGGGGACCCACCAACCAAGGAGAGGTGCAGGGGAAAGAAGTCACTAAACCGGCACTGGGACTAAGGGGACCTGCGGTCAACACCAGTCTTCCTCGGGTGACCGGTTTACATCTTGCCGTGAGTAAAGGAACCAGTTACACTGCAACCCCTTGTGTGGCCTTTCTTCTTTCAACACCCATCGACATCACCTACCCTCTGGGGCCCAGCCCTGCTTGCGGAGGGCCTAACATCCAGGCTGCCTCTAACACCAGCCCCGGTAGTGTGCAGCGGCGGCACTATCCACATAGCCGCAACCCGCAAGGGGCGTCACGTGATAAACTCTCATTTAATTCCCCAGGGCACGGAACCGGGCAACGGCCAGCAAGTGACATTCCCCAGCTGTACCCCATAACCCTGGGTGACTCACATACATGGCTGGAGATTTTGTAAAGATATTTGTGGGGTCTGCAGGGGGGCCCGGGGTAACGCAAACCTTTATAGAATGCAGCACAGGCGCTGCTTAAAGTGATGGTTTTAGCTTAGAAGGCAAAAATCTGGAGACAGGTTCCCTTTAATAAACCCTGTTGTTTTAGCTAAAAGTTATATGTGGCGCCCCAGGACCTGGTCGCCACAACAGCATTGCCCCTCCAAAGGGTTAATGCTGAGCCTGGAGGTAATTGGGGAAATCATTGGCCAGTAGGTACCAACATCCAACGCAGTTTCTCCCTCATGCCATCAGAGGGAGCTCTTAACCTGGAGTTCCAGGGAGCATTCCTCAAGCCTGACCTGAGGGAGGAGTTAGTGTTCAGTCTGTTAGGGAAGTTGGAGAGTGAAGACGCAGAGTAGTGCTGTCCTGTGGACTGGGGCCTGGAGCTGGAATAGCTTGGCCCAGTGAAGCAGGATTGGCAGAGAGGCACAGAAGAGACTTAGTCATCGGAGTCTGTGGTTGCCAGGGTGTAAAACCCTTCCCTGGTAGCCGAATCCGAAGGGCAGGTCTCCTGGCCCCCCATAAGCAACCTGAAGATACAACTGCATCACCAAGGCCCGGTGTGGACTCCAGCAGAGAAGCATCAGAGAGGGCCTGCGCAGCCTACCACACAGGGAGAGGGACGTACCACTAGTCCCAGCAGCAAGAGGGCCATTTCTAATTCAGAGTGCAGGGTCCTATGAAAGCAAAGGAAGAACAGGGAGTAGGCCTCATACTCAGCTGGCCAAAAAGAGCACCCCAGTTACTTCCAGGCCGGCCGGAGC
Organism: Anomaloglossus baeobatrachus; assembly: GCF_048569485.1. Lineage (NCBI taxonomy): Eukaryota > Metazoa > Chordata > Amphibia > Anura > Aromobatidae > Anomaloglossus > Anomaloglossus baeobatrachus. Next base: position 57,688,253 of record NC_134359.1, read on the forward strand.
CTTCTACCACCTGTAACGGTCTCCCAGGACTAACCGTTTATCCAGTAAAAGAGGAGAAGGTAAAGAGACTGTTGTTTGTGTCCGGTCCTTTCACCGCCCTGTCGGCCCTGCACTTACACCGCAACTACATCGACACTTACAAGCACCAACTGTTGCCCCGGGGTCCAGCTCCACCTGTGGGGAGCAGTACCACCATTGCTGCCGTTCCATCACCCCGGAGGCCCCATACTGCAGCGGTGGCTTAATAGCCGCAAACCACAGGTGGCGTCATGAATATTATAAACTTTAATCACCCCCAACACTGAAGCCATATTAATTGACTCCCGCCAGGGTCACGGAGTCGGGCCCCGCCACCACTGACGACCCCCCGGACTAGTCCGGCCCGGCACCGGGTGTCCCATAGCCCTGGGGTGGGCGAGTCATATAGCTCTGTATTTTCCTCGTATAAATCTGTCACTCTATACACCACGGCCATTAAGTTTTACTCTGCCTAAAATTCCTGCTTTTTTTTTCTTCTATGCAATGGACTGTGCTAATCAGAGAAGAGACTTATTTTTGTTATTTGTAACATTTTTAAACTTTTTAACAATCACATTTCAAAAATATCTCCTAATTCTGGCCGAACTGTTGGACACTGACATTTCTAATATCATTTCTTCGGTTGTTTCGGTAAAAAGAGATGTTGCTTTTTATTATTCCGTGTTTGGAGCACAGGATATGGAAAACATGTGACATAAAATCTTGGACCGCGTGTACAAATGTTTCATAACAAAAATCAGAGCGAGCCTCTCTTGTGGAAGGATTGTACCTACAGTGAGGATACAAGCTCTTTAGAATTGTCTGGTCTGTAATATTTACGGATATAAGACTCTTGGGCTATCAGACACAGATAGGAAAAGGTTAACATTACACAGAATATTCACTTGTTATCAGTAGGTTGTTTAAAAGAGTTATGCAGGATTAGCAAAAAAAAAAAAAAAAAAAAAGCGCCACACCTGTCTACAGGTTGTCTGTGGTATTGCAGCACAGGTATAGTCATGTAAAATTAGGATGACCTGCGAGTGGTGCTTCTTCTCAAAGAAGGCAGCAAGGTTATTCTGACAATCCCTTAATGACTGTCAATGTGATGGCACAGACTTAGGGAAGGTTCGGCATGAGGTAAAACATGCAACGGACAGGGTTTTTACCAAGACCTAAAAGGGGCCCATCGGGGGGACACTAACAACGGTGGTCCCTGATGCTAGTGAGAGGGAAGATGGGACACCACCTCCACTTACCTGCCGCTGTACCCTGCACACCTAGCCAGTCCCTGTAAAATTCCTCACCTGTCACTTAGCAGGAACCTGAAACCCTGAGAGACCCTGTGGTAAGCCCTGGTTAGTGAGTGGGAAGGTAAGGATCACTAGTCCCACCGTTGCACTAAAACACACCAAGCAAAGGAAAGACAGGGAGGAAAATAACAACTAGGCCGCAGTGAGGTACCAGCACTGCACTTACACCGCTACCAACAGTAAGGACTCCAGCTGCTCCTTCCACCTACAGGCCCAGAATCCAAATGGCAAAGACAATAACCAGCACCTTCTGCTGGAAGCAAAAGGTATATAAAGGGACTGGGAGTGGTCCCAAACCAAAAATGTGGCTCCCCCTGAGGCTCTGGTCGCCACAGGGTGCTGCACCTTAGTTAAGGTGTGGTATCCATCTCGGGTAAGGGGAGAGTTAATCATCGGTGTCACCACATTTCATCTTACATACAGTTAGGTGCTTCCCACTGGGGAGCTGTCTTGGGGCAGACGGGGGGTAACCGTACGGAGTCATGGGACTTTCTAGTCACTAGGGCAACCGCCAGAAGGCGAGCACCAGTAGGGGTAGAGGTAGGCGCAACTCACTTGCACGAGACAGACAAGTCGGGACCATAGTTCTGACATGACACTTCTGGAACTCTTGGACTCAACTACGTCCGGGGCTTGGAGCGGGAGCTCAGCACGGGTTCCTAACTGCTAAGGGGGACAGTCTCTCGCTCTCGCTCTCGCTCTGTCTCTTGCGCTCGCGCTCATCATCCACCTGGGGCCCGCTCCGCCTGTGGGGAGCGACACCATTCCGGCTGCCATAACACCTGCCCCGGTTAGGAATTCTGCAGCGGCGGCTAATCCCTGGCTGCATACCACAGGTGGCGTCACGACAAACTTTCCCAAACACCCCACTTTCCCTTCATTTAATGTATGCCTTGGGGCAACAGAATCGGTCAACGCCATCCGTGACATCGCCTGACCCGACCCTCAACAGCCTGACAATAAGTAGGTTAACCACCTGCCCCATGGGGCGCTACAAAAACACCTGACCAGGAATCAGGAGCTGCTAGCAAGGAATACTGACATTAACCCTTGCCACGCCCAAAGAAAGAAAACACGTTTAGTATGTACAAGTGCATCTCAATAAATTAGAATATCATACAAATGTTAATTTATTTCAGTAATTCAATACAAAAAGAGAAACACATATATTATAGAGTCATTACACACAGAGGGATCTATTTCTATATATTATATAGTCATTGCACACAGAGTGATCTATTTCAAGTGTTTATTTCTGTTAATGTTGATGATTATGGCTTACAGCTAATGAAAGCCCAAAAGTCATTATCTCATAAAATTACAATATTATAGAAGACCAAGTGAAAAAATGAATTTAAACTCAGAAATGTTGGTGCCTACTGAAAAGTCTGTACAGTAAATGCTTCAATACTTGGTCGGGGCTCCTTTTGCATGAATTACTGCATCAGTGTGACGTGGCATGGAGGCGATCAACCTGTGGCACTGCTGAGGTGTTATGGAAGCCCAGATTGCTTTATTAACAGCCTTCAGCTCGTCTGCATTGTTGGGTCTGGTGTCTCTCATAGATTCTCTATGGGGTTTAGGTCAGGCGAGTTTGCTGGCCAATCAAGCACAGTGATGCTGTGGTTATTAAACCAGATATTGGTACTTTTGGCAGTGTGGACAGGTGCCAAGTCCTGCTGTCCATTCGGCAGAAGGAAGCATGAAGTGTTCTAAAATTTCCTGGTAGATGGCTGCGCTGACTTTGGTCTTGATAAAACACAGCGGACCTACACCAGCAGATGACATGGCTCCCCAAACCATCACTGATTGTGGAAACTTCACACTCGACCTCAAGCAGCTTGTATTGTGGCCTCTCCACTCTTCCTCCAGACTCTGGGGCCACGATTTCCAAATGAAATTCAAAATTTACTTTCATCTGAAAACACCTTGGATCACTGAGAACAGTCCAGTTCTTTTTCTCCTTGGCCCAGGTAAGACGCTTCTGGCGTTGTCTATTAGTCATGAGTGACTTGACACAAGGAATGCGACAGTTGTAGCGCATGTCCTGGATACGTCTGTCTGTGGTGGCTCTTGAAGCACTGACTCCAGCAGCAGTCCACTCCTTGTGAATCTCTCCCAAATTTTTGAATGAACTTTTCTTAACAATACTATCAAGGCTGCGGTTATCCCAGTTGCTTGTGCACCTTTTTCTACCACACTTTTTCCTTCCACTCAACCTTCCATTAATATGCTTAGATACAGCACTCTGTGAACACCCAGCTTCTTTAGGGATGACCTGTGATGCCCTGGCCGGGCCAGGTAGTCACAAATAGGGCCCCGCATTACACCTGTCCATCATAGGTAACACACAGCCAAACGCAAAACCCTAGTCACCCCCTCAGGGCTTGATGGACACACCAGAGGGCGGAACCAGGCAGTTGGAAGACTCCCACCAAGGAGTCTCAGACAGCCTGAGGCGGGAAAGTAGAGAGGAGAGTGAGTTCGGCGTTCAAGTTGGGGAGGTGTGTGGGCTGGAGCTGTGTGCAGCTCCAGCAGAGGAGAAAAGCCGAATTTGAGCAGGTGCCGGGGTAGGAGCCCTGGTGCCTCTGGCTAGGAGGCAGACGGCGGTCTTCGTCTGCAGGAGCCGGGAAGACGGCTCGGTGGAACCGAGGTGGACCGGGGCAGGGGTTGTAGTCCGCCGGTGCCGACCCGGGGAACCGACTTGGAAACCGGAGCACAAAGGGGAGTACTCAGACCCTGAAGCTAGGTCCAGAAGCTACTGGGGGCTAGCTAATTAACTGATTGAGGCCAGGACTAGAAGTCCTGTCCCACCTAAAGTCCCGACTGAAGGTAACAGCCCAACGAGGGGGATAAAAGGCCACCGCCACAGCTCAGAGATCCCACGGGCCAGCGTCTACGAGTAACGGGCTCCCTAGGCGACCACAAGCCGGGAGCGGACTCCTGAAGTTGCAAGCACAGGCAGTCCACCATTCAACAAAGGTGCAGGAGAAAGATAGAGACCACCAGCCGGGTGGGGGACCAGACTGCAACCGGCTGCGGGCACCAACCACCATCACCTTGGTTTACCAGAGACTTGTGTGTATTTACTAATAGTGAGTACATCAGCACCCTCCGGTCGCCCGTCTCCCTGCACCACCCAACCAAAACCCCCAACGGGTCCCGGGCCCACCATCCCTGCCCACGGAGGGGTTAACAACTGGCTGCACAACATCTCCCCCGGGTGCCCCGTAACTGCAGCGGTTGTGTCCACCTTCACCACATCCCGTGGGTGGTGACACGAACTTAACACAGCTCCGGCCGTACATCTACGTCCCCAATCCACAAACCCCCCTTTTAGTCGAAGTGACCGAGAGACCCCCGGGTCCGGAGACGCTCGAGCCACCCACCAGCAGGTCCGGATCCGAGCAGCTCGGCTGCTGCGAGCGGGGCAGTACAGACCTTTTGTGGCTTACCCTCCTTGTGGAGTGAGTCACTGACTGCCTTCTGGACATCTGTCAAGTCAACAGTCTTCCCCATGATTGTGTAGCCTACTGAACCAGACAAAGGCCTCTGCCACACTTCCGCAAAAAACACGTACGTGTCTCACGTTCCCTTTTTTGGGTCCGTGTTCCGTTTTTTTATGGGCGTTTCTCCGGTACGTGTGACATCCGTGTGATGGCGTATGCTCGCCGTGTGTGCATATGGAATGTCTGTGTATGCGTGAGATACGTACGTGTAATGTCCGTGTGGTCCGTTTGAAATGATCCGTGTGTGAGGCAAAATGTCGTTGCTACATACCCGCTGACAGCAGACACAGACAGAGACGCGCGATGAGAATGAACTCGGATGAACTTCACCCGACTTCATTGTCATACCACGGCTCTGTGTGTGTGGCGTCCTGATTAGCAGTCACCCGTGAAGGACTCACTGGTGACCGATAATCCCCTGAGTGACTGAAGTTAGCGGCGTGACTAGCGCTGCCGTCATTCAGGCTACCCGCGGTTAGCTGGAGTCCTCCACCTGAGACCGTAACTCACCTGTGACTTTATTGCAGATCGTTCAGCTCACTTCAGTAACTTGGACGACTTGCTGTCACAGTTGGAGGATCCAGCGGTGGCTGCGAGTAACCGGAGTGAGTCATCGCTGATTGCGCGGCTCACCTCAGTTGCTGCGTGGAGCTGACAGAGAGCGGTCATGGTATGTGGCCGCTCCTGTCACCTTCATGTAGCAGAGCTGAGAGCATCGTGGGACCTCCGTGGATTACATTTGGACCTGGATAGGTATTTGTGGCTTAATAAAATGGTGAAAGAGGGTTTGTTTTTTGTATTATTCCAAATAATGGATTTTTCGTTGTGTGTGGTTATTTTCTTTAACTTACAGGTTAATCATGGAAGGTATCTCGGGGAGATGCCTGCCATGATTAACCACTTATTACCCCGATTGCCACCGCACCAGGGCAATTCAGGATGAGCTGGGTAGAGTCCCGGGACAGTCACAGCTAATGGATGCGGCAATTCTGGGCGGCTGCTGGCTAATATTGTTAGGCTGGGTGGCTCCCCATAACATGGAGCCCCCCATCCTGAGAATACCAGCCTTCAGCTGTGGCTTTACCGTGGCTGGTATCAAATTTGGGGGGACCGCACGTCGTTTTTGTTCATTTATTTATTTTACTGCATGATATAGACCCGCCCACCGGTGTCTGTGATTGGTTGCAGTGAGACAGCTGTCACTCAGCGTGGGGGCGTGTCTGACTACAACGAATCATAGGCGCTGGTGGGCGGGGAAAGCGGGGAATACGAAATTGAATAATGAGCGGCCGGCATTTTCAAAAAAGTAAGCCACCGGAGGTTTTTGACAGCTGTGCCGCGCCGCGCTGGGGATCGGTGAGTATGCGAGAGGGGGAGAGACCGACCGATGGACAGAGAGAGGGACAGACAAAGAGAGAGAGACACAGAGCGACCATCTGACAGCGAAAGATACCGAACGACCGACAGAGGGAGATTAACAGACATCGCATCCAGAACTCACAAAAAAAGCGCACATGAACAGTACAGGTAGCACACGGACATGCTACGTGTCACATACGTGCAGACACGGACCCATTGACTTTAGCGTGTCCGTGCCTGCGTGATGCCGGAGAAAAACGGACATGTTGACCGTGTGGAGAAATGCACACATGTACAAACGACACGGACATACGTTCCGTGTGGTTTTGCGTGTGTGTGCCTGTTACCATAGGGTAACATTGGTGTACGTGTCTCCGTGCCGCCGGTACGTGCAAAAACGTACCAAACACGTACCGGCGGCACGGATGTGTGTTGGAGGCCTAAGGGACCATTTTAAACACTTAGGAAGCCTTTGCAGATGTTTTGTGGTAATTATTCTAATTTTGCGAGATAATTACTTTTGGGTTGTCATTAGCTGTAAGCCATAATCCTCAGCATTAACAGAAATAAACACTAGAAATAGATCCCTCTGTGTGTAATGACTCTATATAATATATAGGAATAAATCCCTCTGTGTGTAATGACTCTATATATGTGTTTCCCTTTTTGTATTAAATTACTGAAATAAATTAACTTTTTGAGGATATTCTAATTTATTGAGATGCACCTGTAGATTCTAAGATGACAATGAGAGACTTTAGTCCTGATTCTGTCACTCGTTTCAAAGCATAGAGACACAGTTATGACGATCAATAAGCGTTTTATCTCAGAAATCGGGATCTCAAAATTGGGTATTGCTCTTCCCCTGATATAGCGAGAATGACATCATGATGGTTAACAAAGGGAGTGGGACGTCTGCTTTGAAGTGAACCAGTCACATGAAAAAATGCTATTAACCTGAAGATATGGGGTTAGGCTGCTTTCACACCTCCGGTTTCTGCAATGCGGCACAATCCGGCACTTTGCAGGAAAATCGCAGCCGTTTTTTTTGCTGCCGGTTGCGTTTTTTTCTGCATAGACTTTAATTAGTGCCGCATTGTGCCGCAAGGCCTTGCGTTCCATCCGTTTTTTGCCGTATGCGGCAGATTTAGCCGATGCGGCGGCCGGATGGAACGTTGCCTGGCACGTTTTTTCGTGCGGCAAAAAACGCATTGCGCCGCATTCGGCCGATGCGGCGCATTTTTCAATGCATGCCTATGACGGCCGGATGCGGCGCATCTGGTGGGATCTTATATACAGGATTCTAACCTGCTGTAAATAAGAGCCCAGGCTGCTCTGTATAACGTAAAAAACAGTTTATACTCCCCTACGGTGTGGACCAGTCCGATGGGCGTCACTGCTCTTCAGTCTGGCGCCTCTTCTCTTCTTGCGATCGCCGTCATCCTGCCCATCCCCATGTGGATGACGTGTCCTTCATCAACAACACCAGCCAGCTTTGCGGTCCTGTGCAGGCGCACTTTGAGCTGCCCTACTGAGGGCAGATCAAAGTATTGTAGTGCACATGCGCGGGCGGTCTTTAACCTTTCCTTGCGCCTGCGCAGTACAGTACTTTGATCTGCCCTCAGTAGGGCAGGTCAAAGTTCACCTGTGCAGGACCGCAATATTGGCTTGTGTGGAAGACGTAGAATGCGTCATCCACAAGGGGCTGGGAAGAATGAGTATGGCGATTGCAATGGAGAGAAGGCGCTAGACCGGCGAGCAGCGACGCCCATTGGACCGGACCGCCCCCTAGGTGAGTATAATAATAGAGGTATTTTTTACGTTATACACAGCGGCCTGGACTCTTATATACAGTATACGCAAATGCTATATATAATTACTGGAAAAAAAATTGCTGCAAAACTTTTTTTTTTTTTTTTTTTTTAACTTTTATAATTTGTAAAATAAAAGGTCATTTGAGAAATGATGCTGACGTGAAGTAGCCATATTGTATAGGGGATTTGTTAATTATTTCTGTGGTAAGAATTTAACTTTTGAAAATGACACATGAAAATAGAGCGATTGGTTTTGGTCACTAAAGAAAAGTCATCATTATCAGACCCGTCCTCTACTGATCCACTGTTTACAGTTTTGGTGGCAGCTGGATCTAAACAAAGAAAGGTGCCGCACAGTCCTTCTGTAGCAGCCATTCTCAAGTCCTACAGCTCAGCTCTTTTAAAGTGACTAGGAGGTGAGCTGCGGTAGCCGAAAATGTTCACCACATATTTTTAGACGGCATTCCCAGCATGTGATCAAAAGAGACTAACAAGCAGACTAGTAGAGATTAACTGCCTATGAACTAGAAGTCTGTGGGTTGATGCCCGCTGTCTGCATGTGCGACGCCCTGGCCTATCGGGTCGTCACAAGGGTGCCGTGCAATCTGCCCTTCTGCATGGTACCCGCTCCTCCTTGGTTAGGGGTCCTGTCCATTTGGTGTTGCTAAGAACAGGTATACACAAATCCTGAGGAACACTCTGCACCACACCCACCAGACACCCACTGGGCAGCCTGAGGGGAATAGGGCCGCCCAGATGGAGTGATGGTAGAAGGAGGGCCAGAAGTGTCAGGAGTAGTCAGAGTAGTCAGTGAGCCGTGACCGGAAAAGGTCACGCTGCGGAGCTGGGCTCCTGTACCCGTCCCAGGTGCCAGACGTTGGCCTGGTCTAGAAGGAGATGGAACACCAGCCGCAGGGGTAGTGGCAAGGGTCATGGTACTGCCACAGAGGGCAGTTCGGCGGCCTTGTGGTACAACCGGGCAGGGGCCAGGGCACGATGGGGTACGCAGACCCTAGGCTGGGAAGTAGCTTTATGCAGCCCAGTAATTCACCCGACGAGGACTGAATCTTCATGAACCGGTCTCCACCCGCTCCAAAATCGTGTTACTAGCGCAACAAGGGGTATAGGACTTCCCAAAACCGTCCAGAAAATCCCAAACGTGAACCCTGAGAGCAATCTCACCCTGCTGGCCACGCAGGTGAGCGGGACCCGAGTAGTCTTAGGCAAAAGGGATCCACAAAGACTAAACACAGTGCCAAGGGACAAGGCTTCAGACCAACCAGCAACGCCAAAGGGGCACGGACCCAGCGTGTTCAAACAAAGGCTACAGGGCATTTCAGGACTTTGGTTTATCCGGTGTCAGTGTCAGCATCTCTGGACTTTGTGAGTATGTTGTGCCCCTTTACCCCAATGGGTCCCCAACCATACCCCATCACCAAACCCCAGGACACCTTCCCCCCCCTGCCCACGGAGGGGTTAACATCCCAAGCTGCCATCCCATCGCTCCCGGGCGCGTTCTCCCAAACGCAGCAGCGGTGGTATCCTGCCTTACCACGACCCGTGGGTGGCGTCACAAACATTCTTTAATCCTTTCACCCTCCCTTTTGTAAATATTCTTCCCCCTTTTTGATGTCGAGTGGCCGCGCGACCCCGCTTTGGGTCAGGAGACCTCTCGAGCCACTGTGGATCCGGATCCAAGCAGCCCTTCGTCTGTTTCGGGGGCAGTACACATGCACTAATTCTAGGCATAAGATAAGTTAGCATGCAGATGTGGTGCCCTGGACAAGCCAGGGGCCACAGGTAACAACACACCCCCACCCCCAGCAGTTCACAGCAGACATCCCCAGTGAAACTTGATTCCTTTCCTCGGGCTCAGACACACCAGGTGGGCGGAGTCAGGAGATGGAGACACCCACCCAGGAGTTTAGCTGGCCTGAGGCAGGAAACAAGCCCAGTCAAGTCCAGGGAGAGGAGGAGAGAGAAGGTCTGCAGGGAGACAGAAGCAGACAGGGGCCTAGGTTGGAGCCTAAGGCCCCCGTGCAGAGAGTGAGGCAGACGGTAGTGGCCGTCTGCGAGAGCCGGGAAGACAGTTGGTGGAACCGTAGGTAGCCGGGGCTGGGCGGTGGCCCACCGGTACTGAATCGGGGAGCCAGCTGGAAACCGGATTGCAGGAGGAGCGTGCTCGGAGGTGAAAGAGAGGACTTACATTACCAACCTGGGGTCAGGGGAAAAACACCGCAGCCGCCTGTGGGACCCGTCCATCCAGCCGTTTGTTTCAGCAGAAACTCTGTGTGCATCATTGGGCTGAGTGAGTACCACCGTGCCGTGCGGCACAGCGCTGCCCCCGCGACCCTGCACCTCACCAGGCCCCACAACCCGCCTGCCATCATCAATCCCTACCCCATCACCGGGCCCCGGGACAACAAACCCCCCTACCCACGGAGGGGAAACAACATCCTAGCTGCTCCACACCATCGCTCCCGGGATCCCCGTCCAGAGCAGCGGTGGTGTCACGACCTCACCACAACCGTGGGTGGCGTCACGGACAATCTCCCTTACCTAATCCCCTTTTTACTGTGGAGCCTGGGATCACAGACCGGGTCACGCCACCGTGATACCCACAGAAGTGACCCCGTGGCCCGGATCGGAGTACCCCTGTTACCCGGGCGACACATTTGGCGTCACGAACAGGATCCTACCGCTCTGCCGTTTGGTAGAGGTGCGCCTTGTTACCGCCGGAGGTGTCCGGCCGAAAATTTTGCAAAGCCGCCATCTTGGGCGCGAAAAATTTCCCGCTCGAGCGTCTTCCCCGAGCAGGAAAGGCGCTAAAGTGGAGCCCCGTCCCCTGAAGAAGGAAGTGCTAAAAAGAGACTAAGGGGGACGGGATGGCGTCCGGCCGCATGTGAACCGCGGCTGTGGAAGCAGGGACGCCAGGACTCTGCCAGTGTTTGGTTCCTGGAAAACCGCTGCACGAGATGTCCCGTCTGTCCGGCACCGCTGAAACCTCAGTGCCCGTGCCCGCGGCCAACGCCCCGACCGACCCGTTACCTCTGTCACCGGTAGCGGAGCTCGCAGCGTCTGTGAGGGAGGGCCCAGGTCTTACCTTTGTCACCGCCCTGCCACCGATCCCGGCTTCCATCCCAGCCGCACCGCCGATGACGACTGCCCTGGCAGTCCGCCCGGCCGTGACGGAGATGACGACGGCTCCGGCAGTCCGCCCGGCCGCAACGGCAGTGAAGCACCTATCCCGTTAACTATCTGGGCAACCTGGTTCTGGACTGGGGTCAAGGGGTGCTGCCCATTTCTTAGGGGCAGCATCAGGGCCAGGTTGTTTGGGTGGGTGACTAAAGGACCCGTTCCGTTGCCATTATTAAAAGTGTTTGATTGTTGCTGCAACGTTAAAGTGATATGCATCCCGTGATGGGAAGTTAAAAAGTAATGCTTGTGTTTTAATGTTTGATATGCCTTTCTACTTTTTGCAGTTAAAAGAAAAATAAAACCGGTGATGGATGGGCAGCCCGCGGACGATCTGCATTTTGCTAAGGGGGAATGTGGCGCCCTGGACAAGCCAGGGGCCACAGGTAATAACACACACACCCCCAGCAGTTCACAGCAGACATCCCCAGTGAAACTTGATTCCTTTCGTCGGGCTCAGACAGACACACCAGGTGGGCGGAGTCAGGAGATGGAGACACCCACCCAGGAGTTTAGCTGGCCTGAGGCAGGAAACAAGCCCAGTCAAGTCCAGGGAGAGGAGGAGAGAGAAGGTCTGCAGGGAGACAGAAGCAGACAGGGGCCTCGGTTGGAGCCTAAGGCCCCCGTGCAGAGAGTGAGGCAGATGGTAGTGGCAGTCTGCGAGAGCCGGGAAGACAGTTGGTGGAACCGTAGGTAGCCGGGGCTGGGCGGTGGCCCACCGGTACTGAATCGGGGAGCCAGCTGGAAACCGGATTGCAGGAGGAGCGTGCTCGGAGGTGAAAGAGAGGACTTACATTACCAACCTGGGGTCAGGGGAAAAACACCGCAGCCGCCTGTGGGACCTGTCCATCCAGCCGTTTGTTTCAGCAGAGACTCTGTGTGCATCATTGGGCTGAGTGAGTACCACCGTGCCGTGCGGCACAGCGCTGCCCCCGCGACCCGCCTGCCATCATCAATCCCTACCCCATCACCGGGCCCCGGGACAACAAACCCCCCTACCCACGGAGGGGAAACAACATCCTAGCTGGTCTACACAATCGCTCCCGGGATCCCCGTCCAGAGCAGCGGTGGTGTCACGACCTCACCACAACCGTGGGTGGCGTCACGGACAATCTCCCTTACCTAATCCCCTTTTACTGTGGAGCCTGGGATCACAGACCGGGTCACACCACCGTGATACCCACAGAAGTGACCCCGTGGCCCGGATCTGAGTACCCCTGGTCCTCGGGCGACACACAGATTGCCAGGATGTGTAGTCTCCACAGATCCTGATGCCGCCATGACAGTCTGCAGTGTTTGTATAAAGCTCCTTGTGACAGCCAAGTACAAAAAATTTTATTAGACATTTGAGGTATATACATAACTTGCACTAGCATATTTTTTATTGCCGCCATCATATTTTTTTCATTCTGAGATTTTTCATGAATATCTAACAAATCACATGTGTTTTTAGTTGCTTTTTTAGCTTTTGGGTTACATCCTTCAGTTCTTGTCCTTATATTAGGAGATGTGGACATTTCTAGTGCATTTGCCACTTTAATTTCATGCCTTTGTACACATAAGGTTAATGTCACTGCACAGAGGTATGTATCACTGACTTATGTTTAAGAAGGCGTGTGTCAGAGGCATCACTGTGCTTGGTATTGTGAGGTTGTAAGACAAAAAAAAATAAAAATAAAAAATATTATATACTGCTCAAAAACTAAAGGCAACACTAAAATACCATTTTGTTGTTTAAGTGTTCCCTTTATTTTTTTGACCAGCATATGTGTGTAATATAAATATATATATATATATATATATATATATATATATATATATATATATATATATATATATATATATATATATATATATATATATATATATAAATATTATATAATAATGTTGCCTTTTGCCTTTTCCACAATTATTTTTTTTTATTAGAATTATTATTATTATTATTATTTTGGTTTATAAATCTGAATATAATGTTTATCTTATGCTAATTTCTAAATCTAGTTTATCTCAAAGCTTTACTTTGATTTGCAAGTTTTACTGATACAGAGCTTCAAATACTTTGCAGAGACATAGAGCTGGAATGATTAAAATTCTGGCAGCTTTTTGTCACCTCTTGGTGGAACTCACTGAATATTATTGAGCTCAGTCCACAAACAGTATGCAGGAAGCTCCTCAGCTCCCCCTACTGGTGGTTGCAGGCAGTGTGGATTTTAGCATTTACCTTTTGGAAGTTGGAGCGATGTTTTAAAGAAAACAAAAGTTACTACAAAAATATAGAATAAAAAAGTTTTACTGTTAGAATATTTTAAAGACTATTGTCTTGTTTTAAATCCGAGCTTTCCTTCCCGATCCCTTCTGTTGTTGCTGCTCCTGGTGTTTGTTTACAGGCTACAGTAAACTACAGCACATGGCACAGCTAACCGCTGCAGCCAATCACTTGTCTAATGGGCACTATCGATGCATGTGAGGAGTAGCTGTAGATCAGCTATGTGTCAGGTTTAGGATCTCATTACAATTGTACGGTAGTAGAAAATCCCTTTTAAAAAATGTGATGTTATTTGTACCTTTTTATATAATATTAGCCTTCTGAAGTCTCACATTTCTGAATATTTTTTTTTTTTTACAGCAATAATAGTTTATCGATTACCATGGACCTGGAAATGTAGCAAGCTGCTGATGAAGTGCATACATGCTGGCCTGCACCTTACCGCAGCCGTCCTGGTGGTGGTGGCTTTGGTGGCGGTGTTTGATTTCCACAATGCCAAAAATATTCCCAACATGTACAGTCTGCACAGCTGGGTTGGGCTGACTGTGGTCATACTTTTCATTTTGCAGGTGAGACCGGTTCATGTTCTCAATATAGTCTATAGCTGATCTAAACATGTCCCACACTTTCATCACTATATTAGAGAGAAAACGACCTTACCATGTGCCCTGTGTCGTGTCTAGCTTGATGCAAAAATACAGAAACTGAACTGCGTGCAAATTTTTCTCTAATATATGAAACATCTGATGCTTGCATCTGTAGTGAAGAATTCTATTAAACTATTCCTTCTATCCTCCAGCGATCCGGTGCCAATAGTCTGCCCGACACACGGCCACTGCAACCAGTTAGTAGCTTCATTGGGTATTTACTTTAGTGCAGATATCATTGTTCCCATTGCCAAGCAGTGATACCTGATGATTGACTGGAGGTAATAAAAGTCAATGGAGAACTCTAGCATTTTTCTGGGAAATCTTCCAGAAAAATGTTCGAGTCCTACATTGACTTCCATTATACTCAGTACATGAGTCGCGTCCATCCGAGCATCCAACTGCTAGTTACGAGTACTGAGCACCCGAGCATGGTAGTGCCGGCTCATCACTAGTTACCAGTACCGAGCACCCGAGCATGGTAGTGCTCACTCATCACTAGTTACGAGTACAGAGCACCCGAGCATGGTAGTGCCCGCTCATCACTAGTTACGAGTACAGAGCACCTGAGCATGGTAGTGCCCGCTCATCACTAGTTACGAGTACAGAGCACCCGAGCATGGTAGTGCCCGCTCATCACTAGTTACCAGTACCGAGCACCCGAGCATGGTAGTGCCCGCTCATCACTAGTTACCAGTACCGAGCACCCGAGCATGGTAGTGCTCACTCATCACTAGTTACGAGTACTGAGCACCTGAGCATGGTAGTGCCCGCTCATCACTAGTTACCAGTACCGAGCACCTGAGCATGGTAGTGCTCACTCATCACTAGTTACGAGTACTGAGCACCTGAGCATGGTAGTGCCCGCTCATCACTAGTTACGAGTACTGAGCACCTGAGCATGGTAGTGCCTGCTCATCACTAGTTACCAGTACTGAGCACCCGAGCATGGTAGTGCTCACTCATCACTAGTTACGAGTACTGAGCACCTGAGCATGGTAGTGCCCGCTCATCACTAGTTACGAGTACAGAGCACCTGAGCATGGTAGTGCCCGCTCATCACTAGTTACCAGTACCGAGCACCCGAGCATGGTAGTGCTCACTCATCACTAGTTACGAGTACTGAGCACCTGAGCATGGTAGTGCCCGCTCATCACTAGTTACGAGTACTGAGCACCTGAGCATGGTAGTGCCTGCTCATCACTAGTTACCAGTACTGAGCACCCGAGCATGGTAGTGCTCACTCATCACTAGTTACGAGTACTGAGCACCTGAGCATGGTAGTGCCCGCTCATCACTAGTTACGAGTACTGAGCACCTGAGCATGGTAGTGCCTGCTCATCACTAGTTACCAGTACTGAGCACCCGAGCATGGTAGTGCTCACTCGTCACTAGTTACGAGTACTGAGCACCTGAGCATGGTAGTGCCCGCTCATCACTAGTTACGAGTACAGAGCACCTGAGCATGGTAGTGCCCGCTCATCACTAGTTACCAGTACCGAGCACCCGAGCATGGTAGTGCTCACTCATCACTAGTTACGAGTACTGAGCACCTGAGCATGGTAGTGCCCGCTCATCACTAGTTACGAGTACTGAGCACCTGAGCATGGTAGTGCCTGCTCATCACTAGTTACCAGTACTGAGCACCCGAGCATGGTAGTGCTCACTCATCACTAGTTACGAGTACTGAGCACCTGAGCGTGGTAGTGCCCGCTCATCACTAGTTACGAGTACAGAGCACCTGAGCATGGTAGTGCCCGCTCATCACTAGTTACGAGTACTGAGCACCTGAGCATGGTAGTGCCCGCTCATCACTAGTTACGAGTACAGAGCACCTGAGCATGGCAGTGCTCGCTCATCACTAGTTACTAGTACTGAGCACCTGAGCATGGTAGTGCCCGCTCATCACTAGTTACGAGTACTGAGCACCTGAGCATGGTAGTGCCCGCTCATCACTAGTTACGAGTACCGAGCACCCGAGCATGGTAGTGCTCACTCATCACTAGTTACGAGTACTGAGCACCTGAGCATGGTAGTGCTCGCTCATCACTAGTTACGAGTACAGAGCACCCGAGCATGGTAGTGCTCACTCATCACTAGTTACGAGTACAGAGCACCCGAGCATGGTAGTGCTCACTCATCACTAGTTACGAGTACTGAGCACCTGAGCATGGTAGTGCTCACTCATCACTAGTTACGAGTACAGAGCACACGATCATGGTAGTGCTCACTCATCACTAATTACAAGTACCAAGCACTCATGCATGGTAGTGCCCGCTCATCACTAGTGATAACATCTTGCTGGGTAATCCATAAAACTATAAAGTAGGAAGAATTGAGAACTAGTCAATTTAGAATGATAATAATTGTAACCCAGACAGGAAAAATTACAGACTCGTCATCTGGTGTGAAAAAGATGCCCCAGGACATTTGACATTTGACATCGACCATTACACCTTGGGCCAGGATAACTTACAAAATGACGAACACAATCTGTCTTCAAAAAACATCCAAACTGGAGGCCGCTGGTGTCTGCTCAATTCCAGAAGGTGCTTGTTTGGGGTGAATAGCAACATAAAGATGTGGGGAAAAAGTAAAATAAATAAACCAGCCTTGATAAAATAAAACCAAGAGGCCACTGAATATAGGCAAATTCATGGGTGACTCTTACTCCACTGTAGGGTATAGTAGAGACACATTGACCCCTTAAAGTTAAGTCTTTTCTGTTAAGGATGACTGGCCAATGTTAAGATGCTTCATGCTTTACCTGTAATCCTAAAAATACAGGATCTGAACATTGTACACATCATCTTCAAGATAACTGAGACTTTTTGACCCAAGAATAGGAAAAGTCAGTGTGTCTCTACTACCCCCTACAGTGGAGGGTCACCCTTGAATTTACAGTGATACCTTGGTTTTCGTTGATATCTGTTATCGTTGGTTTCAGTTTTCGTTGATTTTTTTTTTTTTTTTTTTCCTCTACAAATGTGCCTCGGTTTTCATCTGGTTTTGTCTGCATGCCAACGTGTCTACTAGGCATTGCTCCCACTAGCTAGTTTCCTACGCCACACTGATGAGGGGCAAATACCCCGAAACAGCTGTCTGTAGATGGATACCATGTTTTGGTATAGGCGGTTTCCTTGACTGGAGACTGCCCTTCCCGTGGTTGTTCCTTCCCGGTGAAAGACCTGGCTAGTTTCCTGCCAGCGTTGAGAAACATGTGATGGTGTCTCCGCGGCATTCTTGTTTTGCCCACGTGACTACGCTGCTATTTTTGCAACAACAAAGGGTGATCCATGCATTCTCCGGCTCTGTGTGGCATTATGTGAGTGTCACTCCGCTTGTCAGTTTCAAAATATATGTAAGAAATGTAAGATGAAATTTATTTATTCTTTACATTAGTGTTTTATATTCATTTTATATTAATTTCTTATTGTTTTTAGTATTAGACACTATCTTTATTCCCTATAAAATGTGGGGTTTTTTGTATGTATTTTTAGTGTGTCCAAAAAAGTTAATTGGATTTACATTGATTCCTATGGAAATGATTGCTTCGGTTTTAGTCAGTATCCGTTTTCATTGATTGTATTCAGACGGATTATCAACGAAAACTGAGGCATCACTGTACCTATTTTATATGGCGCGTTATTTTACTCTGCCAGTGCGCATGATTCTGTTATTATTATTATTATTATTATTATTATTATTATTATTATTCATATTTTTAACACACTGTCAGCAGGATTTCACCCCCAAACTATTTATATGTGCATGTAGCTCTTTTAACTTTACATGTCCGGTCCGATACTGAGAAATCAGTGTTTGAATTAATATGCAAATGAGTGTGAAGAGTTATTTGTAGATCTGAAGCCTCCATCACTCCAGCTCTATTCCACACTCAGCTCCGCCTCCTCCTGTTTGACTGACAGCCTTTATGCTGTGTAACTTCAGGCAAAAGAGCCATCAGTGAAGCAGGAGGAGGCAGCCCGGGGAATAGAGCTGGAATGCTAGAGACTTCAGATCTACAAATAGCTCTTCAGCTTCTTTTGCCTCTCAATTCAAATACTGATTTCTAAGTTACGGAGGAAGAAACTGGTCGTGTAAAGATATTGCTGGACTTGACTGTGAAAGAGCTAAATGCACATATAAATAGTTTGGGGGGTGAAATCCTGCTGAGAGATCTGTGTCAATATCAGATCAACCAATCACAATACTTGATGGTCACAGCTCGCCTCTTCTCCCTCACTGCACATGATCAAAGAACATGCCTTCAAAACTGTCCCAAAGAAGTAAATGAACATCCCCAGGCTATTGTTTTCTATGGTCCATTTGGCTACTATAGCCCAGATAGGATTGGTGCCCCATAATCATATGCAGAAAAAATAAGTTCTATAATAAACATAGATCAAAAAAAAAAATCTGTCAGTGTGTGGTTTTAATTAATAGAAAAAAAAACTATAATTACTGTTATTTATTGATGTCAAACAACCTCCCAAAGTCCTCAATGTATTCCTACTTTTGTTTTTCAGCTTGTTGCCAGTATTTTTGTCTACCTTCTTCCGTTCACCCCTGTTTCCATACGGGCGGCTCTTATGCCGATCCACGTCTACTCTGGGCTTCTTCTTTTTGGAGGGGTTATTGCGACAGCACTTATGGGAATCACAGAGAAACTTATATTTTCATTGTAAGTATCATCAAAGCAAAATAAATTGACTGTAATAAATATAAAGTTTTGTATCTAAATTTAACTAGAGATGAGCAGAAAGATTTGCACCATCTTGGTTCGGCGTACACTTCTGGACCTCATGGCATCCAAACCGGAGCTCCTCAAACTCCCTTTCCCGGCATTTGAATGCCAACATTTTGGGAGCCTCTTACAAGTACTACAAACACTATTTGCCCGAAGGGCAACAAGAGGTACCCTAACTAAGGACCTAATCAAATAAACTTTATTAAATTATATAAATGGACAAAAGTTAAAATTGGCAGGTGGGAAGCCAATTCCATATAAGATAAGTGCGGCCGCGGACCGACACTACTCTGTTAAAAACTAACCACTAATAGCCTCCCCGACATGTTTCGCCATGATTGTCTTCATCAGGGGCCTGAGGCTATAGAATGGTTCTATAGCCTCAGCCCTCTGATGAAGCCAGTCATGGCGAAACATGTCGGAGAGGCTATTAGCTGTTAGTTTTTAACAGGCAGTGTAGGTGATAGCCAGCCATATTACGTTAGGAATTTATTCAGAGTAGTGTCGGTCCGCGGCCGCACTTATCTTATACGGAATTGGCTTCCCACCTGCCAATTTTAACTTTTGTCCATTTATATAGTTTAATAAAAGTTTATTTGATTAGGTCTTTAGTTATGGTACCTCTTATTGCCCTTTGGGCAAATAGTGTTTGTATAATTACCCCTACGCTGACCGGGTGTGACAATCAGAGGTTAGTGTTTGTGTCTTACAATTACTAGGCACCCGCAACTCCATGCAAGTCACAAGTGCTCAAGCAACGTTATGGTGTGAGTCGTGCCAAGATGTTATGGGGGTATAGTAATCAGAAGAGTAGCCTCAGATGCCTATAGTTGAGTGCCGAACGAGGACGTTCGCTTAGCACTGGTCTGGCTGCTATGGCGTACCGAAGTGGTGGTGCACATCTTTTTTCTCTTCTCTAATATAAACCCATTTGGCCCGTTTCACACATACGGCATTTCGCCGGATTGCCGGATCCGGCACACTCCAGTACAGTGTAATACAGTACAATGGCATCGTGGCAAGCTGGGGTCACATGCGATCATGTGACCGAAGCTTGCCGCGATACCATTGTACTGTATTCATACTGTACTGGAGTGTGCCGGATCCGGCAATCCGGCGAAATGCCGGATGTGTGAAATGGGCTTTCAGAGGCGAATGAAGAAAGCAACACGTTATACAGTTGGGTCCAGAAATATTTGGACAGTGACACAAGTTTTTGCATTTTACCTGTTTACCATAACATATTCAAGATACAGTTATATAATAAATATGGGCTTAAAATGCAGACTCTCAGATTTTATTTGAGGGTATTCACATCCTAATTGGAGTAAGGGATTAGGAATTACAGCTCTTTAACATGTAGCTGGCTCTTCTTCAAGGGACCAAAGGTAATTGGACAATTATCTCAAAAGCTCTTTAACGGGCTGCGTGGGCTATTGCCTCATTAATTCATAATACATTAAGCAGGAGAAAGGTCTGGAGCTGATTCCAGGTGTGGCATTTGGAAACTGTTGCTGTGAACCCACAACATGCAGTCAAAGGAGCTCTCAATGGAAGAGAAACAGACCATCATTAAGCTGCAAAAAGAAAAGAATGTCATCAGAGTGATAGCAGAAATGTTATGAGTGACCAATTCAATAACTTGGTATATTCGGCAAAAAAAAAAAAAAAGAGTGCACTGGTGAACTTGGGACGCAAAAAAGCCTGGAAGTCCACAGAAGACAAAAGTGATCAATGATCGCAGAATCGTTTCCATGGTGAAGAAAACTCCTTTCAACATCCACCCAATGGAGGAACAGCCTCCAGAATTAGGTCTTTCAGTGTATAGGTCAACTATAAAGAGAAGACTTCATGTGAGCAAATACAGAGGGTTCACCACAAGGTGCAAACCATTAATCAGCCTTAACAATAGAAAGGCCAGATTAGACTTTGCCAAAAAAATATAAAGAAGCCACCCAGTTTTAGAAAAGCTGCAGAGGACAGATGAATCTAAAGGCCCTGTCACTCACAGAGATAAATCTGCGGCAGATCTGTGGTTGCAGTGAAATTGTGGACAATCAGTGCCAGGTTTGTGGCTGTGTACAAATGGAACAATATGTCCATGATTTCACTGCAACCACAGATCTGCCAAAGATTTATCTCTGTGTGTGACGGGGCCTTTAGATCAACCTGTACCAGAATGATGAGAAGAAAAAGTATGGAGAAGGCTTGGAAGCGACTCATGATCCAAAGCACAGTACATCCTCTGTAACACATGGTGGAGGTAGTGTAATGGCCGGGCATTCATGGCTTGCAATGGCCCTGGGTTACTAGGATTTATTGATGATGTGACTGAAGACTGAAGCAGCCGGATGAATTCTGAGATGTACAGGGTGATACTTTCTGCTCAGATCAACCAAATGTAGCAAGGTGGATTGGATGGTGCTTCACAGACAGCCAATGACCCAAAACATACCAACAAAGCAACCCAAGAGTTTTGTAAGGCAAATAAGATGAATATTCTGCAATGGCAGAGTCATTCACCAGATCTCAACCCATTGGAGTATGCATTTCACATGCTTAAGATCAGACTTAATGGAAAAAAAGACCCACAAACAAGCAACTACAGTAAAGCCTTGTCATAGCATCACAAAGAAGGAAACCCAGCGTCTGGTGACGTCCATGGCTTCCAGACTTCAGGCTGTCATTGCCTGCAAAGGATTCTCTACAAAGAATTAAAAATTAACATTTTTCTTTTTTTATGATAAAGTAAATTTGTCCAAGTACTTTTGAGCCCCTGAAATGAGGAGGTTTTGTAGAAAAATGGTTCCAATTCCTAAACTTTTCAAAAGATATTTTTGTTTAACCCCTTTACTTAAACCTGGAAATCTACACTTCAATTGAATCTCAGTTGTTTAATTTTAAATAAAAAATAGTGGCTTGCAGAGCTGAAATCACAAATATTTGGTTACTGTCCAAATATTTCTGGATCTGGGTCAAAATCCCACCAATATACCAATTATTGCCTCTATAGTGGCTAAGTTAAATATTGGTGCCAGGGCTTCACAATCAAAATACTCCCCTAATAATCAAATCCACTGTTCTCTGTTTAAAGGAAAAACCCACCCTACAGTAGTTTGCCACCACATGGAGTCTTCGTGAACACTTTGGGGCTCCTGATTGCTGTTTTCGGAGGATTAATTATATGGATAACCACACGACCAGACTGGAAGAGGCCACCTGAGCATGTCCTGATAGACCAACATCCATTTGGAAGTGCTGCTGATGATGCCAGCACTACTGACTACAGCAAAGACAAGTCTGACGTGGATTTAAACAGTGAAGCCAGAAAAAGGAACCTGAAATTAGATGAGGCCGGACAAAGATCAACAATGTGACGATGGTCGAGAACAAATATGGAATGTAATTGTTGGAGGATTTTCAACCGGATCCAATAAGATTTTAGTGAGATCCGTCCACCATATTTCTCCACTGTATATGCTTTCTTTTGGAAACTGCAGTCTGTACATCTTAATATAAATGGTTTATAGACGCATACCGGCCAGATGGAAGCCAAAACGACATTGGTTTGACCTCCGTCATGTAAACCGATGACCGACTGAAACATTAATGTGTATACCAGGAGCTTGTTCCCTGTGTTCACATTGAAGACTGTGCATGCAACCTGGAAATCCTCCAAAGTAAAGCTAAAATTTGGTCCCTTTTTTTCTTTTGCCAGTCTTAAACTCACGGACTACATTGATGGTATCTTCTGACACATTTCTAGATCTTGTTTTTTTAGATGTATTTCTCCTTTATGTATTTTGTGAATAAAATGTATACCTGATGGCATATTGTGTGGTGAGATTTATACTTTATTCTTGATTTTAGAGATTAATCCACTTAATGTTTAAAAAATTGATTTGCATTAAAATTCCCATTAGGATACATTGGGCAAATTGATTTGCAGAATTTTTACTTCCCTAATCTGAAGAACGATTAATAAATTTTACATTAAAAGTGTTTAACTTATGGAAGAACGTCTGTTTTTCTTAGAAATGGCTCCATCCTTGTTTAAGGGCTGTGTCAGGAATTGACGCCCTCTCCATTCAAGTGAACGTACTTACACAATCTATGACCTTGGAAAATGCTAATTACACGTAGCTATAGGGTAAGGGTACCTTCACACTTAGCGATGCAGCAGCGATCCGACCAGCGATCTGACCTGGTCAGGATCGCTGCTGCATCGCTACATGGTCGCTGGTGAGCTGTCAAACAGGCAGATCTCACCAGCGACCAGTGACCAGCCCCCAGCCAGCAGCGACGTGCAAGCGACGTTGCGCTTGCACGGAGCCGCCGTCTGGAAGCTGCGGAGACTGGTAACTAAGGTAAACATCGGGTATGGTTACCCGATGTTTACATTAGTTACCAGTGTGAGCAGGGAGCAGGGAGCCGCGCACACTAAGCGCTGGCTCCTTGCTCTCCTAGCTACAGTACACATCGGGTTAATTAACCCGATGTGTAATGCAGCTACATGTGCAGAGAGCAGGGAGCCGCGCACACTGAGCGCTGGCTCCTTGCTCTCCTAGCTGCTGTACACATCGGGTTAATTAACCCGATGTGTACAGCAGCTACATGTGCAGAGAGCCGGAGCCGGCAGCACAGGCAGCGTGAGAGCTGCTGGTAACTAAGGTAAATATCGGGTAACCACCTTGGTTACCCGATGTTTATCTTGGATACAGCTTACCTCAGCTGTCAGATGCCGGCTCCTGCTCCCTGCTCGCTTCATTTGTCGCTCTCTTGCTGTCACACACAGCGATCTGTGTGTCACAGCAGGAGAGCGGCTTTGAAGAAAACGAACCAGGGCTGTGTGTAACGAGCAGCGATCTCGCAGCAGGGGCCAGATCGCTGCTCAGTGTCACACACAGCGAGATCGCTAATGAGGTCACTGCTGCGTCACAAAAAGCGTGACTCAGCAGCGATCTCGGCAGCGAGCTCGCTGTGTGTGAAGCACCCCTTAATCTACAGGTAAACAATGTTACAATGCTGCCCAGCCGCCTTATTGAAAGTGCAGCTACTGGGAGAAAATGGCTTTATGTTTTCCTGGAAGCTGCCAGATTGCAGCCATTGCAAGAAAAAGAAAGTCAAGCTCACCACCTTGTCCATTCATCCACAGTATGGAGTCCCAGATCCAGCCTCGCCATGGCTTCCAACTGAATAAAGAGAATCCAGCTCAAAATTATTTATATAAACTGCATAATAACGGCAAACGTCACATCAATGCGTTTCAAATGCAAGGCGCACTCAGTCATGGCTTGCACTTGAAACGCGTTGGTGTGATGTTTGCTCTTATGTGCTTTATATAAATAAAGAAACCTTGTATGTTTTGAGCTGTCTTCTTAGATTAGATTTCAGTCATGGCACATGCACGAAGCTGCTTTATTTGTTGCACATCGCACGGCCCGGAACTATGATTGACAGGTCACTCTGCTCAGAATGTACAGATGTGCTGCAGAGTTTTCTGTCAAAGTGCTGGGATGTTCTTACAGTGTCGGCACACAGTATACTGTGTATACCTCACACCTCCGTCTCCAAGACTTTTCTCGTGCCGCGCCAGTTTTCTGGAATGCACTTCCCCAAAGAATGCGACTTATATCCAGCCCCCAAGTTTTTAATGTACATTAAAAACACACCTCTTCAAACAAGCTTATCATAATAACTTACTAACCTAACTCTCCTGTCCCACCTTTTAGATGCTATTCTCACATCATACATACAACCAATAGCACTTAAAGGCACCCAAAAGGTTACTGTCTAAAGACCAGATTATTCATCTTTATATGTAACCAATAAACTAGCATAATGACGGCCGGCCAGATCTACAAGTGTGCTTCACCTCTTGTGTCCCCCTTCTTCCCCCATAGATTGTAAGCTTTCGAGCAGGGCCCTCATTCCTACTGTAGCTGTTGAATTATGTACTATTTTGTTTTCTATTTGTCTATACAACCCCCCACCTGATTGTAAAGTGCTGCGGAATATGTTGGCGCTATATAAATAAACTTTATTATTATTATTATTATTATTACTGTGCTGTAACTGTTATTGCTTAATGTACATTCCCATGACTGAAAGCTGGCGGCCCCATAGGAGGAATTAATTTTATTTTCTCCCTGTAGTCGCACTTCCACCTAAGTTGCCAGGTAGTATTGTTGCTAGTGTTGAGCGAGTACTTAACTATTCGTACTCTCTATGTTCAGAATGAGTACTGTCTACTACTCGCGTATTCATTCCGAATAGTGTGTGCAATGCAAGTCAATGGGCAATACTCGCAATATAACGATTAACCTGAATTCCGTACTATTCGCTACTTGCACCTATAGTATGGCATTTGGGTTACTCGTTACTTTGCGAGTTTTTCCCCGTTGACTTGCATTCCTACTGCTATTAGGAACAAATACGCGAGTATTAGACAGTACTTGTTATGAGTATAGCGAGTAGGAATAGTTAGCTACTCGCTTAACTCTAATTGTAGCGCAATTTATCTACAGATTAACTTTTAGGCTAGGTTCGCACACTGCGTCTTTTTGACGCTGCGTTTTTGTGCGTTTTTGGCCGCTAAAAACGCACCTGCGTCGAAAAAACGCATCAAAAAACGCATGCGTTTATGCCGCGATTTGGTGCGTTTTTGGCTGCGTTTTGCTGCGTTTTTGATCTCTGCCTTTTGCTGCGTTTTTCAAATGCATTGCATCGGCGGAAAACTGACATGTCCATTTTTTTATATTTTTTTTTTTAACTCAAAAACGCAGGTAAAAAAAACAATGTGTGCGGACACCAAAAATGAAAACTCATAGACTTTGCTGGGGAAGCAAAGTCCTGCAGTTTTGAGGCCAAAAACGCACCCGAAAAACGCGCAAAAACGCCGCGAAAAACGCACTGTGCGCACATAGCCTTACATCTGAAGGGAAATAGCATTTTTTTTTTTTTTTTTTTTTTGAGGGGAAAGGTTCCCTTCAAGCTGCACTGCCAATAAAAGGGTCATGCTCAGGGGTGTAACTTTAGCTTTTAATATATATCACTTAAAAAATGAAAACACTATGTATAGTTGCATAGCAACCAAGGTAAGGACAGTAGCATATAGAGCGGCACTTGCTAACCAATATTACAGTGACCTCTCAAGTTCCACAGCGAGAAAAAGAAACCCCTATAGGTGGAAAAAACCAATGGTGACAATCAGTAAACGCCAATGGTTATGAATAATAATAAATACCAAAGACCGTGTTGATCAAAAACGGGGGGGGGTGGGGGAGGCAAATTTTTCAGCCTCACAGTGCCCCTTAATGGCAACACTCTGTCCTTCTATGCTCCTGGACCTTCCGACGCGTTTCATAATTTATATAATCATCAGGTGACAGTGGCCAGGGGAGCAAAAAGATAATCATCCATAATGGACCTCCATGAAATGGTGACCGGGCATCACAGGAAAAAAAAAAAGATGCCCGGTCACCATTTCATGGAGGTCCATTATGGATGATTATCTTTTTGCTCCCCTGGCCACTGTCACCTGATGATTATATAAATTATGAAACGCGTCGGGAGGTCCAGGAGCATAGAAGGACAGAGTGTTGCCATTAAGGGGCACTGTGAGGCTGAAAAATTGACACCCCCCCCCCCCCCCCCCCCGTTTTTGGTCAACACTGTCTTTGGTATTTATTATTCATAACCATTGCCATTTATTGTTTGTTACCATTGTTTTTGTCCACCTATTGTGGTTTCTTTTTCTCACTGTGGAACTTATGGAGAGGTCACTGTGATATTGGTTAGCAAGTGCCTCTATATATTCTACTGTCCTCACATTGGTTGCTATGCAACTAACTATACATGTGTGTGTGTTTTTAATTTTTTAAGTGATGTATATTAAAAGTTATATTTTAATGGTTTTGTTATCACACAATTGCCTATACGATTTGCTCTGCTTTTCTTGCTAATTCTGGTGACCATTATTTTCTTAGTATAACTTTAGCTGCATCAGTGTCCTGAAGCCTATGGGGACCCAAAAGGTTCCTTTGGCCCATATGAAAATACCAGGGACCCTATCGGAAAGTTACAAGAGCTTCAAGTTACACCATAAGTGATGCTGTTTCTGTAAAAATTAAACTTTTTTTTTAGGTTTTATACCATAACTGTAAGTGGACTATTAAAGCAAGAGCAATTCTGCTAGACTTCCTGAAAGCAAAACTGGAGTTAGCGGGGATGAGCGGGCAACCCCTTATTAATGTGTGTTTTGTGTGGTTTTTTTTTTTTGGTTTTTTTCCAAAAAGGCTTCATTCTCATGTCTTTGGTATGGACGACAATGGTGTGGTTTCCTGACTCAAAGTAATAGCCTGATCGTTATATACGAGGCTGTTAATTGGGGTCAGGAGACCCACAGTTGGTCTTGGCATTGGTCCATACATCACAAACATGTGAATGGCGCCTAAGTGCAGAAATCCATGTGTATACATATTGATCTTCCTTCGTTTGAATTTACATGTTGATTTATTTTGCTAAATTCTATCATCCCTTTGTTTTCTTTGTCAATATATTCCTTGAGGCGATAATCACAGCTGGAGATGTCACCTGTTTACACAGACAGCACCCACTATATTATTGTAACTTGACAGCAAATGCAAAATCTTGTCCACAGTGAAATTAATTTATATTATAGGTAACTTTGGAGAGTTTGGTCACATGCATTAATAAGCGGGAGAAACTTTTCTAAACTCCCCCAAGTCAATAAATGGCTGTTGACCGAATGATGGTTTGGATGGCCGCTTTTTTGCCCGACTTTGCCATACACAGGGGCGCCCCCTTGGCTGAGCCTTCCTGTGAAGTCTACAAGAGCCGCTGTAGGACTCCTCTGACGATGGCTTAGATTGCGGAGCACAAAATGATTAGCAAATTGGACACGTCACATCCTTATCTTTCCTAACAACCATTTGTCAGGGCACTAGCGGACACGGACAGAAAAGGGTCCCTGTGCAAGAACAATATATGGGCCTTTTGTAGCAAAGAGCTCATCCTAATGCACAATTCCTCCTACTTTGAAGGTAGAAATGGACCCCTTTACCATTTGGGCTCCTATACTGCCCAAACGTTGCACCAATGATATACATGTCAAAATTGTTGGTACCCCTCATTTAATAAAAGGAAAAACCCACAATGGTCACAGAAATAACTTTAATCTGACAAAAGTAATAATAAACTATCTATGAAAAGGAACAAATTAAAGTTAGACATTGCTTTTCAATCATGCTTCCACAGAATTTTTCAAAAATAAAACATTGAAATAAAACTGGAAAAATGATGGTACTGCTGAAATGTGACAAAAGGGACATGTTAAATCAAGGTGTGTCCACTAACTAGCATCACAGGTGTCTACAATCTTGTAATCAGTCACTGGGCCTGTATATAGGGCTACAGATATTCACTGTGCTGTTTGGTGACATGGTGTGTAACATACTCAACATGGACCAGAGGAAGCAAAGGAAAGAGTTGTCTCAGGTGATTAGAAAGAAAATTATAAACAAGCATGTTGAAGGTAAAGGTTATAAGACCATATCCAAGCAGCCAACCTCCCTGGATGTCGCCGCAGGAGGAAAATGGATGACAAATCAAAGAGATGGACAATACGAATGGTAGCAAAAGAGCCCAGAAAAACTTCTAAAGAGATTAAAGGTGAACTTCAAGCTCAAAGAACATCAGTGTCAGATCACTCCATCTGTCATTGTTTGAGCCAAAGTGAACTTCATAGGAGACGGCCAAGGAGGACACCATTTGTTTAAAAAAAAAAAATCATAAAAAGGACAGACTGGAACTTGCCAAACTACATGTTGACAAGCCACAAAGATTGAGAGAATGTCCTATAGACAAATGAGACAAAAATGGAACTTTTTGGCAAGGCACATCTATGGTCTATGCTCACAGACGGAAATATGAAGCATATCAAGAAAAGAACGGTGTCTACTGTGAAACATGGAGGAGGCATCTGGCACAGGGTGTCTTGAATTTGTGCAGGGTACAATGAAATCTCAAGACTATCAAGGGATTCTAAAGAGAAATGTGCTGCCAGGTGTCAGAAAGCTTGGTCTCAGTCACAGGTCATAGGTCTTGCAACAGGATAATGACCCAAAACACACAGCTAAAAACACCCAAGAATGGCTAATGCCCGCTTTACACGCTTCAATAAATCTTTCAATCCGTCGTCGGGGTCAAGTTCTAAGTGACGCACATCCTGCATCGTTCGTGACGTATTTGCGTGTGACACCTACGTGCAATCAAGATTGAACGAAAATACGGTTATTGCAAACACGTCTTTTATTCCTCATACATTGGACGTTTTGTTGTATGAACCTAGTCAATTGAAACGTGTGACATTCCTCATACGATTTTGGTGTCTGAGGCTATGTGGGCAGGTGTGCGCTCTGCACCGCAGCTTAAAAAAGGTCCGCTTCAGAGCGCAGCTGAAAAGCTGCATTCTGAAGCGCCTCACAATGTCTGTCATTCACTAATCTCTGTCAGTCGGTCACTATCTCTGTCCCTCTCTCTCTGTCCATGTCAGTCTATCCCTCTTACCCCCTCTCTCATACTCACTGATCCCCGATCCCCGGCGCAGCGCTGCACGGCATTCACACTGCTCCGGCGGCTTTTACTATTTTGAAAAAGCCGGCCGCTCCTTAAACAATCTCTTATTCCCTGCTTTCCCCGCCCACCGGCGCCTATGATTGATTGCAGTGAGACACGCCCCCACGCTGAGTGACAGGTGTCTCACTGCACCCAATCACAGCAGCGGGTGGGCGTGTCTATACTGTGCAGTGAAATAAATAATTAAATAATTAAAAAAACCGGCGTGCGGTCCCCCCCAATTTTAAAACCAGCCAGATAAAGCCATACGGCTGAAGGCTGGTATTCTCAGGATGGGGAGCTCCACGTTATGGGGAGCCCCCCAGCCTAACAATATCAGTCAGCAGCCGCCCAGAATTGCCGCATACATTAGATGCGACAGTTCTGGATTGTTATTAAAAAAAAAAAAGGGTGCCCAATGCATACGTCACAGAACACATGATCTAAAGGATCGCACACAAAATTGATGAATTTAACATAGACTACTAACGCACGTGTGACAGCAAATGAACGACCTACGTGTAATCTCATAAGATCCCATATGCAACCTGGGCGTGTCACATCGCATACGAGATTGCACACCTAATTGTAAGGTGTAAAGCTGGCTTAAGAGGAAAACATTGGACTATTGTGAAATTGCTTCTATGAGCCCTGACCTAAATCTTATTGAGCATCTTTGGAAAGAGCTGAAACATGCCATCTGGAAAAGGAAACCTTCAAACACAAGACAACTGGAGCAGTTTGCTCTTGAGCAGTCGCCAAAATACCTGTCGAGAGGTACAGAAGTCTCATTGACAGTTAAAGGAATTGTGTGATTGCCTCAAAAGGTTGTGGAACAAAATATTAAGTTAAGGAAGGAACCATCATTTCTATCCAGGCCGACTTCATGAGGTTTATTTTTTTACAACTTCTGTGGAAGTTGAAAAGTAGCAATGTCTGACTTTCATTTTTTCATTTTCATAGATTTTTTTGTTTATTATTATGTGGCAACACAGGGTCCAGTCGCCACAGAGGTACTGCATGTCAGCCAGAGGTGTGGTATCCCATTCCCGAGTGAGGAGGAGGTCACAAGTCGTTGTACACAGACACACACTTAAATTAGCTACACTCCATTAAGCTGTGATTAGAGCGAGTTGCTCCTTAGGGAGAGCACAGTCCCGGGAACCAGTATAGACGTGGGGTTAGCTAGTGGGTAGCCACTTAGAACAGTGTGGAAAAGGAAAGTGAAACTAGACACAGGATGCAGATTAAGTAAGGGGGAAGGTGAAGAATGTAAGGAGAAGAGAGGTTATGAGGGCTGGAGTTGGCGAGCTCGTCCTAGAACAAGGGAGGAAGAAGGAAAAGGGGTCCTAGAGCCACGGGAAGTGAGAGATCCACTCGTGGACTCGCATCCACAGCCGACGTACCGGTGTGGAAGAACTAGGCCGCAAAGGGGAACTGGCCCCTGGACTAGTGGAGAACAACAAGACTCATCTCGCAAACCGGAGGCTGAGGTTACTTCAAGTACCGAAGCCACCACTGTACATAATCCGCTGAAAAGGTGACCACATAGGACCAAGGGGACGAGGCAAGAAAGCCACCTATAAAAAGGATCCGTGGACACCGGCTCAGGGCACTGTGTGCAAGGCGCGGAGCAGGCGGGAGAGGCCAGCGCAGGAGTCGACCAGGGAAGGAACACAGAAGGGTGTACCGGGTTGTGCCTCCGACCTATCCGGGGATCGGCTGGGGCCCATCACAATGGGACCCAGCACTCCGAGGTCAACATTTGACTAGTTGTGGTAACCTGGAACTGACAACTGTGAGTAAGAGACTTGTGACTGCATTCCTGTGTTGCCCAGTGATTACCCGCACCTCCGGCCCTGCTCCCCGTCATGACATCTCAACACCATAGACTCTATCATCTATTTCCCAGCCCTGGGGCCCAGCTCTACCTGTGGAGAGCTATACCAACTCGGCTGCCTCCCCACCGACACCAGGGGAACTGAATGGCAGTGGTGGCCCCTATCTTGCTACATACCATGGGTGGCGTCATGACATATCCCATGTAAATATATCCCCCCACTCATCATTTAAATGACCCCGCCAGGGTCACGGAGTCGGACCCTGCCGCCGTGACAACCCAGAACAGAATCGACCCGGTTCCGAGTGCCTCACGCCCTGGTGGGGCGTGTCAATTACTTTTGTCAGATTCAAGTTATTATTGTGACCATTGTGGGGGGTCTTCTTTCATAAAAGGAGGGGTACCAACAATTTTGTCCACGTGTGTATCTCCACTCCTGTGTCAGAAGGTCCACCTAACACATTAGACTATTGGCAGAACCTGTTGATATCAGTAGTTTTGTCCACCGTTGATGTACTGGGTATGCTAGTGGCCTGCTGCCATTGGTGATGCGCCACTGAGTCCTCGGGCCCCCAGAACCCCGAGGGCGGTCGCGATGGCGACCCCTGCAACTGTGATCATTCCGCCCCTGATGCTGGGCTTTATATGGAGGTAATTTTGAGGTTTGCTATTATTATGTACTTGATATCCACTGTTAAATCATCACGGCTCTTTCGTCATATGTCACTTGCATTACAGAACATATCTCCGAGAAAAACAAAACCATAAAAGTCATCTGAATAGTTCAGAAATATGAGTCTTACGGAATAAAGATGGTTTAGCAAATTAATGAACAATGACTCCGGTCCTATCCAGTACACATTATCATAATGCACCATTAGTATTATAAAAAGGGTAATTATAGGGATTTAGGATCAGAATAAATGAGTATTACAGAAATGTACAAAATAATTTCCAGCCCTTATTGTGATTACACAACTTTGTTTACCGCTGATATCAGAAAATGATTAAATTGCACATTTTTAATGACTCATTATTCATGTTATGAAACTTATACTTCTGCTAACTGAGCGCTCATAATTTAATTTACTGGTACTGTAATACTCACAGTGCCGAAATGAATAATAATATTGCTGAATATTTTCATTTTTTTTTTTAGACCTTTTCAGTGCCTTGTCCAACAAGGGGTGTGGCAGCGGCTAAATTGAAAATGGGTGTTAAGCCAAAAAAAACCCCAAAAAAAACATTTTGTTGCAAATTTTTGGCACAAAGTAAGGCCCCTTTTCAGACATCTGTTTAAACAGGTACAAGCCACATGCATAGGTATGGTCATATGTGTGTCATACATGTTTCACGTGCCGGATAAAAAACATGTCTTTGAAATAAAATGAATTGCTATACTCACCTGTCTCCAGTGCTGCTGTCTCCTGCTTACAGGCCCGCTCATTATGCTCATGCATATTCCCTGTACTGCGGACCTGGAAGCTGCAGCAGCGCTGCAGACAAGCGAGTATCCAGCAAGCAGTGTGTGTGCAGTGATGTCCAGGAGGTAGTGTTGAGCGAGTAGTTAGCTATTCATACTTGCTATGCTGTTACTCGTAAGCGTTCCGAGTAGCAGGTGCAATGTAAATCAATGAGAAATACTCGCTAATTAGCGAGTAACCCGAAAGCAGTACTATTCACTACTCGCAAGAAAAGTACAGCTTTCGGGTTTCTCGCTACTAAGGTTACGTTCACACTTCCATTGTTTTGCATCAGTCACAATCAGTATTGTGACTGATGCGTTTCAGATTGTGGTACAACTGATGGGATGGATCCGTTAAAAAAATGGATTAGTTACCTGGCAAAGGGGGGAGAGAGAGAGCCCCCATAATCCCCGCACACATCGGCACTACTGCCCCCATCATCACCGCGTACACCAACACTACTGCCCCCATCATCACCGCACACACACCGGCACTACCGCCCTCATCATCAACGCACACACACCGGCACTACCGCCCCCATCATCACCGCACACACACCGGCACTACCGCCCCCATCATCACCGCACACACACCGGCACTACCGCCCCCATCATCACCGCACACACACCGGCACTACCACCCCCATCATCACCGCACACACACTGGCACTACCGCCCCCATCATCACAGCACACACACTGGCACTACCTCCCCCATCATCACCGCACACACGCAGGCACTACTGCCCCCATCATCACCAAGTACACCGCCACTACTGCTCCCATCATCACCGCACACACACCGGCACTACCGCCCCCATCATCACCGAGTACACCGGCACTACCGCCCAATCATTACCGCACACACACCGGCACTACAGCCACCATCATCACCGCGTACACCAGCACTACTGCCCCCATCATCACCGCACACACACCGGCACTACTGCCCACATCATCACCACACACAAACACAGGCACTACCGCTCCCATCATCACCGCACACACACCGGCACTACCTGGGTGACGTCACTGCTGACAGCGCGACTCTTCAGTTTCCCTGTGGAGCTCACAGCAAGCAACGGTGATCTACAACCGCTCCTGTCAACTTCCGATGTAGCAGAGCTGAAATCATCGTGGGACCTTGTGTGGATTACGTCGGATCTGGAGGGGTATTTAGGGATAAATAAAATGGTGAAAGAGGGTGTTTTTTGTCTTATTTCAAATAAAGGATTTTTTGGTGTGTGTCTTTATTTACTTTCATTACAGTTTAGTGATGGGGGTGTTTAAGACACCTGCCATCACTAAGTTAGGACTTAGTGGCAGCTATGGACTCCCATTAACTCCTTATTACCCCGATTGCCACCGCATCAGGGCAATTGGGATGAGCCGGGTAGAGTCCCGGGACTCTCGCATCTAATGGATGCGGCATTTCCGGGCAGCTGCTGGCTGATATTTTTAGGATGGGGTGCTTCCTATAACGTGGGGCTCCCCATCATGAGAATACCAACCCTCAGCTTTGTGGCTTTACCTTGGCTGGTATCAAAATTGGGGGGGGACCGCACGCTATTTTTTTAAATTATTTATTTTACTGCAAGATATAGAACCGCCCACTGGTGGCTTGATTGGTTGCCTTGAGACAGCTGTCACTCAGCGTGGGGGCTCGTCTAACTGCAACCAATCATAGGCGTCGATGGGCAGGGGAAGCAGTGAATACGAGATGGAAAAATAGGCAGCCGGCATTTTCAAACCAGGAGAAGCCGCCGGAGCAGTCTAACAGCCATGCAGCGCTTCGCCGGTGATGAGAGACAGAGGGAGAGACCGACCGACAGAGAGAGAGAGAGAGAGAGAGAGACCGAGAGAGAGCGAGAATTTTGTTCTAACCAGAAAGGAATTTACACTTCTGAGCATGCTCTGTTGCTAAAAACAGATCCGTCGCCGGAATCAGTCATTTAACGGATTGTGATGGATTCCAGCCCTCATTATATTTTATAACCATGATGGATGCCGACGAAATCCTGCGCGGTGCGTTTTTTTTGGCGCTCAAAAAAACCGTTACATTCTGCATTGCTTCCGCCCGACTGTCAGTCATTTCACGACTGATCAGTCGCATAGCGGATGCAACGCAATGCCATCAGTCACAATCCGTCGTTAATACAAGTCTATGGGGAAAAAACTGAAGCTCTGCAGGATTCAGTTGTTTCTCAAAACGACGGATTGTGACTGATGGAAAACAAATTAAGTATAAACTTTAGCCTTAGCGAGTATTTCCTATTGACTTACATTGTGCCTGCTACTCGTAACGAATCTGCGAGTAACGGATAGTACTCGCTAACAGCATAGCGACTACGAATAGTTAACTACTTGCTCAACACTACCAGGAGGTCATTGGAGTATCTAATGAACTCTGATGACCTCCTGGCGACACCCCAGAGTTCCCAATGAACACTGATGAACCCGTGAAGTCACTGTTGTGACACCTGCAGTAGAGGGGGTGTCATCAGGAGGTCATCCGAGTACATCGGATACTCTGATGACCTCCTGGATGTCTCTGCACACACACTGCTTGCTGGATACTCACCTGTTTCCAGCAATGCTGTCCCTGACGATGTTTCTGCTTCCACGTCCGCAGTGAAGTGAATAATCATGAGCATGATGAGCAAGCCTGTAAGCAGGAGACAGCAGCACTAAAAACAGCATCGCCGACGACAGGTGAATATAGAAAATTATTTTATTTCAAAGACGTTTGACGTCCCAGGGCCTGTGGGGTACTCTGTCCCGGGCCTCGGCCGCGACAATGACTATTCACCCCTGCACACCGCACGCCTGGGACCGAGTACCCCACAGCCCCTGCCGACTATGCCAAGTTTTGGGGTGTGACACCCCAGGGCTGTGGAGTACTCGGCCTCAGGCGCATGGTGCGTGGTGTGGAACAGTCGTGGTCGCGGCCGATGCCTGGTTCCATGACCCTGAGTGTCGGTCCGAATAAAAGGGGGTACAAATAACAGAAAATGGAGAAGTAAAAATAAAGAGTTTTTCGACTTCGCCACTTGCGGTATGCGGCCAAGTTATTTGAAGCCACCGCTGCAGAGTCTTGCTGGGGCTGGTGGAGTGGTGCAGCTTAGGTGTTTTGGGCCCTCCGCCAGCAGGGCTGGAACCCAGCAGTGGATGATGGGGGTTATATTAGGGAACAGTCAGTGTGTGTGTACGGAGGAGAAAAGGAAACAGTCCACACCAGTATTGCAGTTTTAACTTGCCTTGTCTTTACTTGGTTTCGGTGTCTGGACCCGCTGGTGCCAGTTCCAGGTGTTCCCGCTCCCCTTGTTCTCTGTGCACACTTGTTGCTAATGTGCTCTCGTGGCCTAGAGCTACTTGGGAACCCCTCCATTTCTGTCTTGGTCCTATTGCAGGCAGCCTGGACTATTTAAGGGGTTCAATCCCCGATCCTCTCTTTGCTGCTGATGCTTCAGACTCTTTGGTTGGTGATAGACCCTGAAGATCTTCTCGCCTGACAGAGTTAACAGTTGACCATGAAGTGTCCCGCTGTCCTAGGGTCTGCTCCCCGCCTCGTACTGAGTCCTGTGAGCCTTGGTTTCAGACTTCCACAGGCGTCCCGCGATTCCTGGAGTATTACACTTCCACAAGTAACCCACAGTTCCTGGAATCCTGGTTCCTTACTCCACAGTCCCTCACTCCTATTACAGCTCTCCATTATTACTGCAGGTCTTTTCCTTTCTTTCTGTACTTTCACTCTCAACTCCTTCTTTCTCCTCGCAACTCCTCTCCTACTACTCTCCGACTACACACTCCGCTCTCTCACTACTGAACACTTCCTCCCACCAACTTCCCAATTGACCACTGGCTCCTCCCCCTCTCTGAGTCTCTCCCTACAGATTGGGTGGCAGCTATCCACTCTGTGCCCATCCCTTTTACCTGTTGCTAGGCAGTCTCCCAATCTGGTGTTGGGGTTGTGTATGTGGTCTAAAGGTGCTGGTGTGTTGAGTGGCGCAGATATTCCGGGGTGTGGGTTTCCACTGGTTACATTTTGTGGCACCTGGTACCTCAGGGGTGCTACATTCGTGTTGCGGGGCCACACTGTCCATGTGAAAAGACGGATGTGTGAGTAACACCATAGAGTGGTGCGTGTGGCATTCATGTTAAAAACGGATGTGACACATACCTGAAAGACGGATGTCTGAAAGGGGCCTAAGACAATTGGTGGTACATACTAAAAGCCCCCTTACCCATTCACTAATGTTGGCTGAACATGACAATATGCATTTGTAGTATGACGCCCTGGCAAAACCAGGTAGTCACAAATAGGCCCCCGCATAACACCATCCCCCGCTAGGAAACACACAGCCAACCTAGAAAGCCTAGTCAACCCCTTAGGGAAAGACAGACACACCAGTGGGTGTGACCAGGTGGTTGGACACGCCCACCCAGGGGTTTAGACAGACCAGGGTGGGAAAACAGTAGTTAGTCTGATCTGTAGTTCAAGTTGGAGAGGAGTTTGGGCTGGAGCTAAGTATAGCTCCAGCAGAAAAGTTCAAGTTGCCCTGGTGCCACTGGCTAGGAGGCAGACGGTGGTCTCCGTCAGCAGGAGATGGGAAGACTGCTCGGCAGAACCGAGGTGGACCGGGACAGGGTTGTAGCCCGCTGGTACCGACACGGGTAACCGACCCGGAAACCGTAGCACAAAGGGGGGTACTCGGACCCTGAAGCCAGAACCGGAAACAAGCGGACTGGTTAATTCGCCGATTGAGGCCAGGACTAGAGTTCCTGTCCCACCCAAAGTCCCTCATAGAAGACAACAGCCCACCGATAGGGATAGGAAGTCACCGCCAGGGCCCATAGATTCCACGGGCCAGCGTCTTCGGGCACGGCTCCTTAGGCCACATCCAGCCGGGAGCAGACTCCTGAGTTTCAGATTAGGAAGTCCACCTTACACAAAACAGTGTAGAGGAAAAGGATACAGACCACCAGTCGGGCGGGGGGCCTGAATGCAACCAGCCGCGGCACCGGTCACCAGCACCTTGGTTTACCAGAGACTGGTGGTTTATTAACTATGAGTAAACAAACGCTCCCTGTGGTCGCTATACCCTGCACAGAGACACCGGGTCCCGGGGCAACGACCCCTACCCACAGAGGAGTTAACAACTAGCTGCCACAACATCTCCCCTGGGTGCCGCACAACAGCAGCGGTGGTGTTCCACCTCACCACACACCGTGGGTGGCGTCACAAACTTACTACGGCCTAGCCTTTTTATTCGGCGTGTCCGCGAGACCACCAGGTCCGGAGACCCTCGAGCCACCACCCCAGAAGGCCCGAATCCGAGCAGCGCCGGCTGCTGGCATGGGGGCGGCACAGTAGCACCCAGGGGGCAGCGGAAATCAGGCATGGGGTCTCGTACCTGAATTACTCGTCACCGTGCCGGTGTGGTGGTCTGAGGTGTCGCGGTGGCCTGCCGGGCTTTGTGCCCCAAGGTGTACACCAATAAGGAGGGAGAGTAATGGCGATTTTAGTAGGAGATTGTTGTGACGCCACTTGTGGTACGCGGCCAGAGATTAGCCACCTCTGCTGTCGCTGTCCTCCAGGGGCAGATGGTAATAGCAGCAGAGATGGTGTCTTTCCCCACAGGCGGTGAGGTCCTCGGGGAGGATGATGAGGGGAGTAGTGATAGCGAAGGTCTTTGGCATCTAGGCACAGGGCGGTCGCGCCGGTAATAAGAGTCCGAGTCAGATGCTGCGGTTCCAGGCGTCTTTACTCACTCTTCGTACCGCTCGCCCAGGTAGTTCCGGTCACCCACTGTGATGGGCCCTGTCGAACCAGGATTCCTTCGGAGGTCAGTCCGGTATGGTGCTCGGTGGGCCCCTTCCTCTTAGTGCCTTGTGTGTTGCATCCTTGTGGCCTAAAGCTACTTGGGGACCACAGTCCGTCTCAAGTAGTACTCATTGATACGCTGTTTTAGGCCCCCTTCACACGTCAGTGATTCTGGTACGTATGTGCTTTTTTTTATACGTACCAGAATCACTGTCATACGCAGACACATTATAATCAATGAGTCTGCTCACACATCAGTGATTTGTCACTGAACGTGTCTCCGTGCAGCGTACACCCGTGTCCGTTATTCTGCACGGAGACAAGTCAGGTTTTTTTCTGGCATCACTGATGACCCACGGACCACACTATGGTGTGATCCGTGTGTGATCCGCGAAACACGTACCAGAAAAACACTGACATATAAAATAATAAACATTTTCCACTCACCTTGCCAGAGATGCGCTGTGCAGCCTCTGCTCTCTGCAGCTCCTTCCCAGCTCATGAATATTCATGAAAGCAGGAACAGCCGATCCGGAAGTAGCTGCAGAGAGCGATGGGCGGACGCTGCAGAGCCGAGGAGTTCAGGAGTTCAGCACCATGGACAGCAGGAGCGAAGGCAGGTGAGTAATGTCCATATGCAATCACGGATCACGGATTGCACATGGACAACCCACATGTGCCGTGAATCACGGAACACGGAGGGACATGTGCGTGTTTTACACGTCCGTGAAGAATGTCAGTGTTTTTCACTGACGTGTGAAACGGGCCTTAAGTGAAGGAACACTTCGCTATTATGCTATGATTTTTTATTTTCATATCTGTCACAAAGCCTCTTCTTGCTTTCATATCATGCAGCTTTATACTTTGTAATCTTTTGGGTGACCTGATTTTCCCTACCAAGGTTATTTGTTGCTGAGCTGCATCCCGCCATAACTCTGCAAACACAGATAGCATTTTTTTTTACGATGTCTGCTTTTTTGCTTGGGAAAATCGACTGGACCAACTTGAGTTGTAGGAATTAGTTTATGGAATGTTTCATTCACTATAGTTAAAGCCTTTCTGTTGCTTAAAGGGCCTGTCCACTACTTTTACATTGATAGCCTATCCTTAGGCGGGCTTTGCACGTTGCGACATCGCAAGCCGATGCTGCGATGCCGCACGCGATAGTCCCCGCCCCCGTTGCAGGTACGATATCCTTGTGATAGCTGCCGTAGCGAACTTTATCGCTACGGCAGCTTCACATGGACTCACCTGTCCTGGGACGTCGCTCTGGCCGGCAACCCGCCTCCTTATTAAGGGGGCGGGTCGTGCGGCGTCACAGCGACGTCACACGGCAGGCGGCCAATAGGAGCGGAGGGGCGGAGATGAGCGGGATGTAAACATCCCGCCCACCTCCTTCCTTACGCATATCCTACGGAAGCCGCGGTGACTCCGGTAGATGTTCCTCGCTCCTGCGACTTCACACACAGCGATGTGTGCTGCCGCAGGAACGAGGAACAACATCGGACTGTCGCGTCAGCGTAATTATGGATTACGCCGACGCTGCACCGATGATACGATTACGACGCTTTTGTGCTCGTTAATCGTATCATCGAACCTTTACACACTACGATGTCGCATGCGATGCCGGAAGTACATCATTTTCAATTTGACCCCACCGACATCGCACCTGCGATGTCGTAGTGTGCAAAGCCCGCCTTAGGATAAGTCAACAATGTCTGATTGGCCAGGATCTGACACCCCGCACCCCCGACAATCAGCTGTTTCGGTCCTGGCAGCAAGCTGCCGGAAATGCTCAGTTCCGGAGCTGCTCCGTCTTCTGATAGCGGCTGGGTACTGCACATCCGCCTCCTATTGATTAGAATCATAAGACGGAGCAGCGCCGGAATTGAGCATTTCCAGATGCCTGTTGTCGCCGCCCGGACTGGGGGTGCGGGGTGTCGGATCCCGACTGATTAGACATTGATGACCTATCCTAAGGATAGGCCATCAATGTAAAAGTAGTGGACAACTTCTTTAACATAATGCGGTTTTCCTTTAATGTGCTTGGTAGTAACAATAAAACTGTACAGAATAGTAGTTAAAGGGGTTCTTTGCACTTGACAGTCAGGGTGCCCCGAAAATAAGCTGATCACTATAGTACTAGGAGTTTCAGTGATCAATATGGGAACAGCAAGTGTATAATTCTCCTGCAGTGCCACCAGAAGGGCTGTGAATAAACCCCCAATAAGACACATATAATCCGATCAGCAGTGATTTAATATCTTCTGTATATTGTCTGTTAATCTGATCTCTCTGTGTGCAAAGTACATCACTATTCCCAACAGCACGTGTGGCATCCATAGTTCTGTGAACGCCTAAAAAGATGGATACCACTGGAACAGATGCCAAATGGAGTCCATCTGCTGTTGTAAGGATTTGCTTGCAGTTTTGTGAAAACTGCACTAAAAAACCCCATAAAAAACCGCACTGTGTACACACAGAAAACCAACAAACTGGGGTCTGTGATTCAGGACCGCAGATATAAGGCCAATACCAACACCAAAATAATAAAAATAAATTCAATTTTATTAATAAATACGAATTATCTTTAAGAACATGAACACAGATTAAAACAGGAAATATGCTCCTCTAGTAGACATAAGGGGGGGACGGGGACTCCAGACACCTAACAATAAATACAGTTCATATATATGTATCACCCAGGGAATAGGGTACTCGGTCTCGGGCAGTTTGCTATTTAGGAATGTCACTTTGGTAGCCGTTGCCCGGTCCCGTGCCCTGGGGCCGTTTTGAAAAGGGGTTATTTACATGGGGAACGAAAGTCATTAGCGTGATGCCACCTGCGGGTTGCGGTTAGTAAGATGGAACCGCCGCTGCTGAGTGGAATTACCCCTGGGCTGATGGTGATGGCAGCTATAGTGGTAGGCCCTCCACAGGCAGGGCTGAGCCAGGGGACTTGTGAGATGGGAGCTTTGCACTTTATAATGAAGGAGACCACACCGGGGTTGTAATGAACAGTCTCTACTCACTTTAACCGGTGGTTCAGGTCCCTGTATTCCAGTACCAGTTTGATTACTCGGTTGCTCTGTCCTCAGCACTCTGTGTAGTTGGGACCCCGAAGCCTGGAACTTTGGGGGTTCCCCAGCTGTGATACAGCGGTCTGTCCATTCGGCTGGCAGTGTGGACCCTGTGGGGAGATATGTGTCCGAACTCCGATCCTTGCTTTACTGCTGATACTCCCAGATCTGTAGGTCAGTGAGGCCCGTGAAGGACCCTCACCGTGCAGGTAGTTGCCTGGCCATCTGAAACTGTCGCCTGACCTAGGGCCCTGTGCCCCGTGCGTGCCTGGTTTAAGTGGTGCTCCCTCGTACTGTCCCTGATAACTTCACTCTGTCCAGATGTACTCGTTTGCCCCTATTCTGGCAACTTTACTCCTGTGCCTCCGGGTCACCGTTACACAACCCAGCTCTAGGCACGTCTGTGCACTTCACTGTGCACCACTTGACTGACTCTTACTGCCTTGTCCACTCCCACCAGCCTGGCTAGTTCCCCTGATCTGGCTCAGCCCTCTAGGTGGCCATCCACCAGTGTCCGACTAGTGCATGCCTCCTGGTGTGTCGTGGGAACTAGGATTTTAGTGTGTGTAGGTGTTACTGGCACTGCTGTTCCAGGTCCCAGAGGGTAGGTCCTGCATCCTGGTGAGGATGCAGTACCTAGTAGTGCCCTGACTGGTTCAGGGGCGCTACATATAAATGTATGCAAGTGCATAGGATATACAAAAAGTAAATAATGAAACAAATATGGCAACAAGTTCTTATAATATATAGCAATAAATATGTGCAAAATATGCAAAAAGTGCAGAAAGAGCACTTTGGAAATTTCAGCAGGATGTGAGCGCAGTGCTGACTTCCTGTTCCAATGCCTGAAGGTGGAGAAACAGATGCCGGGTGCTGATTGGTCGTGGGGCTCTCGTGTAATAACAATGTTACGTGGGCCCCGGGTACGCGGTTCAAGACATCGCTGGAACTGCGGCCACACCGGAGGTGAGTACAGGCTTATTTATTTTTATGGGACGAACAAGGGAAATGAGAAGGGGTTTTCCAAGTAGAGAACAACCCCTATTTGCCAGCAAAGTAAATGAGAAACCTGAAGTTTTGTGTACATGTTGAGTTTTTGTTGGTTTTTTTTTTCATGCAGATTTGCTGCAGAAAATAATCTGCAACATGTCCATTCTTTCAGCGTTTTTCACCATTGAAAACAATGAAAAATGCATGCAACAAATGCTTTTTGTGCTACATTTTTACTGCCAAGAGATGCAGGAATGGTGTAGTAATTTCCACAACCCAATACTCAACATGTGCATGTAGCCTTAAATAGCCAACCTATGCAGTATTACATGGCAGCTGTATAGATGAATGGCCGTCCATGTAATACATGGACAGTACATAAATAGCAAAAATGCCCTGAGGATCCACAGTAACAACAGTAATTGATAGCTGAATCCAAGAGGAGAAACGGTCAACAGGATAAACAAGACCTAAAATATAACGTTTATTAAATATAAATATAAAAGAGCCAAAGGCTCACAAGGTGAGTAAAAACAAGGGCCGATAAACAGCCAGAAAATGGTGCTATAATAGGGCATAAAGCAGAAAGCCCAAGTCAGATCACCCTTGATAACAAGCAAAACAAGGTGACAGTCCTCAGGAACCGAGGAGCCTCCTATAAAGTAACCAAAGGTTAATAAGACAAATATTGGTGACACATACCTCCTTAGT
Source organism: Anomaloglossus baeobatrachus (assembly GCF_048569485.1). Taxonomy (NCBI): domain Eukaryota; kingdom Metazoa; phylum Chordata; class Amphibia; order Anura; family Aromobatidae; genus Anomaloglossus; species Anomaloglossus baeobatrachus. Next base: position 57,731,671 of record NC_134359.1, read on the forward strand.
GCCAATAACTAAAGGCCACAGTGGAGAGCAATTATGTCCCAAAACTGCTTCTTAAGGATCAAGGAAACGTAATTCTCATTTAATCCCCTATAGGGAACGTTCTTACCAGATCCTGAAGAGGTGGCAGGGCGACTCAACCAAACTATTCAGGTCTCCTAGGGGAGCTGTCAATCAGCTCTTCAAATCCCACAGGAATGCCACGATAGTAAACTCCGTATAAATAACAGAAACACTCACTCCCAACGCGTTTCATGGGGATCAATCATCAGGGGAGTATAGGTGAAAGAGCCTTGGGTACTGCTTCAAATATTTCCAATGGCGCAGTAATCTCATGCCCAAGACGCTAAAAGATAAGACAAAATATATACAATAAGCCCAGAGCAGTATATTGGCAAGGCCTATCTATATGCCCCATATATGGGAAACTCACCGCACACAGCGTGTGTCATAGTGTATCGTTCTGAAAATGCCGCGCTGGCGTCCCGGAAACACATTCCATTTATATCCCGGCGCATGCGCAGTGAATAACAACAAACAGTGACGTGCATACCAGGATGCACCCGAACCGGAAATGCACGTCACTGAGCGCCGTGTCCCATAGAGAGAACGTAGCCCAATCCAGTGACATCATATCCTGGAGACCCGCTCGCCCTGAATGGATAAAGCGCGTTGCCATCGCAACCAAGGTACGCTTTCAAGAGCAGGACGGCGGTTCAAAATATTACCATGCTGGCGAAGAATCGCCGCATGGTGGGCATATAAGCCACACATGACAGTGTATCAATATTAATCATGACACAGATATCCACAAAGAGGGTTACATGAGCTATATTTTCATAATGTAGAAGTTGAAAGGTAATCATGGAAGCAGATTATCAAACAAACGGTGTCACCAAACACAATAATAACCGCTGTAAGATAAAAACAGGCAAGTACATGACAAAATGCATTGATGTAGATCAATCAGAATCCGGGATCGCAGCCATCCCTATACCTAATCAATCTAGATCAATGGGCACAGTTAAATCCTAACCAGTGCGAAATGAGGGCCGGCCAGCGGAGAGCAAACAGACACAGGGGCCATACAAACACATCCAGAGAAGAAAGTGAAAAGCTAAAGTGCCCCCTACAGATAGACCCTCACAAAACACTCTCTCCCTACCTAACATGTGGGGGTCGGCACCCTAAAAGAGCCTACGTAAGTGGTGCCCCCACTCGGCCGTCGTCTCACCCTCCTATACTTACCCTGATACTAAGGTGCTCCTACAGGAAGGGTGTGAAAGACAGTGATTCATTTAGACCAAACGGTGCCATCGTGTTAAGGTTGTAGATCCAATAGCACTCTTTCCGGAGTATTTTCATGTTCCAGTTTCCACCTCTGGGTGGGGGATGAATGAGGTCAATCCCCATGATTCTCAAATTGCTCAGGTCCCCATTATGAAAATTGTTGATGTGTCGGGCGACCGGGGTATCATTCTTCCTGAGGATATCATTCTTATGTTCCCCCACTCTTCGTCGCAGCTCCCTGATAGTCTTCCCAATATAGAGTTTTCCACATGTACATTTCATCCTATAGATGACCCCCTTTGACTTACAGGTAATCAATGATCTAATGGAAAAACTCCTATCGTCATCAAGATCCGTGAACTCCTTGCCCTCCTCAATGAACCTACAATTCACACAGTCATGGCACTTAAAGCAGCCCCTGATTACCGTACCCGCCGCCGCCGGCCCACCTTCGCTGAAATGATTGTGTACCAGTCTGTCACCCAAGGATCTAGCCTTCCTATAGGTGACAGACGGCCGCACTAACAGGCACCTGTCAATCAAGGGGTCCATCTTCAAAACCTGCCAGTGTTTCGAGAGGATTTCCCTGAGGTTCCCTGATCCATTGTTAAAGGTCGTGATAAACCTCAGGACATCCTCAGGCTCTTCTTTCTTTACATTTGGGTTCAACAGTTTAGCACGATCCATATTGCGTACAGAACTATACGCCCTATGGATAATGCCATCAGGATAGCCTCTGTCTCTCAAACGTCCCATTAGGTCATGGGCCTGTTTCTTGAAGCCTGCCTCCTCGGAGCAGTTCCGCCTCATTCTGATGAATTGCCCCTTGGGGATTCCTCTCTTCAGTGGGGCGGGATGGGCGCTTTCCCACTTGAGTAGAGAATTGGAGGACGTTGCCTTCCTAAATGTGGTCGTCACGAGGCGTCCATCTGCCCCTCTTTCCACCAGCACATCAAGGAAGGCCAGGCTGTTCGTACCCACTTCACTGGTAAATCTCAAACCAATGTCATTAACATTTAGTTTGGTGATGAAATGGTGGAAGCCTGTGATATCACCCTTCCAGACCACGAAGACGTCGTCAATGTACCTTAGCCACAAGACGACGTCCTCGGTATCCAGAAGGCCTCCAAACACCACTGTTTCCTCCCACCAGCCCAGGAGGAGGTTAGCATACGATGGGGCACAGCAACTCCCCATCGCTGTCCCCCTGAGCTGGTGAAAGAACCTCCCTCCAAAGGTAAAGATGTTCCTGGTGAGACAGAACTCCAAGGCTTTTATAACGAAGTCATTGTGCTGGCGAAATTGACTACCTCTTGATCCCAAAAAGTATCTGACCGCCTCCACTCCCGCCTTGTGCGGGATAGACGAATATAAAGCTTCCACGTCAATAGAGCAAAGTATCATCCCCTCCTCAAGAAAGATGTCTTCTATCCTACGTAAAAAGTCGGTTGTGTCCCTGAGGTAGGAGTTTAGGGATAACACAAAGGGGCGCAAGATCTTATCGACATAAACACTGAGTTTCTCCGTTAGGCTACCTATGCCCGAGACTATGGGGCGACCTTTCAAGGGGCTCAAGCCCTTGTGTATTTTGGGTAAAATATAAAAGGTCGCCACCACTGGAAAGACAGGCAACAGGTATTCAAATTCGTTCTTATCAATTATATTGGACCCCAAAGCCTCCTCCAAAAGAGTCTTCAACTCCTCCCTATGTCCCTGGAGTGGATTGGAGTCCAACATGGCATAACAGGAATCATCCCTCAGAATGTTCAAACAGATATCCTTGTAGTCACTGGAGTCCAGTATCACCACGTTCCCCCCTTTATCAGAGGGTTTAATGGTGATACTGGAATCATTCTCCAGATTTTTCAGACTAGATATCTCTGCCTTGGTCAGATTATAATGACCTTTGTGTTTCCCCCTGTTAATTCTGATGTCCTCAGTGACCAGATTGACGAATATATCAATTGCGTCAACCTCGGTCATAACTGGGGGCATCTTCACGCTCTTGTTTTTAAGACATGTAAAGGGGCCTTCACCCAGATCATTCGGGTTCGTATCCCCAAGGTGGAACAGTAATTTTACGTCCTGGAGAAGCTCTCCTGGAATCCCAAGTTCAGCTGATGTTCTCTCTGTTTGTCTAGCAAAGAACTTCTTCCATTTGAGGCGTCTTGCAAAAAGATGCAAGTCCTTAACTGCCTCAAATTCATCAAAGTCTGTTGTCGGTACAAAGGACAGACCCTTGTTCAAAATGGATAAATCCATCTCAGTGAGGGATCTTGAAGACAAGTTTATCACCTGAGGAGCCCCGCCTATGATTGCGGGTTGAGCTGTCCTTTGCTCCTCAGGTGATATTGGTTGTCTAAAAAACCCCCCCTGTTGTTTTTACTCACCTTGTGAGCCTTTGGCTCTTTTATATTTATATTTAATAAACGTTATATTTTAGGTCTTGTTTATCCTGTTGACCGTTTCTCCTCTTGGATTCAGCTATCAATTAATACATGGACAGCTCATAAAAGAAGGTCCCAAGCAGAGACCGCCCTTTATGATGTCTACAGGACAGGAGTTCTCTCATAGAAGTGATTCCTTTTACTAGTTGTCTTTGAAATCGATGGACAACCAGAAGGATCTGCTCCGTGTAACTCTGGATCTTCCCAATGGACTTAAAAAAAGTGTTCCAAATACTGAATACTGCAGGTTGTTTATTATGATCTTTCAAACATACTGAAACCCCCCCCACCAAAAAATGAATAATAGATTAATAAACCTGTCTCTTTCATATTTTAGTTAGTGGCTACCAGTTAGCTATAGTGAATTTATGGACATCAGCGGTGAGACTTATTTCCTGCCCATCAATGCTGCTTTCATACCCGGTGAACAAAGAGTCATATTCACAAGACTTCTTACATTCCTTTGCTCCTGCTTCTGGGAGTAAAGCAAATTCCCCTTGGCAGCTACATGGTTTGAGCAGGAGATTTCAATCAAGTATTGCTGACCCTACTGCTCCTACTATGCAGAAAAACACAGCTATCGAACTAAGACACGCAGCCTGGCAGGTAACCAGAATCGGCGGTGGATTTTTTTTCATTGCCATGTGTAGTAGTAGATACACTGAGGTTAAAATTTTATAATTCTAGTATATTTAGAATTTACAGGTAGAATACATGGAGGGTTTAAAAGTAGTGATGAGCGGGCACTACTATGCTCAGGTGCTCGGTACTTGTAACTAGTGATGAGCGGCCACTACCATGCTCGGGTGCTCGGTACTTGTCACTAGTGATGAGTGAGCACTACCATGCTCGGGTTCTCAGTACTCGTAACTAGTGATGAGCGAGCACTACAATGCTCGGGTGCTCTGTACTCGTAACTAGTGATGAGCGGGCACTACTATGCTCAGGTGCTCGGTACTTGTAACTAGTGATGAGCGGCCACTACCATGCTCGGTACTTGTCACTAGTGATGAGTGAGCACTACCATGCTCGGGTTCTCAGTACTCGTAACTAGTGATGAGTGAGCACTACAATGCTCGGGTGCTCTGTACTCGTAACTAGTGATGAGCGGGCACTACTATGCTCAGGTGCTCGGTACTTGTAACTAGTGATGAGCGGCCACTGCCATGCTCGGGTGCTCGGTACTCGTAACTAGTGATGAGCGAGCACTACCATGCTCGGTACTTGTCACTAGTGATAAGTGAGCACTACCATGCTCGGGTGCTCAGTACTCGTAACTGGTGATGAGTGAGCACTACCATGTTCGAGTGCTCTGTACTCGTAATGAGCAGTTGTACACTCAGATGGGTTTGACTCGTGTACCGAATATAATGGAAGTCAATAGGGAAGTTGAACATTTTTCCAGAAGATTAACGACAAAGATAATGTAAAGGGACTGGATTTCTCATATTTGAGTTCTGTAGTGTCATGAACACCGTTCATTCACTGCAAATGTGGCGCCCTGGACAAGCCAGGTCATCACAGGTACTACACCAACACACCCTACACCCCGGCTAGGCACACCCAAACACAAATCCTTGTTGCCTTCCTGCAGGGGCTGATGTCCATCAATTCAGTAGCTAAATTTCTCTTGATTCATATGTTTATGGCAGTAATGCAGATTCCATTTTTCACATATTCACTCTTGCATATAGCTATTGGATTTTTCAAGTCAGTATTCACACAGCAGTTTCTGCTATTTCATGTATTCCCCTTACATAGTCACTGGTGTGCATACCTTATCTCCCCGTAGTGATGTTTTTTTAGGTTTTTGCACCCAGTTCGGACTTAGAATGGTGTTCCAAACGTTATTCCTTTGTTAGTATTTTTTCGTTTGTGAACCCTCCCCAACCACACCTAATGCCAATCCATATCATACGCATAAATAGCCTGGGTCTCAGCTTCCCATACACGGTAGGTTTTTTAACTGCATGAGAGGACACACACAGGCTAGGGACCCCAACGTAGAGAAATACTTTGGCGTAGTGTTGGGGCTCTATTGCATTGATCAATTCAGTAGCTAAATTTCTCTTGATTCATATGTTCATGGCAGTAATGCAGATTCCATTTTTCACATTTTCACTCTTGCATATAGCTATTGGATTTTTCAAGTCAGTATTCACACAGCAGTTTCTGCTATTTCATGTATTCCTGGTGTGCATACCTTATCTCCCCATAGTGATGTTTTTTTAGGTTTTTGCACCCAGTTCGGACTTAGAATGGTGTTCCAAACGTTATTCCTATTTGTACCCGCATCATCGGCAGCTGAAAATGGAGTCCTGTGGGACAGTGTCACCCCTGTGTGAGGGTGGCGTTGGGGGCTCGTGCTGTTCGATGGTGGACTGTGGAAAAGCTGCAGGAAGAAGCTATACCGGAGCCAGGTGTTGTGGATGGCCCTTGGGACCCAGCTGGCAGTCTCCGTCGGGACCCTACAGTTTTGTTTGTGGTAGCCCGTTAGCTATGAAGCACTGTTGTCCCCGTAGGGACTGTCTTTGATCCTTGCGTAAGGAACTGCTTACGGACAAGCCCGAGAACTTGCAGGGCAACCACAAACTTGGTGGCATGTAAATAAAATTGTTGTTGGCTTGACACCGTTACCGCCTCCGGAGAGGCTGATTTGGGAGGATGGGCCTGGAGGAAAGTGATGGCCCAGGCCCGCCACTACCGTAACCGGTGGCAATCCTCCGGGTGGGGGGTTCAGGGGTCCTCATGGACGTGGGTCCCCTGAAAGAGACAGAACCCGCTCGGGAAACTTGGTGTTGGACTGGGGTCAAGGGGTGCTGCCCATTTGCTTAGGGGCAGCATCAGGGCCAGGTTGCTTGGGTGGGAGAAGAGCGGAAGCCGTAACCGTATTCATTAAAATGTTGGTAACGTTTAAGAAATGTGCCTCCTGATGTGGGAAGATTGAAAATGCTTGTTTTACATGTTTTTACCATTTTTACTCTTTTACAGTTAAAATAAAACCGGTGATGGACGGGCAGCCCGCGGACGGTCTGCATTTTGCTAAGGGGGAATGTGGCGCCCTGGACAAGCCAGGTCATCACAGGTACTACACCAACACACCCTACACCCCGGCTAGGCACACCGAAGCCAAACACAAATCCTTGTTGCCTTCCTCCATGGGCTGATGTCCACACCTGGGGGTGGGCCAGTCGGTTGGTCCCGCCCACCGAGGAGTTCACAGTCCTGGAGGCAGGAAAAAGTAGTCAGAACAGTTTAAGAGAGTGAAGTGGTAGCAGAGGAGACTGACCGTGTCCGGGTGTGTGGCCCGGGCACTCAGCAAGGTTGGCAGACGGTGGTGACCATCTGCAGGAGAGGCTAATTGGAGCAAACCGTATGGACCGTGGACGGGTGGTGGCCCGGCGGTACCGGATTGGAGAGTAAAGAGAAGCCAGCACCATCCAGTAGGGCCTACGGACCCCGACCAGGCTAGGAGTCGCCGTAAACCGGTCAAATCCGTTAGCGAAGGGAACCTCCGGGGTTTCCCAGCAGCCAAGACCCGATTGAAGGCAACAGCTCACACCGTAGAGGGAAACACAGTCACCGCCAAGGCTACAGTTCCCAGGGCCAGAGCCTGCGGGCAAAAGGGGCTCCCTCATCATCCATCCAAGCTGGGGAGCGGGTTACCGGTGGGAATCCATTGGAACCGTAAACACAACACAGGTGCAGGGAAAGGCAGTCACCATCAACCTGCCGGTAGGAGAACAACCGCAGCCGCCTGTGGGACCCGTCCATACAGCCGTTTGTTTGACCAGAGATTCTGTGTGGATTACTGGCTGAGTGAGTACCACCGTGCCGTGCGGCACAGCGCTGCACCCACTACCCTGCACCTCACCAGGCCCCGTAACCCGCCTGCCATCCCCAAACCCTCACCGGGCCCCGGGACAACCAACCCCCTACCCACGGAGGGGAGAACCAACATCCAAGCTGCTCCCTGTCATCGCTCCCGGGATACCCGTCCAGAGCAGCGGTGGCGTCACAACTTCACCACAACCGTGGGTGGTGTCACGGACAATATCCCCAAACCACACACCAATCCCCCCCTTTCACTCACGGGCGAGGAACGCCGCTCGAGACCCCGGGATCTGGCCCACCGCTCGAGCCACTACCGAGCAGCAGCAGCAGCAGCCGGACCCGAGCAGTGGGTGAGCGCAGCGTCCCCTCCTTAGCCCGCGACACAAACATGTAAATGAGACTCTGTTTCTCACACTCACTCGTCCACTTGTCTATCGCTATAGACTGACAATGAGCTAAGCACACACCATAGCCAGTTCTTCCATCCCCACCACAATTTTTGCGCTGCCAATGTGACGCCCTGGACCCCAGGGGTCACAGGTAACAACACCTACCACATTACACACACACCCCCATCCCTTGTGAGGATGTGACACCCTGGGCAAGCCAGGGGTCACAGGTAATGACATCACCACACCCTACACCCCGGTTAGGCACATCAAAGCTAAACCTGAAATCCTTGTTGCCTTCCTCCAGGGGCTGATGTCCACACCAGGGGGTGGGCCAGGGGGTGGGCCAGGCGGTTGGCTCCACCCACCAAGGAGTTCACAGTCCTGGAGGCGGGAAAACCAGGCAGATAGAGAGTGGCAGTTGAAGTTAGAGTTGAGTGGTAGAGGACCAAGCTGCCCCCGCGACCCTGCACCTCACCAGGCCCCGCACCCGGCCTGCCATCCATCCCTACCCCATCACCGGGCCCCGGGACAACCAACCCCCTACCCACGGAGGGGAGAAATAACAACAAAGCTGCTCCCTGTCACCGCTCCCGGGATCCCCATACAGAGCAGCGGTGGTGTCCACACAATCACCACAACCGTGGGTGGCGTCACGGACAATAAATCCCCAAAACCAATCCCCCTTTTCACTCACGGGCGAGGAGCGCCGCTCGAGTCCCCGGGATCTGGCCCATCGCTTGAGCCACCGAGCAGCAGAAGCCGCAGCAGCGGCAGCTGGACCCGAGCAGTGGGAGAGCGCAGCGTTCCCTCCTCCGCCCGCGACAACTTGGCGTCACGAACAGGATCTTACCGCTCTGCCGTCTGGTAGAGGTGCGCCTTGTTACCGCCGGAGGTGTCCGGCCGAAAAATTTCAGAAGCCGCCATCTTTGGCGCGAAAAGTTCCCGCTCGAGCGTCTTCTCGAGTAGTGGAGGCGCGAAGGCCAAAACCCCGCCCCGAGAGAGGAGGAGCCGGAAAAGAGGCTAATGGGGACGAAATGGCGACTGGTCGCATGTAGCCGCGGCTATAAAAGCAGAGACGCCAGGACTCTGCAGGAATACTGGGTTCCTGGAAGTCACGATTGCCAAGATGTACAGTCCGACCGCCAACGAGGACGCTCCCACACTCGGCACGGCGATGTGGCTGAGAGACCGGACTGCCCCGTTAAATAACCGTCTGCAAGCCCATATGCAGCTCCTCCTAGAGGAGTGGGAGACCGACATGGCGGACGTAGTGGCTGCTATGCGGAGACGCGAGGTGGAAGAGGATTTGGAGGAGGGGGTAAGAGACCCACGCCCCTGTATTCCCATGGGATCGGCCGCTGAGGCTGAGGAGCCCGGCCTGCATCCGCTCACCCTGCCTCTCTCCCCGCTACCCGTGTTAGCTGCTGCCGCTTCGCCACTAGGCCCGCTACCTGCCCAACCGGTAGCGATACCCTGCCAATCCGCCCCGGCGGACCAACCGGCTGCAGACGCTCAGGACGTCCCTGAATCACTCCCGGGGGAACCGCTAGGACCGCGGCCCCTTAACAAAAATGTGCCAGAAGTCCCGGCAGTGATTGCGCCAGGCCCCGAGCCCGGGACCGTAGCATGGATGAAGGCCCGGATAATTGCGTTCTACCAACGCCAACAGGATCAGATCTTCCGGATGATGGAGCAGTGGACCAATGAGGTGGAGATGCTGATTGCAACTGCCCCGATGTACGGGAGGGGAACGGATGTAACAGAGTCGACTGGTGACCCACGTCCCTATGTCCTACCAGGACCGGCCGCTGCGGCTGAGGAGCCCGGCCTAGTCTCGACCTATGCATCATCCTTGCCGTTACTTATGGGGCGCCCCAGTGTAAACTCGCCTGACCTGCTGCCCCGTGCTACTGCAGAAGGATCTGATGTGCTGGATACTGGAGGCCAGGAAGCTGCGGCAGCTGGCGGCAACCCGCCTGACGCAGGAATAATTGATGATGACTCCGGCCCCACTGCTGAGTTTGAGGGGGTAAGTGAGCCTCTCCGCTATGAAGGAGACCCAGTGGTTTTCTACACCCCGCGCACTGGTGGAAATGGGTACTGGGCACCCTTGTCACAGCAGGCATGTCAGTGCATGTTTGATATGCTGGTGGCGGAGGATGGATCCGCCTCAGCTGAAGAATCGGCGTAGGGCAGCGGAGCACCATTGTCACAGTCCCCGTTGGGACCACCAGTATGTGTGTTAAAAGTTTGAAAGTTTTTGAAAAATTAAACTGATTACCGAAGCCTCATCTGATTGAACCGTGATTGAACCAGCCGTTGCCGGCACCGTTGTTCCCGTGGGGACCGCTTGAAAAGTTGCGCAAGGGACTCCTTACGGACAAGCCCGTGAACTTGCAGGGCAACCACAAACGTTAGTGGCTTGTAAATATGTTGTGTTGTTGCAGCTTACCGTTACCGCCTCCGGAGAGGCAGGTTGGAGGGAGGGCCCGCAGTGGAGCAGGCTGGGGCCCAGCCACCACCGGAACCGGTGGCTACCCTCTGGAGGGGAAGGACAGATCCCGCTCGGGTAACTTGGTGCTGGACTCGCGTCAAGGGGTGCTGCCTGTTTCTTAGGGGCAGCATCAGGGCCAGGTTACTTGGGTGGGTGAGAGCGGAAGCCGTAACCGTTAAAACCGTTTTGCAACATTTAAGAAAAGTGCCTCCCGTTGTGGGATGATGTTCTTCTACTTGTATTGCTTTCTTATCTTTTTCAGAAAAATAAAACCGGTGTTGGACGGGCAGCCCGCGGACGGTCTGCATTTTGCTAAGGGGGAATGTGACGCCCTGGGCAAGCCAGGGGTCACAAGTAATGACATCACCACACCCTACACCCCGGTTAGGCACATCAAAGCTAAACCTGAAATCCTTGTTGCCTTCCTCCAGGGGCTGATGTCCACACCAGGGGGTGGGCCAGGCGGTTGGCTCTGCCCACCAAGGAGTTCACAGTCCTGGAGGCGGGAAAACCAGGCAGATAGAGAGTGGCAGTTGAAGTTAGAGTTGAGTGGTAGAGGACCAAGGGAGAGGAGCAAGTGAGAGGAGAAAAGTAGTAAAAAAGGAGCCTGAAGTTAGTCCGGGTGTGTGCCCCGGACTGAGACAGCAAGGTTAGCAGACGGCGGTGACCGTCTGCAGGAGTGGCCTATCGGAGGTGCCGTAAGGACCGAGGACGGGTGGTGGCCCGGCGGTACCGGACCAGTACACAAGGAGAAGCCAGCACCATTGGCAGGGGCCTTTCGGATCCCGGCAAGGCTAGGAGTCGCCGTGAATTTGCCAAATCCGTCAGTGAAGGGGACCCCCGGGTCTCCAAACAACTAAGTCCCGATTGAAGGCAACAGTCCAACCATATGGGAGAGACACCACCACCGCCAAGGCACCAGTTTCTCAGGGCCAGCGCCTGCGGGCAATGAGGGGCTCCTCCGGCCCATATCCAAGTCGGGGAGCGGGTTACCGGTGGGAATCCATCGCTACCAACATTACACAAGGTGCAGGGAAAGAGACAGTCACCGTTAACTACCGGGGAAAAGCAACAGCAGCCGTCCGTGGGAACCGTCTTTCCAGCCGTGTGTTTTACCGAGAACTGTGTCAACGTCTCAGGCTGAGTGAGTACCACCGTGCCGTACGGCACAGCGCTGCCCCCGCGACCCTGCACCTCACCAGGCCCCGCACCCGGCCTGCCATCCATCCCTACCCCATCACCGGGCCCCGGGACAACCAACCCCCTACCCACGGAGGGGAGAAATAACAACAAAGCTGCTCCCTGTCCCCATACAGAGCAGCGGTGGTGTCCACACAATCACCACAACCGTGGGTGGCGTCACGGACAATAAATCCCCAAAACCAATCCCCTTTTTCACTCACGGGCGAGGAGCGCCGCTCAAGTCCCCGGGATACGGCCCATCGCTCGAGCCACCGAGCAGCAGAAGCCGCAGCAGTGGGCGAGCGCAGCGTCCCCTCCTCCGCCCGCGACAACGACACATCAGTCACCCGAAAGGGAGACCTGATGCCTTCCTCAGGGCCAGTAGGGCACACCAGGTGGGCGGAGTCAGGCAAAAAGGCACGCCCACTGAGAAGACTACTGTCCTGAGGCAGGAAATACACACAGATTAAGTTGTGGAGTTTGGACAGTGACAGGTGGTGTAGAGGAGCAGAGCTGTCGAGACCTGGGTTGGAGCCTGGGATCCCCGTAACGTCAGGCAGGCAGACGGTGGTTGCCGCCTGCAGGAGTACCGGTACAGCAACCGGCAGGACCGGGCCAGGGTTGGAGCCCGCCGGCCCTGAATCGGGGAGTCAACCGTTGACCGGAGCACCAGAAACCGGGTACTCAGACCCCGTCTTAGCTTAAAAGCCACTGAGTATAGGCAAATTAACTGATTGCAGTCTGGACCTCACAGGTTCATCCTCACCCAAAGTCCCGAAAGAATGCAAAAGCCCACCGATACCGGGTGAGAGCCACCGCCAAGGGCCAAACATCCTCCGGCAACTCAACGCCAGGGAGCTGGCTACCACTATCCAGGCAGGGGAGCCAACAGTCAAACAAGAGGTGCAAGGGAAAGGGGCCACCATCAGCCTCACAAGGGACACAAGCAGCCGGCTGCGGGACCCGATCAGACCCGAACTTTGGTTTACCAGTGACTCTGAGTGTGAATTAATCGTGAATCCACCAGTGCCATCCGGGCATGACACTGCTCCGCAGCACGGCACCCTGCACCCCGACGACAACACCGTCGCCAGTCCCCACCGGGCCCCGGGACACACAGCCCCTACCCACGGAGGGGCTAACATCTAGGCTGCGGCCGCAACACCGATCCCGGACGAGCCCCCTTCCCTCCAGCCGCAGCGGTGGTGCATCCCATCACCACGACCCGTGGGTGGTGTTACGACCCGTCCGACGACAACGCGCCCCCCCCCCGGCTGCGAACCTTGTCCCACACCACCACCCCACTGCCTCCCCTTAACAGAGCGACGTGGCCTCCGGTCCGGAGGCGCTCGTGCCACCGACAACCCAAGCCCGGACCTCGAGCGGCTCGGCCCGAGCAGCGGAGCAGCCGTGCCCCTCTCAGAGCGGTACACATCGACTCTTCTGGCATTACGAACAGGATTTGGACAGTCCACTTACCTGTGGAAGTGCGCCTTAGAAGTATCAGTCAGCGGCGTCCTGACGAAAAAGTTGAAGTTCCGCCATCTTGGCGCAAAAGTTTCCCGCTCGAGTCGTCTTCCCCGAGCAGTGAAGGCGCGAAAGTGAAGCCCCGCCCCCGAAGGAGGAGTGCTGAAGAAAAACCAAGGGGGAAGCGGGCGAAGAATGGCGGCATGTAACTAGCGCTGCAGCGTGCAGGGACGCCAGGACTCTGCCGAAACACGTTCCTGGATTCAACAGCAACAGCAAGATGTGCCAGGAGCTCCAGGCCAAGGTCCACTCCATGATGGCGGAGTGGACGTCTGAGAAGAAGAGCCTGGTCGTGCGGGCATGCGAAGTGGAGGTGGTCTCAGAGGAGCGGGTAAGCGACCCACGCCCCTATGTCCCCGAGGGAACGGCCGCTGCGGCTGAGGGGCCCGGCCTGCTGCCATTCACCACGCTGCCTTCCTCACTGCCCGCGCCCGTGGCCACCGCCCTGACTGACCCGTTACCCCTATCACCGGTAGCGGAGCTCGCAGTGTCTGTGGGAGAGGGCCCATACCTGGGACCCCCGGGCCTTACCTTTGTCACCGCCCTGGCACCCGTTCCGGCTTCCATCCTGGCTGCGACGGAGATGACGACGACCCCGGCAGTCCGCCCGGCCGCAACGGAGGCGATCCTCGATCAGACGCCAGTACCGCAAGTCACGCTGACCGCTCCCAGACACCCGGCCTCGGCGGAGGCACAGCGGGGATGTAGCTGCCAAGCGGCAGAGCAGGCCACGTCACAGCGGGGCCCCTCACTACTGAAGGTGCCGGTCGTGGCCGGCATGGAGGGATCTGGCTGGGCCCGTCCCCCACACCGGGTGACCCGGAGCAGGCAACCGACGCTCCAAACTGGGAGCGGCAGCCACGGCAGCTGTGCCACGAGACTGCTGTTTAAGGAAGAAGGATGCTGATGTGGTAGCGGATCCCGGCTACCATGTTAAGGTTCCCGGTGGGACTTATGTTAATTCTCGTTTAACCCTGTTGCGTGAGTGACTGCTCATGGACAAGGCCGTGGATTTGCTGGTCACCCAAAAACTTTTGGGCTTGTAAATATTGCCCTATTTGCCCCTTAACATGCCTTCCCGTTCTGTTAGCCTCCGGAGAGGCAGATTGGAGGTAGGACCTGCAGCAGAGCAGGCCGGGGTCTGGTCACCACCGGGACCGGTGACCATCCTCCGGGGAGCCCTTGAACAACTGCCGGGTGCGCCGCACCGTACCCGTTCCCGCCTGGCTGATCTGGCCATGTTCCTGTTTCCAGACTGGGGAAAAAGGGGTGCTGCCCATTTCTTACGGGCAGCATCAAGGCTAGGTTGTGTGGGTGGGAAAGGCGGAAGGACATGGACCCGTTCTGTTAATAAAGTTATGCAACGTTGAAGTAAAATGCCTCCCGTTATGGGAAGACCTGCAGAAATCATATATTGTACAAATGTTATTATAATTGTAAATGTTTCCCGTTTTACCGTTTTTACAGTTAAAAGAAAACTAAAAATAAACCGGAGTTGGTTGGGCAGCCCGCGGACGGTCTGCATTAAACCAAGGGGGAATGTGACGCCCTGGACCCCAGGGGTCACAGGTAACAACACCTACCATATTACACACACAACCCCATCCCTTGTGAGGACACATCAGTCACCCGAAAGGGAGACCGGATGCCTTCCTCAGGGACAGTAGGGCACACCAGGTGGGCAGAAAGGCACGCCCACCGAGGAGACTACTGTCCTGAGGCAGGAAATACACACAGATTAAGTTGTGGAGTTTGGACAGTGACAGGAGGTGTAGAGGAGCAGAGCTGTCAGGGACCCGGGTTGGAGCCTGGGATCCCCGTAACGTCAGGCAGGCAGACGGTGGTGGCCGCCTGCAGGAGTACCGGTACAGCAACCGGCGGAACCCTAGGGACCGGGCCAGGGTTGGAGCCCGCCGGCCCTGAACCGGGGAGTCAACTGTTGACTGGAGCACCAGAAACCGGGTACTCAGACCCCGTCCTAGCTTAGAAGCCACGGAGTATAGGCAAATTAACTGACTGCAGTCTGGACCTCACGGGTTCATCCTCACCCAAAGTCCCAAAAGAAGGCAAAAGCCCACTGTGAGGCAAACCCTGGGATATGAAGATGAATTATGACTTCCAGTCATAATCGCTCTCATCACTCCATGGCAGTGCCCCCTCCCTTCTTGTTCTCAGATGTCCAGCATCTGTGAAGGTGTCACATCCCATGGCCATCTCCTGTGATATGGAGATTAGGTGATGTGGGAACAATGGACACAGGATGACTCCCTGCCGTGACCCT
The DNA here is from genome assembly GCF_048569485.1 of Anomaloglossus baeobatrachus. NCBI lineage: Eukaryota > Metazoa > Chordata > Amphibia > Anura > Aromobatidae > Anomaloglossus > Anomaloglossus baeobatrachus. Next base: position 57,747,115 of record NC_134359.1, read on the forward strand.
GTAGTAGGGGCTGCTATCTAGTTAGCAAGCTTGGAAGTATCCAGACAGGACGACTCCAGTAAAAAATGGTTCATATCTCGCAAGCCATATTTCCGATAAATATGGCAACCATAAAAATGGTGTCTCCGCAGGCGGACGATGCTGGCACACCCTTTTTATGGGAGCAGGACCTGGGGAAATACCCCAGGCGTGATATCAGCCAATGGGGAACTAGTAGACAAGTCATGAGTCCTCTCGTTCCGTAGCTAAATTCATAGCTGTCACAATGAGAGCGTTGGCGTCCGCCTACGACGCTCCCAGGCAAAGTTATGGCCCATATTCCATGTTGGGATATTGTCCATAACTCAAGCCAGGGGTGGAGCAGTGCTCCCTCTGAGGTCACGAAGGTAGGAGGGGACCTGGATTTGCCCAGGTTGATAACCCTACTTCGGCCATTTTCCAGGGTTCTTTCGCTGGGGGTCACGTGTAGGAAACATCTGTGGGAAGGATCCTAGAAACCTGGCCTACAGCGCCCCCCTGTGGCCAGACGCACAAGGTAACTGCTGGAACTGTGTATGCCTGTTTGTAACCCATGCTTTGCTTGTAACTGTACTCTGACATAACTGTATATTCTGTAGATTCCCTATTGTATATATTGTAGTTCTAGTGTGCTTTAGGCTGATTAAATTATATAATTAATCTTGGGCTGTTCTGTTATCTCGATCTTGAATCCCACGTCTGTGTGTTCGGCTAATAGTTACCGTGAAGCGGTTGGTGGCAGCGAGTTGTGCCAAGGATTATTGTGGGGAGGCCAGTGAGATTCGGGGAGGTTTTATATATTCCGCCCGCGGAGGTCGGGGGAATATATACCCTACTCTCACCGGGGACCCTTCAATAATCGGCATAAGTAGTATAGCGGCCTCCTTGCTTATTGTCGGGCAATTCCATAATTGGCCTGACTATAAGAGGGGCGCTAGAGAGCGCGTCACGTGCTCTGTCTGTCGGTCGGGAGGTATAAAGGAGGGGTGACCCCCACTTGTTACCCCCCCGATTGTGACGTACTGGTAGCCAGCGCGGGGGATTTCTGAGTGACCCCCCCGGTGGTTTGTGACATATTGGTGGCAAGCGGTGGGATCGAGATAATAGTGTGTGTGAGTGTGAGACCCATACTCCCAGACACTAAAGACTGCCTGCAGCAGCTGTGGCTGCTGGGGTCTTCAGACTAGCTCAACACTAGAGTGTCAGAGTGCAGATACTGTAAGGTGTGTGGAGGCATCAGGTGTCAGTTCTGTGTCAGTGACCAAAGTCTGCAACAATGGCTGAGAGCACCAGGAGCAAAGCCAAAGGAATGGCCGGTGCTCAGGCCAGAGACGATGAGGAGGTTGTCCACGAGCCCTCCAAGAGCCCGACGCCAGAGAACCGCTCTGCAGAGGACATTGCACAACCTGGCACTGCTGGACAAGATGAGGAGGAGCTCGCCCAAGGGTCCTCAACGAGCCAGATGCCAGTCCTCCGCTCTGAAATGGACAGTGAATCACCAGGCTCCGCAGCGGGCCGCAGATCACCACGTGCCATTCCACCGAGCCTGGGAGGCTCGGATAGCCTTCTTCAAATGGCTATGGCCCTTCTCCAGGCTGGAGACCAGGAGGGCTACAAGGAACTCCTGGCAGAGCGCAGGGCAGAGCGGCAGGCAGCGCGTGACGCTGAGGCTGCGGAGCGGCAAGCAGTGCGTGAGGCTGCGGAGCGGCAGGCAGCACGTGAAGAGCGACAGCAACAGGCCGAGCGTGACTACCAGCTGCAGCTAGCTCAGCTCCGGCCCTCATCAGCCACACGTGACCTTCAAGACACCAAACTTCCAAAGGTCCGTGTTGAGGACTTTCCCGTGCTGGAGAAGGATGGAGACTTGGACTCTTTCCTGACTGCTTTTGAACGGACTTGCTTGCAGCACCATCTGGACAAGGACCAGTGGGCCAAATACCTGACCCCCCGTTTAAGGGGTAAGGCCCTGGAAATCCTTGGGGACTTGCCTACTGAGGCAGATCAGGGCTACGACACCATCAAGCGGGCCCTGATCCAACAGTACAACCTCACTCCGGAGTCCTACCGCAAGAAGTTCCGGACCCTGCAGAAGGGACCAAAGGACTCCTGGGCTGACCACCGGCGGGCACTTGCCCGAGCTGCCGACCACTGGACCCAAGGCCTGCAGCTTTCCACCGGACCGGAGATCCTAGACTTGGTCATCACAGAGCAACTCTTGTGGAACTGCCCTGAGGATCTCCGCCAGTTCATCCGAGACCAGAAGCCAAAGGGGTCCACGGCTACAGCTGCCCTGGCCGATGACTACACCAACAATCGGGCTCCTGAGGCCAGGAGAGCAGCCACCAGCAGCACCTGGAGAGGGGGTAAGATGAACTCTGCGACTGCCCCACCTGCCCCTAGACTGCAGGGGGTGTCCCCCTCAACTCCCCTCTCCAGGCCCGTGGCAGAACCAAGACGGTGCCACCAGTGCAACCTACCTGGACACTTCAAGGCCATGTGCCCTCAGCGTCCCAAGGCCCCGGCTCCGTCCCCGTCCCAAGGGCCGCCCAAGGTGTATTGTGTGGGTGGGGGTGGTGGTAGGTCCCTGGACAGCTTCCAACCTGTCACCGTCGGCCGGTCTGTGACCATGGGACTGCGAGACAGCGCCTCGGAGGTGACTCTGGTGCGGCCTGAGATGGTGTCCCCCCAAGACTTGATCCCTGGAAAAACCCTCGCTGTCTCCGGGATTGGAGGCATTGACCCGGCGCTGCCTGTTGCTGACATTTATGTGGACTGGGGCGCAGGGCGAGGGGTGAGGGAGGTGGGGGTAACTGATCGGATCCCCGCAAACGTGCTACTTGGGACAGATTTGGGGCAGATAACCTCCCAGTTTGGGCCCCAACCAAGGGCTGAACCTTCAGCCAGTACTGACATGCCTCCGGACAATGTTAATGTGTTATCTATGAATGATGTAAGGGAGGAGGGAGTGAACTCTGATATTTCTGCTTGCATAGACACCATAGACACACACACAGCTGCAGCTGTGACAGGGGAGGGGGTCAGAGAAAGGTGTGACAATGCCTCTACAAGTAATCAGCCTGTGAGCTGGGATCTGTTGCCCTCTGCAGGGATAAGCAGAGAGCAGGGTGCTGCAGGGGGAGGACCAGTGTGTGGGGTGGGGGCTACCACAGCAAATGTGGGGTCCCCAGAGATTTCACAGCGGGGTTCTGTTGCTGCAGGAGGGGAACAGGCAGGTGAGATTGGGGCCGGTCCAGGAGCGGAAGTGCTCCCAGGTAAGATCTCGGTGCATGGTTCCCCCACAACCGGGGTGTCAGGAAGCCAGGTAGGTCTGCCTGAACCAGCGACTTGGTCAGGAACGGAGGAGGAGCAGGCACGACCCACGGTCGCAGCGGCTGTGGCCGCTGTCACCCGCAGTGGGAGTGCTGGAAGCCAAGGGGCCTCCCAGAGGTCCGATAGCTCTTCCCCTTCTGACCAAGTGGCAGCCGAGTCAGGTGGAGGCCAGGACACAGGTCCCGGGGTACTGACTGAAGATGTGACAGTCTCGTCGATTCTGGCCACATCTAGTCAGGGGTTTCAGGCAGCGTTAGAAGCTGACGACAGCCTGAAAGCTCTTAAGGAGCAGGCGGCACAGCCTCCCTCGGACTCGGACCCGGAGCGAGTGGTCTGGGACCAAGGACGGCTGTACCGGGCCACGGTCCAGCAGGGTTCACCGGAGGCGTGGCCCAGGGACCGACAGTTGGTGGTACCCTATCCGTTCCGGACGGAGTTGTTGCGGATCGCACATGAGATTCCGATGGCCGGACACCTAGGGATCGCTAAGACCAAGGCCGGGTTAAACCAGCATTTCTACTGGCCAAAAATGGGGGCCGATGTGGCTGCCTACTGCCGTTCGTGTGAAACCTGTCAGAGAGTGGGGAAGGCGGGGCCACACCCCAAAGCCCCACTAGTATCTCTGCCAATCATCGATGAGCCTTTCAGGAGGGTGGCTGTGGATCTGGTCGGCCCACTGGCCATCCCCAGCAGCTCCGGGAAACGCTTCATACTGACGGTAGTGGACTATGCCACCCGGTACCCAGAAGCAGTGGCCTTGTCGTCCATTCGGGCTGACAAGGTGGCCACCGCATTGCTGGAGATTTTCTCCCGAGTGGGTTTTCCCCAGGAAATGCTCACTGACCGGGGGACCCAATTCATGTCCCAGCTGATGGAGGCCCTCTGTAAGCAAGTCCAGGTGCGACATCTGGTGGCCAGCCCGTACCATCCACAGACTAATGGCCTGTGCGAGCGGTTTAATGGCACCTTAAAGCAGATGCTTAAGATGTTGGTCGACTCCCATGGGCGTGACTGGGAGCGGTATCTCCCACACCTGTTATTTGCTTACCGGGAGGTTCCACAGGCCTCAACAGGATTCTCACCGTTTGAGCTCCTGTACGGGCGACGTGTGCGGGGCCCCCTGGCTCTGGTGAAAGAGGCTTGGGAAGGGGATTTGGCCACCCCTGGAGTGTCGGTTATCGAGTATGTCATGCGCTTCCGGGACAAAATGCAGGCCTTGACGCAACTGGTACACGACAATATGGCTCAAGCCCAGGCCGATCAGAAGCGTTGGTACGACCAGAACGCTTGTGAGAGGACCTACCAAGTGGGTCAAAAGGTGTGGGTACTGGTCCCCGTACCACAGGACAAGCTTTAGGCAGCCTGGGAAGGCCCATCCCTCGTGTACCAGCAGCTCAACCCTGTGACGTACCTGGTCACCCTGGACCCTGCCCGTGGAAGGCGGAAGCCCTTCCATGTGAACATGATGAAGGCACATCATGAGCGGGAGGCATGTGCGCTCCCCGTGTGCAACCTGCCCGAGGAGGGAGAAGCGGAAACCCTCTTGGATATGCTAGCCCAGGTTAGGGCAGGCGGATCCATTGAGGATGTGGAGGTTGGCCACCAGCTCTTGGAGGACCAACGGTCCCAGCTGTGGGCCACCCTACACCCCTTCCGGGGGTTGTTTACCAACCAGCCCGGAAGGACTGACTTGGCTGTCCATCACGTGGACACTGGGGATCATCCCCCGATCCGGCGTTCAGCATATCGGGTTTCCCTGGAGGTGCAGCAACACATGCGCCAGGAGATTGACGAGATGCTGAAGCTGGGGGTGATCCAGGCATCCAACAGCGCTTGGGCCTCGCCTGTAGTCCTCGTCCCTAAGAAGGACCGAACCACTCGGTTCTGCGTGGACTACAGGGGGCTCAATGCTGTCACGGTCGCCGATGCGTACCCAATGCCACGCATCGATGACCTGCTCGATCAGTTGGCCGGGGCTCAGTACCTGACCATCATGGATCTGAGCCGGGGATATTGGCAGATCCCCCTGACTCGCAAGGCCAGGGAACGCTCTGCCTTTATTACCCCATTTGGACTGTACGAGTCCACGGTGATGCCATTCGGGATGAGGAATGCCCCTGCCACTTTCCAGCGGATGGTCAACACCCTGCTCAAGGGACTTGAAGGGTACGCGGCCGCGTACCTGGATGACATTGCCGTCTTCAGTCCCACCTGGGAAGATCACCTAGAGCATCTAGCACAGGTGCCCAGGCGGATCCACCAGGCAGGTTTGACCATCAAGCCGGGAAAGTGTCAGCTGGCCATGAGCGAGGTCCAGTACCTCGGTCACCGGGTAGGCGGGAGAACACTGAAGCCCGAGCCTGAGAAAGTGGAAGCCATCGCATCCTGGCCCACCCCCAGGACCAAGAAGCAGGTGATGTCCTTCTTGGGGACTGCTGGGTACTATAGGAGGTTTGTTCCATGCTATAGTAGCCTGGCAAAGCCCTTGACGGACCTCACCAAGAAGAAGCTGCCCTCTGCAGTCGATTGGACAATGGACTGCGAGACAGCCTTCCGGGCCCTAAAGGACGCCCTGTCCAGCCCGCCCGTGCTACAGGCAGCCGACTTCACGCGGCCGTTTGTAGTACAGACCGACGCCAGTGACTTCGGCCTCGGTGCGGTGCTCAGCCAGGTGGACTCTGCGAGCCAAGAGCACCCAGTCTTGTACCTGAGCAGGAAGCTGTTACCACGGGAAGTGGCCTATTCCACGATGGAAAAGGAGTGCCTGGCCATAGTGTGGGCCCTGCAGCGTCTGCAACCCTATCTATACGGGCGCCACTTCATCGTGGAGACGGACCACAATCCCCTCAGCTGGTTACACACTGTCTCTGGGACGAATGGGCGATTGTTGCGATGGAGCCTTGCGCTCCAGCAATACAACTTCACCATTCGCCACAAAAGGGGCCGGGACCACGGTAACGCAGACGGGCTGTCCCGACAAGGAGAGGTCGCGGACGGGCGCACGGGGGAACACCGGAGTGTGCTGCCCCCTAGCGCCCTCAAAAGGGGGGAGGTGTGAGGCAAACCCTGGGATATGAAGATGAATTATGACTTCCAGTCATAATCGCTCTCATCACTCCATGGCAGTGCCCCCTCCCTTCTTGTTCTCAGATGTCCAGCATCTGTGAAGGTGTCACATCCCATGGCCATCTCCTGTGATATGGAGATTAGGTGATGTGGGAACAATGGACACAGGATGACTCCCTGCCGTGACCCTGTAGTAGGGGCTGCTATCTAGTTAGCAAGCTTGGAAGTATCCAGACAGGACGACTCCAGTAAAAAATGGTTCATATCTCGCAAGCCATATTTCCGATAAATATGGCAACCATAAAAATGGTGTCTCCGCAGGCGGACGATGCTGGCACACCCTTTTTATGGGAGCAGGACCTGGGGAAATACCCCAGGCGTGATATCAGCCAATGGGGAACTAGTAGACAAGTCATGAGTCCTCTCGTTCCGTAGCTAAATTCATAGCTGTCACAATGAGAGTGTTGGCGTCCGCCTACGACGCTCCCAGGCAAAGTTATGGCCCATATTCCATGTTGGGATATTGTCCATAACTCAAGCCAGGGGTGGAGCAGTGCTCCCTCTGAGGTCACGAAGGTAGGAGGGGACCTGGATTTGCCCAGGTTGATAACCCTACTTCGGCCATTTTCCAGGGTTCTTTCGCTGGGGGTCACGTGTAGGAAACATCTGTGGGAAGGATCCTAGAAACCTGGCCTACAGCGCCCCCCTGTGGCCAGACGCACAAGGTAACTGCTGGAACTGTGTATGCCTGTTTGTAACCCATGCTTTGCTTGTAACTGTACTCTGACATAACTGTATATTCTGTAGATTCCCTATTGTATATATTGTAGTTCTAGTGTGCTTTAGGCTGATTAAATTATATAATTAATCTTGGGCTGTTCTGTTATCTCGATCTTGAATCCCACGTCTGTGTGTTCGGCTAATAGTTACCGTGAAGCGGTTGGTGGCAGCGAGTTGTGCCAAGGATTATTGTGGGGAGGCCAGTGAGATTCGGGGAGGTTTTATATATTCCGCCCGCGGAGGTCGGGGGAATATATACCCTACTCTCACCGGGGACCCTTCAATAATCGGCATAAGTAGTATAGCGGCCTCCTTGCTTATTGTCGGGCAATTCCATAATTGGCCTGACTATAAGAGGGGCGCTAGAGAGCGCGTCACGTGCTCTGTCTGTCGGTCGGGAGGTATAAAGGAGGGGTGACCCCCACTTGTTACCCCCCCGATTGTGACGTACTGGTAGCCAGCGCGGGGGATTTCTGAGTGACCCCCCCGGTGGTTCGTGACACCCACCGATACCGGGTGAGAGCCACCGCCAAGGGCCAAACATCCTCCGGCAACTCAACGCCAGGGAGCTGGCTACCACTATCCAGGCAGGGGAGCCAACAGTCAAACAAGAGGTGCAAGGGAAAGGGGCCACCATCAGCCTCACAAGGGACACAAGCAGCCGGCTGCAGGACCCGATCAGACCCGAACTTTGGTTTACCAGTGACTCTGAGTGTGAATTAATCGTGAATACACCAGTGCCATCCGGGCATGACACTGCACCGCAGCACGGCACCCTGCACCCCGACGACAACACCGTCGCCAGTCCCCACCGGGCCCCGGGACACACAGCCCCTACCCACGGAGGGGCTAACATCTAGGCTGCGGCCGCAACACCGATCCCGGACGAGCCCCCTTCCCTCCAGCCGCAGCGGTGGTGCATCCCATCACCACGACCCGTGGGTGGTGTTACGACCCGTCCGACGACAACGCGGCCCCCCCCGGCTGCGAACCTTGTCCCACACCACCACCCCACTGCCTCCCCTTAACAGAGCGACGTGGCCTCCGGTCCGGAGGCGCTCGTGCCACCGACAACCCAAGCCCGGACCTCGAGCGGCTCGGCCCGAGCAGCGGAGCAGCCGTGCCCCTCTCAGGGCGGTACACATCGACTCTTCTGGCATTACGAACAGGATTTGGACAGTCCACTTACCTGTGGAAGTGCGCCTTAGAAGTATCAGTCAGCGGCGTCCTGACGAAAAAGTTGAAGTTCCGCCATCTTGGCGCAAAAGTTTCCCGCTCGAGTCGTCTTCCCCGAGCAGTGAAGGCGCGAAAGTGAAGCCCCGCCCCCGAAGGAGGAGTGCTGAAGAAAAACCAAGGGGGAAGCGGGCGAAGAATGGCGGCATGTAACTAGCGCTGCAGCGTGCAGGGACGCCAGGACTCTGCCGAAACACGTTCCTGGATTCAACAGCAACAGCAAGATGTGCCAGGAGCTCCAGGCCAAGGTCCACTCCATGATGGCGGAGTGGACGTCTGAGAAGAAGAGCCTGGTTGTGCGGGCATGCGAAGTGGAGGTGGTCTCAGAGGAGCGGGTAAGCGACCCACGCCCCTATGTCCCCGAGGGAACGGCCGCTGCGGCTGAGGGGCCCGGCCTGCTGCCATTCACCACGCCGCCTTCCTCACTGCCCGCGCCCGTGGCCACCGCCCTGACTGACCCGTTACCCCTATCACCGGTAGCGGAGCTCGCAGTGTCTGTGGGAGAGGGCCCATACCTGGGACCCCCGGGCCTTACCTTTGTCACCGCCCTGGCACCCGTTCCGGCTTCCATCCTGGCTGCGACGGAGATGACGACGACCCCGGCAGTCCGCCCGGCCGCAACGGAGGCGATCCTCGATCAGAAGCCAGTACCGCAAGTCACGCTGACCGCTCCCAGACACCCGGCCTCGGCGGAGGCACAGCGGGGATGTAGCTGCCAAGCGGCAGAGCAGGCCACGTCACAGCGGGGCCCCTCACTACTGAAGGTGCCGGTCGTGGCCGGCATGGAGGGATCTGGCTGGGCCCGTCCCCCACACCGGGTGACCCGGAGCAGGCAACCGACGCTCCAAACTGGGAGCGGCAGCCACGGCAGCTGTGCCACGAGACTGCTGTTTAAGGAAGAAGGATGCTGATGTGGTAGCGGATCCCGGCTACCATGTTAAGGTTCCCGGTGGGACTTATGTTAATTCTCGTTTAACCCTGTTGCGTGAGTGACTGCTCATGGACAAGGCCGTGGATTTGCTGGTCACCCAAAAACTTTTGGGCTTGTAAATATTGCCCTATTTGCCCCTTAACATGCCTTCCCGTTCTGTTAGCCTCCGGAGAGGCAGATTGGAGGTAGGACCTGCAGCAGAGCAGGCCGGGGTCTGGTCACCACCGGGACCGGTGACCATCCTCCGGGGAGCCCTTGAACAACTGCCGGGTGCGCCGCACCGTACCCGTTCCCGCCTGGCTGATCTGGCCATGTTCCTGTTTCCAGACTGGGGAAAAAGGGGTGCTGCCCATTTCTTACGGGCAGCATCAAGGCTAGGTTGTGTGGGTGGGAAAGGCGGAAGGACATGGACCCGTTCTGTTAATAAAGTTATGCAACGTTGAAGTAAAATGCCTCCCGTTATGGGAAGACCTGCAGAAATCATATATTGTACAAATGTTATTATAATTGTAAATGTTTCCCGTTTTACCGTTTTTACAGTTAAAAGAAAACTAAAAATAAACCGGAGTTGGTTGGGCAGCCCGCGGACGGTCTGCATTAAACCAAGGGGGAATGTGACGCCCTGGACCCCAGGGGTCACAGGTAACAACACCTACCATATTACACACACACCCCCATCCCTTGTGAGGACACATCAGTCACCCGAAAGGGAGACCGGATGCCTTCCTCAGGGACAGTAGGGCACACCAGGTGGGCAGAAAGGCACGCCCACCGAGGAGACTACTGTCCTGAGGCAGGAAATACACACAGATTAAGTTGTGGAGTTTGGACAGTGACAGGAGGTGTAGAGGAGCAGAGCTGTCAGGGACCCGGGTTGGAGCCTGGGATCCCCGTAACGTCAGGCAGGCAGACGGTGGTGGCCGCCTGCAGGAGTACCGGTACAGCAACCGGCGGAACCCTAGGGACCGGGCCAGGGTTGGAGCCCGCCGGCCCTGAACCGGGGAGTCAACTGTTGACCGGAGCACCAGAAACCGGGTACTCAGACCCCGTCCTAGCTTAGAAGCCACGGAGTATAGGCAAATTAACTGACTGCAGTCTGGACCTCACGGGTTCATCCTCACCCAAAGTCCCAAAAGAAGGCAAAAGCCCACCGATACCAGGTGAGAGCCACCGCCAAGGGCCAAACATCTGACGGGCCAGCGCCTGCGGGCAACCGAGGGTTCCTCTGGCAACTCAACACCAGGGAGCGGGCTACCACTGTCCAGGCAGGGGAGCCAACAGTCAAACAAGAGGTGCAAGGGAAAGGGGCCACCATCAGCCTTCGCAAGGGACACAAGCAGCCGGCTGCGGGACCCGACCAGACCCGAACTTTGGTTTACCAGTGACTCTGAGTGTGAATTAATCGTGAGTACACCAGTGCCATCCGGGCACGACACTGCACCGCAGCACGGCACCCTGCACCCCGACAACAACACAGTCGCCAGTCCCCACCGGGCCCCGGGACACACCGCCCCTACTCACGGAGGGGCTAACATCTAGGCTGTGGCTGCAACACGGATCCCGGATGAGCCCCCTTCACTCCAGCCACAGCGGTGGTGCATCCCGTCACTACGACCCGTGGGTGGCGTCATGACCCGTCCGACGACAACGCGCTCAGGGCGGTACACCATCACTTGCCATTTTGTAAGGCCAGTCAGATGCCTGCCCTGGGTGACCCACTGCTACACACGCCACCCACTTTCCCAAGCACCAGATGGGAACACTGCTTACACAGTGGCATACACAGGGTAACACAACCGGCCAATGCCAAATTAACAATTAGGAATTGTAGGCAGCGGCCTTTGGGTTTTGCATCTTTTTCGGGGCTCCGCACAGTGGATGAAAAATAATCTTGATTTAATAAAGAAATTTACAATTAATGTGTCAGCCCGGCTGACATTGAAGGTCAACTGAATCGATGGAGCTCCAATGTGACCATTACAGCAAGTGGCAGTGAAATGATGTTTAAGCTGTGGTTGGGTCTACTCAAGAATTCACGAATTGTATAGGAAAAGCATTTTTGTGATCAGGCGTGACAGTGTGGGTGTAAGGATAGTCCTGGGAGTGGACCCACTGGACCGTGCACTGGACTCCCCTGCGACGCCGCCTCGAGCAACCCCCTATACAGGGACTGTCGGGCGTAACCGCAGAGGGCCTAGATGCACGAAAGCCAGGATTAGCAAGAGTCACTGGATAGAGTCTTATGGATACAGGATCCGATCTGAACCAGGTACCGGTTAACGGGATCAAGCTGAAGTCCAGAAGCGGAGACTTGTGCAGGTTAACGGGATCATGCTGAAGTCCAGGAGCGGAGACTGGTGCAGGTTAATGGGATCAGGCTGAAGTGTGTGCTCAGAACGGTACTCAGGATCTGCAAGCAGAGACAGAGTTACACAAAGCACAGGCATAGAGGGACCTGAACAACTGGTACTAGAGACAAGCTTCAGGGCTACGTTGAACAAGCACTGGCCAAGGGGAATAGGAAGTCTTAAATACCCAATGTTAATTAGTAGTCATATCCGGGACAGCTGTGCTGGCCCTTTAAGTCTAGGTAAGTTCACGCGCGTGCCCTCTAGTGTGCATGTGTGAGGCCCGCAACCCGGAAGTTAGAGGTGAGACCACAGGAGGAGGGGCAGGACGCTGGAGCGCAGGTCCCTGCAGTGAGTGTGCAGCGTGGGGCCGGGACCGACGGGGAATAGCTATGGATGAGGTAGCAGGAGAGTGGGCTCGGCGGGGAGTTGGGACCCCAGGGGTTGGAGCCATGGGAGGTGGGCGGCGCGGTTGGACCGGGTGCGTGACAATGGGAGGCACAGGGCAGGCAGGGTAGTCTTGCTTGCAGGGGTCAACAGGCTACAGTGCAGCCGCTCGTTAAAGGGAACCTGTCATCACTTTTTTTGGTCTATAAGCTGCGGCCACCACCACCGGGCTCTTATATACAGCATTCTAATATGCTGTATATAGGAGCCCAGGCCGGGGGTATAACATAAAAAACACTTTATAATACTTACCTAACGGTTCCACAGTGGGCCTTATGGGCGTCTCCATTGTCCGGTGCCGGCCATCTTCGTCCTCTTTCTAAAGCCTGGGTGCATGACGCGGCTACGTCATACACAATCGCCAGTCCCGCGCAGGCGCAGTACAATACTTTGATCTGCCCTGCTCAGTGCAGATCAAAGTGCGCCTGCTCAGGACTTGAATGCCGGCGAGTGAGTGTTTATGACGTCGGACTCGTCATGCACTGCGGCTAGAGAAGAAGGAGCACAAAGATGGCCAAAAGAGGCAGCACCGGCATCGGACAACGGAGACGCCCATAAGGCCCATCGCACGACCGTTAGGTAAGTATTATAAAGTGTTTTTTATGTTATACCCCCGGCCTGGGCTCTTATATACAGCATGTTAGAATGCTGTATATAAGAGCCGGTGGTGGTGGCCGCAGCTTATAGCCAAAAAAGTGATGACAGGTTCCCTTTAACCCCATGCCTCCCCGTCGCCACACCACACACAGGAGGACTCCGCAACAATCCAGGCCACACTGCATTCTTGTTCACAGTCAATAAAGCCGAGGCATGATTTCTTCTTTTAAACAAACTGTCTTTATTTCTCTTCCACTCCTGCACTAATTCGGTCCGCATAAGACTGGCACCATTACATATCCCATCAGGGTTCCTTCTACAACTCCTCCTGGCATAAAATTAAGCAACAGTCCTTCCTTCTGCCACCTGGGTTCTGTATGACACCTCTAGGCCTCTCATCCCTCCAATAAACTTCACTCTGGCACCGACCGGGTCATAAAGTCTGTTGGGCCACTTAACCCCACCCACAGGGGATGCTAGCACACACGAAGAACCACGCACAACGGCGCTCCTTCGTCCGTGCCCAGGCCAGGATCCAGACATACCTTTCTTCTTTAAAACAAAAAATATGTGGCCAGAGCAAACCAGATGAATAAACCCAAACAGATTTATAAAAATATCAAAAATATTTATTGGGAAATATACAGTAATAAAAAAGGACATATATGACATACAAAAAATATGAAATTGAGGTCACAAGGAGTAAAAAAGTAAAAAAACTCCTGAGGGAGGGGACACAAATAAATGGGTAATTGTGTATAAAATGGCAGACAAAAATTGAATAATTGGCAGATAACAAATAACATACATATAATGCAAATGTATAAATGGTCTTCATGCCACATCACAAAATATAGATGACTAATTGTATTACTTTAAATATGCCCATACAAATGTTACAGTCATTAAAAATGTCCATACACAAGTGGTTAACGTGGCCAAGTAGTGCATAGCTTACCCATGTGGAGGCCCCCGCACGCAATCCGATGCACGTTTCGCAATGATACTTTGTCAAGGAAGGAATAGGGGTGACCCTTAGGGTCAGAATTTACTAAGGGATTATGTATTCCAGTTTTATTGGGGGACTCTCCTGATCCCTACTTCTTAACTCCTCTTTTTATATCTCCCATTCTCCTCCTCTTTCTTAACTCTTTCTACTGCTCCCTCAGGTGCCAGGACAGCCGTGCTATAACACTGCCACTTGGTGGCTATTTACACAATACACATACATTGGTATTGTATTTTCACAGAGACTAACTGTGTGCCGGCTAATTCTGCAGGGGTGGACCTAGTTTTAACCCCCCTACAACAGCTATGTGATTGGCCGGAACACAGTGTGGGAGTGGAGGAGAAGGACCTGGCTACAAGTTCTCGTCGATTCTAGATCATAATATTCATAAGTACAAGCTTTCAAAACGCAGACAAGTATATAGAGGCCGATACCTGAGGTCCAATTAATTACATTTTTTGAGTTATAATGAAGTTTGATTAACTTAATTTTTGTTTTGTTTAGTACAATTAAATGTGTGTATATTATAAATGTTGTTAATAAATCTAAAAATATATTAGGAAATCATTTGCTGGAGGGGCCCTAAGATTTTGACTGCCCAAGGGCCTCCGCAAGTTTTAATCTAGCATTGCAACCAGCCTATACTTTCCCTCCTCGAGGTTGTGGACACAACAAACATGACTATAATTATATCCATAATATGGATTAGCATTACGTTTCTGTGGATTCCCAAGGCCATTTTATCTGAACCCAATGCAGATAAAGCAGACAGCTGGAGTCTGCAGCCCCCAGCTGTGTGCTTTATCTTGGCTGTGTATCAAAATATGTGGGACCCCACTTTTTTTTAAAAATTATTTAAATAAATAATTTTGTGGTTCCCTTCAATTTTGATACCCAGCCATGATAAAGTAGACAGCTGAGGGCTGGTATTCTCAGACTGGGAAGGCCCATGGTTATTATACTGTTTGTTTTGGGTGCTAGAAAATTGGTTCACTATTATCCAGATCATTGCACTTAAAGCTGGTACAGCTCCAAATATATGAATGGGAAAGTAGAAGTGCCCGAATGCTGGAAGCTCCTCGGCTTTCACAGAATACAGGCTGCTATACGTAAATACAGATTCACAGAACTGCAGAAATCTGAATTGTCTGCCACTGCTAAACTGTATTAACGGATTGATTCTTCTGCAAAGAGATTCTGATACATAAGTATATCCTGGTCACAAGACTGGGCGTCATGATATCACGTATAGGGATTCTGGAGAAAGCAATTACACTATGGGGTGTTTAATGCGCACGGCTCCTAAAATGCTGGATAAGCAAAACACGCCTGATAGTGACCATGCAAAACCCAGTACATTTTCCAGATTATACCCCTGTCGGAATGCAGAATTGGATCCTCGTATTTTCTGATTCATATGGTAGAGAATTGTCAAGTACACAGCTAATAATAAAAATGCATTGCCCTCTGCTGGTCAAATTTGGTATTTCCTAATTTAAGAGGGGAGAGGGCAAAAGCAGTTCTTTGTAGCAGTCTTTATTATGTGTCATATTCTAGTGTGTATGTATTAAAATATTTAGGCTTTAAAATGGTATATAACTGGGTTAATATTAATCTTCAATTAAAGGGCTTGTCTAGGTTTGGCATGAAATTTGCGCTGTGAGGATACTCCAGTGTTGGGAGTGGGCGATTAACATAGTCCTGGCCACATTACTACTAGACGTCAATTGTGTGAGGCAATTATCCCCAATTCTATAGGTTATTGACTGTTTGCAAAAACAATTTAAAAATACATGGAACACAAAACAACAGGACTGGGCGCTACACATAGCCACTATCAAGAGTATAGCAGAAAATGTGTTTCTAGTAAAATCACTACTTATATTCAGGATTCGACCATAAAAAAAGGGAAGGAATTGCAAATAAAAGTACATATTTCTTTCATTCTTCGCCTATCCAGTGCACATCCTCTGGCAGCATCCATTGGTTTTTGATCACAGGCTGACTTAGGCTGCTTTCACACATCCGTTTTTTGCTGAGCGGCACAATACGGCGCTCTGGAGAAAAAACGCAACCTTTTTGTTTGCCGCCGGTTGTGTTTTTTCCCGCATAGACTTGCATTAGCGCCAGATTGTGCCGCATGGCCTTGCGTTGCGTCCGGTTTTTGCCCGATGCGGCATATTTGGCCCATGCGGCTGCTGGAAGGAACGTTGCCTGGCACGTTTTTTGGTGCGGCAAAAAAAACGCATCGCGCCGGATTCGGCGTGATTTACAATGCAAGCCTATGGACGCCAGATGCGGCGTCCTGCAGCAAAAAACGCATCCGGCCGCCGAATGCGGTTTTATGCACTGCGCATGCTCAGTATCAAGCCGCATCTGTCAAAAAACAGACGGGCCGCAAGGAAAAACTTATGCAACGGATCCGTTTTTTTTCGCCGCATCCGTTGCATAGGTTTTTGAGCTGGATTGAGCCGCACTGCAAAAACTGGATGTGTGAAAGCAGCCTCAGTGGGACATACCATACTTACCAGTTCCATCTGGGCCAGATAGGGAAGATAAATAATAATAATAATATTAATTGTATTTCAATAGTGCTAGCATATTCTGCAACACTTTACAATTCAACAGGTACATGTACAGACAATATGAGATATTACAGAGTAAAGCCTGCTTTACACGTTGCAATTTCGCATACGATATCGTATGCGATTTGCAACGCCCCCATCGTATGTGTGGCACGTTCAATTTTTTGACCGTGCCGCACAATCGATTAAAAGCTGTCACACGTACTTACACGTCCATACAACCTCACTGTGGGCGGCGAACATCCACTTCCTGGAGTGGGAGGGACGTTCGGCATCACATCGACGTCACACGGCAGCCGGCCAATAGAAACGGAGGGGCGGAGATGAGCGGGACGTAAACATCCCGCCCAACTCCTTCCTTCCGCATTGTCGGTGGGAGCCGCGGACGTAGGTAAGATCTGTTCATCGTTCCCGGGGTGTCACACACTGCGATGTGTGCTACTCCGGGTACGATGAACAACCTGACGTTCAATTCTAGAGAAAGGTACGATGTGTATGCGATGATCGTTTTACCGTTCAATCGCAATCGCACGTACCTGTCACACACTGCAATGTACTTACAATGCCGGATGTGCATCACTTATGACGTGACCCCCGCCGACACATTGTAAGATACATTGCAGCGTGTAAAACGGGCTTAACACAATTCAATAGGTATCAAAAGAAGTGAGGCTTCTGTTGGCAAGCTTACAATCTATGAGATAAGTAGTTTTTTTGTAAAAGGATTATACCCAGTATGGAAGATATCCCCTATCTACATAATACTCACCCATTATAATCGGACAGTGTAAAATGCAGCTTTAGTCTCTCTTGCTTATGAATATATGATGGCAGTGTCATTTCAGAGTGTATAGACACCCAGCGTGCAGCACAACACAAAGGTGATGGTACAGAATGAAGTCCCTAGTGACGGAAAAGGGGACACTTCCTGGAACTCATCTGAATCTGTACCCAAAGCTCCCAAACATTCCTATGTGATGCCCCTGACTATATCAGGGTGTCACAGGGGACTGCATCCTCTCTTTCTATGATGCAGGACCTATCCCCCCTGGTTCCAGGTTCCTGAAAACCGGTATCACTCCCATCAGCACCACAAATCCCAACCACACCTCACATCATGACCTGTCAGACACACCAATAGGTTGGTCTAGCTGGAAAAGGGCCACCCACCCAGGCAGACTGGTGGGAGGGAAGGAAGTCAGTTTCAGTTTAGAGTTGGAGTTGAGTAGTATCTCCTAAAGAGTGAGGAGCTGGGAGTTGTAGCTTTTGGGAGTGACCTAAGTTGGGTCGCAGACGGTGGTCCGGGACCAAAGGAGTCGGAGACCCGGTCGCAGCGTATTGGAAAGGGGTGTACTGACTTAGTCTTGGAGGACGGTCGGAATTGGAAAGTCCAGTAACCGGACCGCTACCGAGCACGGCGGGGTACAGGACCCTAGATCAGGAAACGGTTCAACGTCCTGATAAAGAGACTCTTCCTCCCAGGTGAATTATGAACTTCCCCAAGAGCTCAGAGATCGAAGGCATCAGCACAAAGAGGGGGATAGGGCTTTCCAGCTTATGCGACCTACTGAGATCCCAAGTGCCAGCCATCGAGAGCATAGCTCCACTACACATAGGGAGCGGGACCCTGACAGCTTTAGGCCAAGGGGTCACAAGAACAACTACATTTGTGCACGGAGGCAGGCTCTGGACCATTAAGTGATACCGGTGGGAGCGGACACCCGGACGGGCTTCCCACAGTTGCAGTGGTACCCAGAGACTTTGGTTTACTACAGTGTGTGAGTCTGCTTCATTGGCTGCATCTAACATCACAACAACCTGAGTGAATACACTGCCCCCTCCCTGCATCCTGCCTGCCCATTAAGCCTGCACAACACCATCCACCAACCCTGCAGAGTCCCGGGGGCCTTCCCTACTTGTGGAGGGATTAACACCTGGCTGCCCCACTCCATCCGTCCCGGGTACTCCCTACAGCAGCGGCGGTACTCCCCATGACTGCAATCCACAGGTGGCGTCACGAACTTCTTCTCTGTAAATAATCCCCTTTCAAGGATCTGAGTGTCTGCCGAGCCCGGGTCCGGACCCCTCGAGCCATGACCATCCCGGATCTGAGCACCCCGGTCTGCGCTGGGGCGGCACACCTATAGGAGTCATTCCCCCGTTCGCCGTCACGTGCCTAGGCCCTCGCTTGCCCTGAACTCACCCTGGCTAATGAGATAGCTGGCGAGAGCACTAGTCTTACCACTGCAGTAATACAACACAAGGTAAGGGAGACCGACAAAGGGAAAAAGACACAAAAAGGAAAACACTCCCAAGCTTCTTCAATGCAGCAAAACATCGCACTTGCAATAGTCACAACTCCTCAGCTTTTTCCAGAGACAGACTCCTTCCAAAGTGGTCAGCATAAGAATGAGATTGTATAACCAGCGTCAGAAGGCAAAACATGTGACATTACTTGACTTTTTATAGTAAAGAGGGGAGGTCGCAAAAGAGCTGCACCTGAGATTAAGGTTACAACGGACAGCCAGGTAGGAAACCGTCCTTAACACCAGCAGTACTAAAAAGAAAGTAGATACATTCAAATATCAGTTGTAGACTCACGAACAATAAAGCGGGCTTTACACGCTACAATATATCTTACAATGTGTCGGCGGGGTCACGTTGTAAGTGATGCACATCCGGCATTGTAAGGTACATTGTAGCATGTAACAGCTACGTGCGATTGCGATTGAACGTTGAAACATTCATCGCATGCATGTCGGTCAATTCCTAAAAATTGAACGTCAGGTTGTTCATCGTACCCGGGGTAGCACACATCGCAGTGTGTGACACCCCGGGAACGATGAACAGATCTTACCTGCGTCCCGCGGCTCCCGGCCCACAATGCGGAAGGAAGGAGGTGGGCGGGATGTTTACGTCCCGCTCAGCTCCGCCCTTCCGCTTCTATTGGCCGGCTGCTGCGTGACGGCAATGCGACGCCGAACGTCCCTCCCACTCCAGGAAGTGGATGTTCGCCACCCACATCGAGGTCGTATGGACGGGTAAGTACGTGTGACGGGGGTTAATCGTTTGTGCGGCACATTCAACAAATTGAACGTGCCACACATACGATGGGGGCGGTTACGATCGCATACGATATCGTATGTGAAATCGTAACATGTAAAGCAGGCTTTAGGTGTTATGACCTTCTGGTCCCAGACTTGCCAGAAGTCTCCCCAGAGAGATGCACACTCATGACAGGCAGCCTGATCACTGGATCCAACCTGATTTCTAGAGCAGTAGCTCGTCAGAGCTCCATTTCATTGGAGCGGAGATCGAGCATGTGCACATCCCCTCCATTCATCCTTAGCTGTTGTGCTGTAGACTAGCGCTTGGCTATCGCCGGCGATCCCATGGACAACCAATGGAACCGAGGCCAAGCATGTGTAACTTTGTAGTTCTCAAGGCTCTGGAGTCCCATTGTTGTTATTACTGGGGGTCTCAATGGTTAGACTTGGAGCGATTGGTAAATTGTTCCCTATCCTATTAAAGTTGGTCCTAATGATATTAAAATTTAGCAAAAACACCTTTTAGATTTCTGCACTGCCCATGACATTTCTAATTGTATAGTGATATTAGAGGAGGAGCTTCTTCTTGATACGTGGTTGGTGTAGCGGTCCTGCAGATACTGTCTGACCCTGTCAATCTGTTCCTACACTCTTGATTGGTTTCTCAATATTAAAGGGGTTGTCCGACATAACAAAAATTTTTGAGTTTAAGCTAATCTGTGCTGTATTGTCATATAAATCACCCCTACATTGTTATTTTTTGCTTTCTAACTTTTGTTCCTCTTGAATTATCCCTTTATTCTCTGCAGCTTCTTGTTTACATTCAGCTCCAGCAAACTGACCACTTCCTGTGCAAAACCTCCCAGTCAGAGCTGACACCGCCCGCCCCAGTGTCCAGCCCCACCCCAGTGTCCAGCCTCGCCCCCTGCCCGCCCCCTGCACCCACATTCCCTGTCAGTATATTCTGCCCCAGCACTGACCTCTCATCACTACAGCATTGCAAATAACAGCCCCACATCAGGCTGTGCACCGCATACACACACATCAGGCTGTGCACCGCATACACACACATCAGGCTGTGCACCGCATACACACACATCAGGCTGTGCACCGCATACACACACATCAGGCTGTGCACCGCATACACACACACACACATCAGGCTGTGCACCGCATACACACACACATCAGGCTGTGCACCGCATACACACACATCAGGCTGTGCACCGCATACACACACATCAGGCTGTGCACCGCACACACACATCAGGCTGTGCACCGCATACACACATCAGGCTGTGCACCGCACACACACATCAGGCTGTGCACCGCACACACACATCAGGCTGTGCACCGCATACACACATCAGGCTCTGCACCACATACACACACATCAGGCTGTGCACCGCATACACACACACACACATCAGGCTGTGCACCACATACACACACATCAGGCTGTGCACCGCATACACACACATCAGGCTGTGCACCGCATACACACATCAGGCTGTGCACCGCATACACACATCATGCTGTGCACCGCATACACACATCAGGCTGTGCACCGCATACACACATCGGGCTGTGCACCGCATACACACACATCAGGCTGTGCACCGCATACACACACATCAGGCTGTGCACCGCATACACACACACATCAGGCTGTGCAACGCATACACACACATCAGGCTGTGCACCGCATACACACATCAGGCTGTGCACCGCATACACACACACATCAGGCTGTACACCGCATACACACACACATCAGGCTGTGCACCGCATACACACACACATCAGGCTCTGCACCGCATACACACACACATCAGGCTGTGCACCGCATACACACATCAGGCTCTGCACCGCATACACACACATCAGGCTCTGCACCACATACACACACATCAGGCTGTGCACCGCATACACACACATCAGGCTGTGCACCGCATACACACACATCAGGCTGTGCACCGCATACACACATCAGGCTCTGCACCACATACACACATCAGGCTGTGCACCGCATACACACACATCAGGCTGTGCACCGCGCACACACACATCAGGCTGTGCACCGCGCACACACACATCAGGCTGTGCACCGCATACACACATCAGGCTGTGCACTGCATACACACACACATCAGGCTGTGCACCGCATATGTCGCAGGCGGGGAGGAGGGTGCCGGCACCTCGCTCACCCCTCTGCTCGGGTCCGGCTGCTGCTGCTCAGTGGTGGCTCGAGCGGTGGGCCGGATCCCGGGGGTCTCGAGCGGCGCTCCTCGCCTGTGAGTGAAAGGGGATTGGGTTTTGGGATGAAGTATATTGTCCGTGACGCCACCCACGGTTGTGGTGATTTGTTAGCACCACCGCTGCTCGATATGGGGATCCCGGGAG
Source organism: Anomaloglossus baeobatrachus (assembly GCF_048569485.1). Lineage (NCBI taxonomy): Eukaryota > Metazoa > Chordata > Amphibia > Anura > Aromobatidae > Anomaloglossus > Anomaloglossus baeobatrachus. Next base: position 57,768,909 of record NC_134359.1, read on the forward strand.
TGGTGACGTGGAGCAGCTAGTTGTTGCGTTGCCCCTCCGTGGGTAGGGGTTGGTGATCCCGGGGCCCAGTGATGAGGTGGGAGCTGCAGGGCCTGGTGGGCGCAGGGACGCGGGGGCAGCGCTGTGCCTTCCGGCACTGTGGTACTCACTCAGCCTGAGACGGTGACACAATTCTCGGTAAAACACACGGCTGGAAAGACGGTGCCCACGGACGGCTGCACTTGCTCTCCCAGTAGGTAACGGTGATGTCCCTTTGACCTGCACCTAATGTTTCTGTGTTGGTAGCGATGGGTTCCCACCGGTAACCCGCTCCCCGGCTTGGATATGGGCCGAAGGAGCCCTACTTTGCCCGCAGACGCTGGCCCCGAGGAACTGGTGCCCTGGTGGTGGCGGTGTTCCTCCTTAATGGTTGGACTTTTGCCTTCAATCGGGACTTGGTTGTTTGGAGACCGACGTCCCCTTCACTGACGGATTCGGCAAATTATGGCGACTCCTAGCCTTGCCGGGGTCCGAGAGGCCCCTGCCCTGGTGCTGACTGTCCTTCGTATACTGCTCCAGACCGCCGGGCCACTACCCGTCTGCAGTCCTTCCAGCAACCTCCGAGCAGTCCCCCTCCAGACAATCACCGCTGTTGCTGACCTTGCTGACACTGTCCTGCACTTAGCTGGACTAACTTCAGGGCTTTCTACTCTCTCTTTTACTCTTTTCTTCTTTGCTCCACTACTACTTCACTTTCACTTAGCTCCTCTACCACTTCCTTCTACTTCACTCCCCTCAACTGCACTGCACTGCCTGGTTCTCCCGCCTCCAGGGCTGTGTACTCCTCGGTGGGCGGAGCCAACCGCCTGGCCCACCCCCCTGGTGTGAACATCAGCCCCTGGAGGAAAGCAACAAGGATTTTAGTAGCCTTGGTGTTCCTAACTGGGATGTAGGGTGTGGTGGTGTGATGACCTGTGACCCCTGGCTTGCCCAGGGCGTCACACATACACACACATCAGGCTGTGCACCGCATACACACATCAGGCTGTGCACCGCATACACACATCAGGCTGTGCACCGCATACACACATCAGGCTCTGCACCGCATACACACACATCAGGCTCTGCACCGCATACACACACATCAGGCTCTGCACCGCATACACACACATCAGGCTCTGCACCGCATACACACACATCAGGCTCTGCACCGCATACACACACATCAGGCTGTTCACCGCATACACACATCAGGCTCTGCACCGCATACACACATCAGGCTGTGCACCGCATACACACACATCAGGCTGTGCACCGCATACACACACATCAGGCTCTGCACCACATACACACACATCAGGCTGTGCACCGCATACACACACACACATCGGGCTGTGCACCGCATACACACACACACACACATCGGGCTGTGCACCGCATACACACACATCGGGCTGTGCACCGCATACACACACATCGGGCTGTGCACCGCATACACACACACACACATCGGGCTGTGCACCGCATACACACACACACACACATCGGGCTGTGCACCGCATACACACACACACACACATCGGGCTGTGCACCGCATATACACAGACACACACACACACACACACACACACACAATCGGGCTGTGCACCGCATACATACACACACACACATCAGGCTGTGCACCGCATATACACACACACACACACACACATCAGGCGGTGCACCACACACACACACACACGCATCGGGCTGTGCACCGCATATACACACACACATCGGGCTGTGCACTGACCCCCCCCCATAGGGAGTACATACTCACCTGTCCTCGGTCCCCGCCGCTCCTGCACGTTCGCGCGCTGTCTGTGCTCTGGCCATATCAGCACAGTAGTGACGTCATCGCTGTGCTGAAGAGAGCACAGACAGCGGGAGGGACAGTGATGAGAAGCAGCGCTGCGCTGCTTCTCATCAGCACTTTCAAATGTACCGGCATCGGTGATCTGTGATGCTGATACATTTGAATGTGTGATCCTGAGCAGGGGGCCCGGTGCTGGCGCTGACACCACGGCAGCCGCCGCCAGGCCCCGCCCCCAGGTCACGGGTCCCACAGAAGTGCAGGGGGAGGTTGTGGGCAGAGTACGGGGTGCGGGGGAATGTGTGGGAGGGTGCAGGGAAGGGGGCGGGGCTCATCACACTGTACCCGCCCAGCAGGGAGGCGACATACTGTTCCAGATTTGTATGTCAACATCGCCCTGCCCATGTTGACATGAAATGACCGGAAGCAGCAAAATCGCGGCAGGAGCGGTCACATGACCACTCTGAGCCGGGGGAGAGGGGCTGACAGCAGGGCAGGTAAGTGCTCACTATCTACTTACCTGCCCCAATGTAGCCCAATAGGATAATAATGAAAAAAACTCAAAATAAGCCGGATAACCCCTTTAAGCTATGAACATCGAAATACATTTTTTAGGAGATCAAAAATGAGTTTTCTAATTGTTCCTGAAATGTTTTATTGCAGCCTTCTGATTGGACGGTGCCTAGCTTGGAGCTTTTTCCATTAGGATCCGCTTCAAAGAAGTGACATGAACTTACTCCCACCTCCCAGCGTTTGTGAGCCTCAATGGGGACAGTGATGATATTGTCTGTAAAGTGCTGTGGAATTAAAGGAGCAGGGTGCACATCCTGTGGTCTATGTGGCCTCTAATTATCTGGTAATAGACATGCTTGTCTGTTGGCTTCTGACATGTATATTTCATGCCACAGAGCATAGATGTGGCGTAGCACATGGCACAGCAGACACAGACTGTGGCTCTGATTAATGAGACTGACATTTTGTACACCAGTCTACATGATGGGCGTGCATGAATAAGAGAGGCCCACCATTTAATAAATTCACAGGTGGGGCACACTTCAAGGCCTCTGCCACACTTACGTGCCAAAACGTAATGTTTTTGTCACGTACGTGTTAAAGGGGTGGTTTTCTCCCTGTGTGCCGTTTTTGTGGCACGTACGTGTTCTCCGTGTGTTATACGTAATAACACAAGGAGAACGGAAAGCCCCGCCTTACCTGCTTCTTCCGGCGCTGTCTGTGGTGCTGAATGACAGTGTCCGGCACAGGCCACGCCCCGCTGATGCTGCTTCCGGCCCCCAGTGAAGAAGAAGCGTTGTTCAAATTCACTGGGGGACGGATGCAGGGGACAGCCGCGGCAGAGCCTGAAGGACTTGTGGAGGTGAGTTTGTGTTTTTTTTATTTTTAACCTGACACGTGTGTTTCTCCGGCGTGTGTCACACGGACCCGCATCCACACTACATCCGTGTGGTACGGGTGCGGGCCGTGTGACACCCATGCTACCGGAGAAACACTGACATGTCAGCGAATGGAACTCGCGGACACATGTAAGTACAAAACGGACACACGTTCTGTTCCGAAATACTTACATGTGTCCAAAACATTAGGATTACCTAGGCCCACGTGTGTACGTGTCTCCGGTACTTGAAAAAAAAGGCAAACACGTACCGGCGGCACGGATGTGTGACGGAGGCCCAATAGAAACACCATGAAGTCATACCCACCCCCATCCCGGATCCTCCTCATTCTGCCTAATTTGGCGGATATGCCCGAAACTGGTGTGAAAAAGCCAAAAGTTGTAGAATTTTTGTGTAACTTTGCTTAGTACAACATTTTTCAAAGTGTTTTACAGGTATGAACACTTTGATGATCCGGAGCGTCTATATTCCTCTCTGGAACCCCAAATATTTGCAAATGGAGGTCTCCTGACCCTTGTGTAGCACTCCAGAAAGGAGCAGATGACGTGGAGAGGTGGCCATGTAGTTTTATGGGAGTAGGTTACCATGCATGGTGGTGTCCTTGTAGAATACCATTAGGTGAGACGATAACTCATTTTCATGGCAGGGGAGAGTCCTATGAAAAGACATTCATGTTATTTAATGATGATTTCTAAATGGCCTGGATCATAGTGCCACTTTAGGTTTTATTGTGGCCCATAGAATTGGTTCTATAAATGTGGTCTCTGAGACAGAAAAAGTTGTGGACCCTGTATCTTAGGACTCCACACACGTTTTTAAAAAAGCACGCTTTGCACGGTCCGTTTTGAACATTTGTATGACCATCCGTGTTTGTCATACGTGTGACATAATACTGAAATGAACGGTATTTTATGTGTAAAACATGTGCAAAGCCAGGAAAATGCTAGATAGATAGATAAAGAAAAAAGGATGAAGGCAGCACTCCATTTTAGCAAAAGTGAGGTTCTTTTTTGGCCCATAAGTGTGACAGCGATGTTTTAGGTCACCATTTTAGGGTGGGAAGGGTCATGGTTATTTGACTCTTCCCAGCCGAAAAATAGCAGCCTGCAGTCGCCCCAGAGGTGGCGCATCTATTAGACCTCCTTCACACATCCGTGTCTCTGGTACGTGTGATGTCCATTTCCACACGTACGGGATACATGGACACACATAGACACATTAAAATCAATGGGTCTGCACACACGTCCGTGTGTTGAGATGGACCGGGTGTCCGTGTTTTGAGATGGACTAGGTGGCACATATATGCTCCACACAGTGACATGTCCGTTTTCTCTGGGGGCACGGGTGTCACATTGACTGCACACTGATGTGATCAGAGAAAACACAGGTGACATAAAAATAAAGAATTTTTATTCTTACCTGTCTCCATCGCTGCTGTCTCTGCTGTTACTTCCAGGTCGATCATTATGCTCATTGCATATTCACTGCATTCACAGCTGACATGAAAATGACAGCAGCGCAGGAGACAGCAGCACTGGGGACAGGTAAATATAACAGCTCATACTGTCCATGGCTATCCGTATGTCATACGGATAGGTGTGTGGCACGGACGTGTCACTTAGGCCCCCTTCACACGTCCGTGATACACGTGCGTGTTTGGTCCGTTTCCGTATATGCCGGAGACACGGCCAAACGTGCACCAATGTTAATCTATGATTGTGGTCACACGTCCGTTATTTCATTATGTCCGTGTGTGCGTGTCCGTGATCCGTATGTGTTTGCGTTTGGCACGGATGCATGTCCGTTATCTGCACGGAGCACGCACACGTGGACACAATGAAAGTCTATGGGTATGTGCACACACGTTAGTAAACACGTATGCATATACCTATAGTCCGTGTCCGTTTGGTGTTTTTATTTCTAGTGATGTCGGCTATTCTTTCTATTTCTGTGTATGTCGGTCAATCTCCCTGAGTCCGTCGGTCAGTCTCTCTGTCTCTCTGTCGGTCTCTCTGTCTGTCTGTCCCTCTCTCACAGTCTGTCGGTCAGTTTCCCCCCCTCTCTCATACTTACCGTTCCCCGATCTCCGGCGCAGCGCTGCACGGCATTCACACTGCTGCGGCGGCTTTTACTATTTTGAAAAAGCCGGCCGCCCATTAAACAATTTCGTATTCCCTGCTTTCCCCGCCCACCGGCGCCTATGATTGGTTACAGTGAGACACGCCCCCACGCTGAGTGACAGGTGTCACACTGCACCCAATCACAGCAGCCGGTGGGCGTGTCTATACTGTGCAGTAAAATAAATAAATAAATAATTAAAAAAAAACGGCGTGCGGTTCCCCCCAATTTAAAAGCCAGCCAGATAAAGCCATACGGCTGAAGGCTGGTATTCTCAGGATGGGGAGCTCCACGTTATGGGGAGCCCCCCACCCTAACAATATCAGTCAGCAGCCGCCCAGAATTGCCGCATACATTATATGCGACAGTTCTGGGGCTGTACCCGGCTCTTCCCGATTTGCCCTGGTGCCGTTGGCAAATCGGGGTAATAAGGAGTTATTGGCAGCCCATAGCTGCCAATAAGTCCTAGATTAATCATGTCAGGCGTCTATGAGACACCCTCCATGATTAATCTGTAAATTACAGTAAATAAACACACACACCCGAAAAAATCCTTTATTAGAAATAAAAAACACACACAAATTCCCTCATTACCAATTTATTAACCCCGACAAACCCTCCATGTCCGGCGTACTCCACGGACCTCCAGCGTCGCGTCCAGCTCTGCTGCATGGAGGTGACAGGAGCAGCAGAAGACACCGCCGCTCCGGTCACCTCCACGCAGCTAATGAGATGAGTAGCGCGATCAGCTGCTGTCAGTGAGGTTACCCGCGGCCACCGACCTGACTGACAGCAGCTGATCGCGCTACTCATCTCATTAGCTGCGTGGAGGTGACCGGAGCGGCGGTGTATTCTGCTGCTCCTGTCACCTCCATGCAGCAGAGCTGGATGGGACGCTGGAGGTCCGTGGAGTACGCCGGACATGGAGGGTTTGTCGGGGTTAATAAATTGGTAATGAGGGAATTTGTGTGTGTTTTTTATTTCAAATAAAGGATTTTTTCGTGTGTGTGTGTTTTTTTACTGTAACTTACAGATTAATCATGGAAGGTATCTCATAGACGCCTGACATGATTAATCTAGGACTTATTGGCAGCTATGGGCTGCCAATAACTCCTTATTACCCCGATTTGCCAACGCACCAGGGCAAATCGGGAAGAGCCGGGTACAGTCCCAGAACTGTCGCATCTAATGTATGCGGCAATTCTGGGCGGCTGCTGACTGATATTGTTAGGGTGGGGGGCCCCCCATAACGTGGAGCTCCCCATCCTGAGAATACCAGCCTTCAGCCGTATGGCTTTATCTGGCTGGCTTTTAAATTGGGGGGACCGCACGCCGTTTTTTTTTAATTATTTATTTATTTATTTTACTGCACAGTATAGACACGCCCACCGGCTGCTGTGATTGGGTGCAGTGAGGCACCTGTCACTCAGTGTGGGGGCGTGTCTCACTGTAACCAATCATAGGCGCCGGTGGGCGGGGAAAGCAGGGAATAGGAGATTGTTTAATGAGCGGCCGGCTTTTTCAAAATAGTAAAAGCCGCCGCAGCCGTGTGAATGCCGTGCAGAGCCGGGGATCGGTGAGTATGAGAGAGGGGGGGACACTTCAGTCAATCGGGGGATTAGCGGTCACCGGTGAATCCTTCACAGGTGACCGCTAATCAGTACTCGACACAGACAGAGCCGCGGTATGAGGATGAAGTCGGGTGAAGTTCACCCGAGTTCATTCTCATCGCGCAACTCTGTCTGCTGTCAGCCGACATTTATAAACGACATTGTGCATCACACACACGGACATTACACACGGACATTACACGTACACATACACGTTAATTCCACACGCACACACGGACGTTCTGCACACAAACACGGCTAGCATACGCAATTCACACAGGTGCCACACGGACCATAAAAACGGACACAAAAACGGGACACGGACCCGAAAAACGGCCCGTAACACACGTGCGTGTTTTTCACGGACGTGTGAAGGGGGCCTTAGACAAATGATGTAAAATTGTCCCGGAGTCGTATAATACTGCAGTATGTTTCCCGGAGACCAACACCAGTTATAACAAACGTACATATCCACACTAAAATGGCGCCTGTTTCGGAGACACACCGGAAATGTCCCTTGCTCGGTCTAGTTCTTAGCGTCGCCTTCTGCTTTGGGTGACGTCATTGCAGCTGCGCGCTCTGTATTTTGTTCTTCATCGGTTTCCGTAGAGTATCAGTCATTCGCAGTGTATGTGGCCGGTGTCGGGCGGGGTGCACAGTGAAGACAGGGCGGTGACAAGATTGGAGCCGGTGGGGGAGACGTGAGGTTGGTTATTCGGTGGATATGGGCTGTGGTGGGGGTAATAGGCTGACGTGATGGCTCACACTGAGGCCTAGTGGTTGTTATTGTCAGTGTGCACAGCCTGCGGCCGGGTGGAGCAGCATTGCTGGGACCGGCCATCTATTAGGGGTTCTGCTGATGGTTTTTTTATGTTGTAGGCAATGAGGTGCATTGTAAGAGGTACTACAAATACCTGCATGCCCTGACAGCTATTGTCTTTCTTTATGTATCCTCTGGGAAAGCTGGGTGACAGCACAGTATGGCAGCAGGGATGCTCAGGATGTCACCCACAGCTCTGGGAAAGCTGGGTGACAGCACAGTATGGCTGCAGTGATGCTCAGGATGTCACCACAGCTCTGGGAAAGCTGGGTGACAGCACAGTATGGCAGCAGGGATGCTCAGGATGTCACCCACAGCTCTGGGAAAGCTGGGTGACAGCACAGTATGGCTGCAGTGATGCTCAGGATGTCACCACAGCTCTGGGAAAGCTGGGTGACAGCACAGTATGGCGGCAGTGATGCTCAGGATGTCACCCACAGCTCTGGGAAAGCTGGGTGACAGCACAGCATGGCGGCAGTGATGCTCAGGATGTCACCCACAGCTCTGGGAAAGCTGGGTGACAGCACAGCATGGCGGCAGTGATGCTCAGGATGTCACCCACAGCTCTGGGAAAGCTGGGTGACAGCACAGCATGGCGGCAGTGATGCTCAGGATGTCACCCACAGCTCTGGGAAAGCTGGGTGACAGCACAGCATGGCGGCAGTGATGCTCAGGATGTCACCCACAGCTCTGGGAAAGCTGGGTGACAGCACAGCATGGCGGCAGTGATGCTCAGGATGTCACCCACAGCTTTGGGAAAGCTGGGTGACAGCACAGCATGGCGGCAGTGATGCTCAGGATGTCACCACAACTCTGGGAAAGCTGGGTGACAGCACAGCATGGCAGCAGTGATGCTCAGGATGTCACCCAGCTTTTCCAGACACCTGCTTTGCAGATTTCAGTCCACATGTCCTGTAATCATCCATTAGAATGGATCCTGCAGAGATCCGTTGGCAAAATAGTTATGCAAACACAAGTTTGTCAGTTTTAGAAAAAAATATTTTTGCAGAATCTTTTTTTTTTTTTTTTATGTTGAAAATATGGGAGTCTATGGAAAACAGATCCGTTATCAGATCACTATTTATCTTCCTTTTGAATCTGATCCAGGAAGAAAAAAACAGATCCATTACAAATACAAGAAAGAAGGGATTACTAAATAGCAATCAGTTAAGGGATCCAATGTTTAAACCACCCGGATCTTGCAAAAATCTGTTTGTTTTTTTTTCAAAACGGACAAGAAAGTTGAGTTTGCAGATCTATTTTGCCAAGGGATCTCTGCTGGATCTGTTCTAATGGATGACTACTGGACATGTGAACTAGGTCCTGTTGTTAGGCTTTGTTCACATTTATCCTGTGCTCTAGACTGAGCACTTGTCAGGGTTTCTGTCTTAGGGCTCATGCGCACACTGCGTCCTGACCAGTGCAGAAATAAATGCACCCTCTGGCAGACTTGATGCTGCGTGTTGACAAAAAGAATGCATCCAAAACGCATGTATTTTGGATGCATTTTCCATGCGTTTTACATGCGTTTTGGATGCATTTTTGTCAGTGCGGTCCCCCAGCTCTGCTACATGCCCGCTGACAGCAGACACAGACAGAGCCGGGCGATGAGAATGAAGTCGGATGAACTTCACCCGATTTCATTGTCATCCCGCCGCTCTGTCTCTGTGTCCTGTCATGAACTCAGATGAACCTCCGAGGTCAGTGCCAGGACACAGGAGTCCTCCGCAGCAGTGACGTCAGAGCTTCACCCGATTTCACTGACATCACTTTCCAAATAAAGGATTTTTTGGATGTGTGTGTTTATTTTCTTTAACTTACAGGTTCATCATGGAGGGTATCTCGGGGAGACGCCTGCCATGATTAACCTAGGACTTAGTGGCAGCTATGGGCTGCTGCCATTAACTCCTTTATTACCTCGTTTGCCACCACACCAGGGCAATTTGGGACGAGCCGGGTAGAGTTCCGGGACTGTCGCATCCAATGGATGCAGCAATTCCGGGCGGCTGCTGGCTGATATTGTTAGGCTGGGGGGCTCCCCATAACGTGGAGCTTCCCATCCTGAGAATACCAGCCTTCAGCCGTGTGGCTTTACCCTGGCTGGTATCAAAATTGGAGGGGACCCCATGTCCTTTTTTTTTTTTTTTTTTTTTTTTTTTTATTTAAATTATTTCTTTTTTTTAACAGCATGATATAGACACGCCCACCGGTGGGTGGGATTGGTTGCAGTGAGACAGCTGTCACTCAGCGTGGGGGCGTGTCTGACTGCAACCAATCATAGGCGCCGGTGGGCGGGGGAAGCAGTGAATACGAGATGAGCTGCTGGCATTTTCAAAAGAGGAGATGCCGCCACAGTGTGAACGCCGTGCAGCACCGCGCCGGTGATTGGGGATTGGTGAGTATATATGAGGGGCAGAGAGACTGAAAGGCCTGCGTTTGTTATGTCAAAAAACATATGGATCGCAACAAAAATACAGTGCAAACGCACTGCTTAGCATTGTGGTAGCGTTTTTCTACAACTCATTGATTTCAGTGGGTGTAGAACGCTGCCAAAACGCTCAAAAGAATGGACATGCTGCTTTTTTAAACGCAGAGATTTTGTCAAATTTTTGACAATCAAAACGCTGCGTTTAAAAAGTATCGTGCGCACGGATTTTGCATGATTCTCATAGACTTTGCTGGGGAAGCAGAACACATGCATTTTGACAATGTGATGCTGCAGCTTACCACGCTGCAGAAACGCAAAAAAACGCAACGTGCGCATGAGCCTTTGAAGGGAACCTGTCAGGTGCTATATGCAACCAGGACCACGAGCAGTTCTGGGTGTATATTGCTAATCTCTGCCTAACCGTCCCTGTATACACTAGCATAGATAAAGGGATCTTAAGTATTTCTAAAAATCCTTTATCATATGCTAATGAGCAAGGGGACTACATGCAGAGGTGTTAGTTCCCCTGGCTAGTCGGCCCCTTAAGATGTTACTACACCCCGGTGGGCCCCTGTGGAAGTGCTAATGAATGCGCAGCATCAGAGGATGATCTCACTCACCTCTCCGCCACCATCGCGTCCGAGTCCTGGATTTTGGCTCAGTGCACATGATCCCGGACTCTCGGTCATGTACGCATTCCTGATTCAAACTCACGCAGTGCGCATGACCGAAAATCCGGAGTCATGCGCACTGAGCCGATGTCCAGCGTCAGACACAATGGCAGCTGAGAGGTGAGTGAGATCATCCTCTGACGCTGCACATTCATTAGCATATTAGCACACCCACAGGGTCCTGCTTACATGGTAAGGGGCCGACTAGCCAGGGGAACGAATGCCCAGGGGACTAGTCCCCGCACTCATTACCATATCATAAAGGATCTTCAGAAATACTTTTTCTATAGATCTCTTTATCTATGTTAGTGTATACAGGGACGGTTAGGCAGGGATTAGCAATATACACCCAGAACTGCTCGTGGGTCTGGGTGCATATTACACCTGACAGGATCCCTTTAAAATTCTGAGAAAATGATATTCAATCTGTACAATGTGGCAGTCTTTTTGGACGCTGTTTGGCTTTTTCTCTGGCAGTATGGACATGACAGCATGGTGGTAGACTACGCTTTTGTGCATGCGCCCATTATGTACATTAGGTTACATGTGTTTTTTTTTTTGTTTTTTTTTATTGCGTCTTTGTGTGCGTTTTTTTTTTTTTAACATGTTTTTGTGTGCAGTCGTATCACCTCTTTGACAATGCATATTATTTTTTCTCTCTTTTTTGGCTCTTTATGCTTTAAAAGTCACCTACTCAACTCCAGGTGGGTCCAATCGGCGTCACTGATCTTGACCCGACGCTTCCTCTCTTCTTGCGAGCCCGTCCTCCTTCCCTGCTCCATGTGGCTGATGCGTCCTACGTCATCCACACAGAGGCCTCCATTGCGCTCCTGCGTTCATGCACTTCTCTCTGCCCCGCTGAGGGCAGAGCACAGTACTGTAATGCGCAGGCGCGAGGAAAGGTCAAAGACCGCCAGCACATGCGCACTACAATACTTTGATCTGCCCTGAGCAAGGCAGATCAGATTGCGTAGGATTGCAATGGAGGCCTCTGTGTGGATGACGTAGGACGCGTCAGCCATATGCAGCACTTAAGGAGGACGGTGATCGCACAAGAGGGTGGAGGTGCCGGATCAAACCGCCCCGCAGGTGAGTAGGTGACAGGTCCCCTTTAAATTACCGTAAGCTGCTTTGTTTTTGATACTTCCTGGTATTTGGCTTTGACAAAGCTTTATTGATTTACTTAGGTGCGGATCACATACATTGTTGGTGCATTTCCGCAGCATGTGCGTTTACCTGTCCTTTTTCCTATACCTAATGAAGTCTATGGGGAAAATCTGCACCTAAAACTCAGTGTACCCACGAGAAATTATTCTGCTGCGGATTAGTGTACATACACACAATATATCATCTGCACGCTGCTTTCACACATCCGTTTTTTGCCGTCAGGCACAATCCGGTTAAAAACGGATAAAACGGATCAGTCACTGGATCCATTTTTTTTTTTTCCTCATTGAATTGTATTAGCGCCGGATTGTACCCGATGCCCTTGCGTTGCATCCGTCGTGCGCTGGATCCGGCGAAATGTCTGTGTCCAGCTGCCGGAAAGGACGCAGCATGCAACGTTTTTTGGCTGCAGCTAAAAAAACGGACCGCGCTGGATCCGGCGCTGTCCGGCGTCATGTACAATAACAGCCTATGAGCGCCGGATCCGTCGTAATGCAGCGAAAAACGTATTACAGCGACGGATTGCGTTTTTTTTTTTTTTTTTTTCTACTGAGCATGCTCAGTAGCATAACGGATCCGTCCAAAAACTGAAGGAACTGATGGAAAAAACTGATGCAACAAATCCGTCAAATTAGTTTTTTCACCGGGATGTGCCTGACTGTGAAAACCGGATGCGTAAAAGCAACCTTACCGATCCGAAAATACCAATTTCCACAGAACTGTGTGTGTGTCTGCATTGTCAGGATTTGGGCACACTGCATACGTAGGGCCCAACTCATCATTTCTGTGTTTTGGGGTTTTGTTTGGGGGGGGGGGGGTTGTGGTTTTGTTTTTTTTTAAATTTATTACTTTTTTTTTTTTTTTTTTTTTTGCTCTAAACTAGTCAGTGTTGCAAGTCGTTCATAAATTCTGGAAAAAAAAAAAGTAAAATGCTCTATTTTGGTTTTGTCTAGTTACTCAACTTCTTAGCGCACAAATTTGCCCCAAAAGGGAAAAATCACTACAAGTGGGAACAGGAGGGATAGACGGTTGTTTGTACAGAAGTAAATGTGCACCTAATTCTGCTTCTTTTTAAAATGTCACCATTGATCATTCGCCAGAAAATATCTGTAAACCCACACCACCATCCACAATGACAAACGTACACAAAATCCCCCCACCCTCCTAGAAGAACACACATTAAATAAATGCTGAGCTCTGTATAACCCCGCCCACACCACTGACCGCTTTCTGTGTACACTGCATAGGCAGAAAGCTGACAATCAGTGATGGGGTTGCACAGAGCAGTGGACTAGGAGGCATCTAGTCCTGGATTGATAATCTCTTGCTGATAAAGCACTTGTTGACGCAACAACACCCATCCTAGTAAGTGATAAATCACTAAAATCAGGTTCTCTAGCCCTACATCATGCTCAGATTACATAGCAAAAACCTGCTGATAGATTCCCATTAATGGGACTGAGCTGGAAAGATATGTTATTCCAGGCTTTACTTCAGCAAAATGTATGTGGTTGTGCCTGGTAAACCATGAAGTGGAGGTGGTGCTCTCTGGGGAACATATTAAGTATATATTATTCTTTCTGTGTGCACATTATGACTAGATTGTTGTTTTTTTTTTCTTTTTCAGCCGAATAAAGCTTGAAGTCCTTCCTTTCCTTACTGGAGGATTACAAGGTAAGGTTTATCAAAGCTTGACTTTATTTTTTTCACTTATTGTCTTAAAGGGTTTACCCCCCCCCTCTCCCCACCTTCCCGCAAAAATAAAAAAATAATAATAATAAAAAAAAAAAAAAAAGTCATATCCTATCCTTTGGATAGGAGATCCCTGCAACTCCCAGCCCCAGAAATTATCGAACTTCCCCAGGGATCCCAAGATTGGGGCTCTTGAGCTTCGTCTTGCTTGCACTGTTGGTGCACATGTTTAGGCGACGCTCCATTCATTCTCAAGGACTACAAGAAGTAGCCAAGCCCTGTGCTTAGTAGTCATAGACAATGGGGTGGAGACTGAGTATGAGGACCTCCGCTACATTTAGTACTAGGCCCAAGGGCTTTATCTTGGGATCTAGGAATCAGACTCCTAAGGATCAGCAAGTTATCCAAAATCCCTTAGATAAGGGTATAAGTTACCTTTTTGACACTAACCCTTTAATATCATGACCGTTTCTAGTTTTAGGCCCTGTGCACACAGTGCAGTTTTGTTTCTCCAGCAAAAAACACACCTCTGGCCGAAAAACCCATAAAAAAACGCATGCGTTTTGGTGCATTTTCGTCTGCGTTTTTTTAACATTGTCAATGACAAACTGCTGGGAAAAACGCAGAAAAGAAGTGACATGTTGCTTCTTTTTTCTGAAACCAAAACTGCAGGCAAAAAAGAACGTGTGCACAGCTTTCCGGATTTCTCACTGGGGAAGATCATACATGCTGTTTAGGACCACAAACTGCACCCAAAACTGCAGCAAAAAAAAAAAAATGTGCGCACAAGCCCTTAAGCGGGCTTTACACACAGCGACATCGCTAGCAATGTCGCTGGTGAAAGCACCCGCCCCCGGCGGTTGTGAGTCACGGGCAAATCGCTGCCCGTGGCACACAATATTGCTAGGACCCGTCACACGGACTTGCCTGCCTAGCGACATCGCTGTGGCCGACGAACCGCCTCCTTTGTAAGGGGGCGGTTTGTGCGGCGTCACTAAGCGGCCGCCCAATAGAAGCGGAGGGGCGGAGATGACTGTCGGAAACATCCCGCCCACCTCCTTCCTTGCTCATTGCGGGCGACTGCAGGTATGGTGTTGTTTCTCATTCCTGCGGTGTCACACGTAGCGATGTGTGCTGCCGCAGGAACGACGAACAACCTGCGTCTTGCAACAGCAACGATAATCGGGAAAGGAACGTGTAAAGCCCGCTTTAGGGTTTTCCTTAGGTATGCACACTAAAAGTCTATGGGACTGATGGAAACAGTTGAATACAACACTTGGCCATCTTTGAAAGGGCCATTACCTTTGAATAGAGAAGCAGCGGATACTGTGTGCAGAATTATTAGGCAAGTTGTACTTTAGAGGATTTTTTTTTTTATTATTGATCAACAACTATGTTCTCAATCAACCCAAAAGACTCATAAATATCAAAGCTTAATATTTTTGGAAGTTGGAGTGGGTTTTTTTTTTTTTTTTTTTTAGATTTAGCTATTTTAGGAGGATATCTGTTTGTGCAGGTAACTATTACTGTGCAGAATTATTAGGCAACTTAATATAAACCAAATATATTCCCATCTGACTTGTTTATTTTCACCAGGTAAACCAATATAACTGCACAAAATTTAGAAATAAACATTTCTGACATGCAAAAACAAAACCCAAAAAGATTACTGACCAATATAGCCACCTTTCTTTATGATGACACTCAGCAGCTACCACCCATAGATTGTCAGTTGCTTGATGTTTACGATCAACATTGCGTGCAGCAGCCACCACAGCCTCCAGACACTGCTCCGAGAGGTGTGCTGTTTTCCCTTCCTGTAGATCTCACATTTTATGAGGGACCACAGGTTCTCTATGGGGTTCAGATCAGGTGAACAAGGGAACCATGTCATTATTTTTTCATCTTACAGACCTTTACTGGCCAGCCACGCTGTGGAGTAGTTGTATGCATGTGATGGAGCATTGTCCTGCATGAAAATCATGTTTTTCTTGAATGATACCGACTTCTTCCTGTACCACTGTTTGAAGAAGTTGTCTTCCAGGAACAGGCAGTAGGTCTGGGAGTTGAGCTTCACTCCATCCTCAACCCGAAAAGGTCCTACAAGTTCATCTTTGATGATCCCAGACCATACCAGTACCCCACCTCCACCTTGCTGGCGTCTTGAGTCGGAGTGGAGCTCTCTGCCCTTTACTGATCCAGCCTCTGGCCCATCCATCTGCCCATCAAGAGTCACTCTCATTTCATCAGTCCATAAAACCTTTGAAAAATCAGTCTTAAGCTATTTCTTGGCCCAGTCTTGACGTTTTATCTGATGTTTCTTGTTCAAAGGTGATGGTTTTTCAGCCTTCCTTACCTTGGCCATGTCCCTGAGTATGGCACACCTTGTGCTTTTTGATACTCCAGTAACGTTCCAGCTCTGAAATATGGCCAAACTGGTGGCAAATGGCATCTTGGCAGCTTCACACATTTTCCTCAATTCATGGGCAGTTATTTTGCGCCTTTTTTGCCCAACACGCTTCTTGCGACCCTGTTGGCTATTTGCCATGACACGCTTGATTGTTCGGTGATCACGCTTCAAAAGTTTGCCAATTTCAAGACTGCTGCATCCCTCTGCAAGACATCTCACAATATTTGTCTTTTCAGAGCCCGTCAAATCTCTCTTCTGACCCATTTTGCCAAAGGAAAGGAAGTTGCCTAATAATTAAGCGCACCCCTATATAGGGTGTTGATGTCATTACAACACACCCCTCCTCATTACAGAGATGCACATCACCTGATTTACTTAATTGGTGGTTGGCTCTCAGCCTATACAGCTTGGAGTAGGACAACATGTACAGTGCCTACAAGTAGTATTCAACCCCCTGCAGATTTAGCAGGTTTACACATTCGGAATTAACTTGGCATTGTGACATTTGGACTGTAGATCAGCCTGGAAGTGTGAAATGCACTGCAGCAAAAAAGAATGTTCTTTTTTTTTTTTTTTTTCTTTTAAATTGTGAAAAGTTTATTCAGGGGGTCATTTATTATTCAACCCCTCAAACCACAAGAATTCTGTTTGGTTCCCCTAAAGTATTAAGAAGTATTTCAGGCACAAAGAACAATGAGATTCACATGTTTGGATTAATTATTTCTTTTTCCAGCCTTTTCTGACTAATTAAGACCCTCCCCAAACTTGTGAACAGCACTCATACTTGGTCAACATGGGAAAGACAAAGGAGCATTCCAAGGCCATCAGAGACAAGATCGTGGAGGGTCACAAGGCTGGCAAGGGGTGCAAAACCCTTTCCAAGGAGTTGGGCCTACCTGTCTCCACTGTTGGGAGCATCATCCGGAAGTGGAAGGCTTATGGAACTACTGTTAGCCTTCCACGGCCTGGACAGCCTTTGAAAGTTTCCACCCGTGCCGAGGCCAGGCTTGTCCGAAGAGTCAAGGCTAACCCAAGGACAACAAGGAAGGAGCTCCGGGAACATCTCATGGCAGTGGGGACATTGGTTTCAGTCAATACCATAAGTAACGTACTCCACCGCAATGGTCTCCGTTCCAGACGAGCCCGTAAGGTACCTTTTACTTTCAAAGCGTCATGTCAAGGCTCGTCTACAGTTTGCTCATGATCATTTGGAGGACTGTGAGACAGACTGGTTCAAGGTTCTCTGGTCTGATGAGACCAAGATCGAGATCTTTGGTGCCAACCACACACGTGACGTTTGGAGACTGGATGGCACTGCATATGACCCCAAGAATACCATCGCTACAGTCAAGCATGGTGGTGGCAGCATCATGCTGTGGGGCTGTTTCTCAGCCAAGGGGCCTGGCCATCTGGTCCGCATCCATGGGAAGATGGATAGCACGGCCTACCTGGAGATTTTGGCCAAGAACCTCCGCTCCTCCATCAAAGGATCTTAAAATGGGTCGTCATTTCATCTTCCAACAAGACAACGACCCAAAGCACACAGCCAAGAAAACCAAGGCCTGGTTCAAGAGGGAAAAAATCAAGGTGTTGCAGTGGCCTAGTCAGTCTCCTGACCTTAACCCAATTGAAAACTTGTGGAAGGAGCTCAGGATTAAAGTCCACATGAGACACCCAAAGAACCTAGATAACTTGGAGAAGATCTGCATGGAGGAGTGGGCCAAGATAACTCCAGAGACCTGTGCCGGCCTGATCAGGTCTTATAAAAGACGATTATTAGCTGTAATTGCAAACAAGGGTTATTCCACAAAATATTAAACCTAGGGGTTGAATAATAATTGACCCACAGTTTTATGTTGAAAATGTATTAAAATTTAACTGAGCAACATAACTTGTTGGTTTGTAAGATTTATGCATCTGTTAATAAATCCTGCTCTTGTTTGAAGTTTGCAGGCTCTAACTTATTTGCATCTTATCAAACCTGCTAAATCTGCAGGGGGTTGAATACTACTTGTAGGCACTGTATAAAAAGTATCATGTGATCAAAATACTCATTTACCTAATAATTCTGCACACTGTGTATGTACTGTACAACCCCTGTTCCACATGAGCCCCCCCCTCTACGTTCAATCCATGGGGGTCTCCTCTACTAATTTGACCATATCCTATGGATATGTGACTGATCATACCTGGAATACTCCCTCTATGCTACACATGGAAGGATTAGGTGGGTTACGGTTTCTCCTTTCCTCAGCGTCTGGCCATGGAGAGCTGTAATTATCGCTTCCTTTTGAAGATTCACCTTCCGTCCTGTCTGCGTGGTAATTTGCCTCCGGTGCTGTCGAGTAGCAATGGTTTTCCAGTAACATGACTCTTTGATGTTTCTGGAGTAAAACTGTCCGGCTTCCACCGGCTATATTTTAACATACCTGTATTACATCCTGCAGCTTTAACACATACCGTATTTCTATAGTGTTTTTTTTTTTTTTTCATACAATGTTCAGGGTTTGTGTCTATATTGGAAGCACATAGATGGAACATTAAAAATATATTTCTTCTAAGAGAAAATATGGGACCTAGAAACTTAAAGATCAAGGCTCTGGTTCTAAGATAAGCAAATTTTACAGGTATATATTTTAACGATAAACCATGATCTGAAAATGAGCGATTTGTATAAATCAGGTTTTTGTTTTACATGTCCTCCCTTCTTCTTCTTCTTTTCTTTTTTTTTTTTTTTTTTTTTTTTTCCCTTTTTGACCACAATTTTTATTTAAAAATAAAATTAGTAATAATATATTGATTTCTACAACTGACCACAGGGACATTTTAGACTCATACTTCCTGTACTTTCAAGAAGCATTTTCAGCAGACCCTTTATCATCAGGGGAAGAATTAAAGTGACAAACACTAGTGTTGAGCGAGCACTACCATGCTCAGGTGCTCAGTACTCGTAACTAGTGATGAGCGGGCACTACCATGCTCGGGTGCTCGGTACTCGTAACTAGTGATCAGCGGGCACTACCATGCTCGGGTGCTCTGTACTCGTAACTAGTGATGAGCGGGCACTACCATGCTCGGGTGCTCGGTACTCGTAACTAGTGATGAGCAAGCACTACCATGCTCGGGTGCTCTGCACTCGTAACTAGTGATGAGCGAGCACTACCATGCTCGGGTGCTCGGCACTCGTAACTAGTGATGAGCGGGCACTACCATGCTCGGGTGCTCGGCACTCGTAACTAGTGATGAGCGGGCACTACCATGCTCGGGTGCTCTGCACTCGTAACTAGTGATGAGCGAGCACTACCATGCTCGGGTGCTCTGCACGCGTAACTAGTGATGAGCGAGCACTACCATGCTCGGGTGCTCTGCACTCGTAACTAGTGATCGAGCACTACCATGCTCGGGTGCTCGGCACTCGTAACTTGTGATGAGCGGGCACTACCATGCTTAGGTGCTCCGTACTCGTAACTAGTGATGAGCGAGCACTACCATGCTCGGGTGCTCGGCACTCGTAACTAGTGATGAGCGAGCACTACCATGCTCGGGTGCTCAGTACTCGTAACTAGTGATGAGCGAGCACTACCATGCTCGGGTGCTCGGCACTCGTAACTAGTGATGAGCGAGCACTACCATGCTCGGGTGCTCGGCACTCGTAACTAGTGATGAGCGAGCACTACCATGCTCGGGTGCTCGGCACTCGTAACTAGTGATGAGCGAGCACTACCATGCTCGGGTGCTCGGCACTCGTAACTAGTGATGAGCGAGCACTACCATGCTCGGGTGCTCGGCACTCGTAACTAGTGATGAGTGAGCACTACCATGCTCGGGTGCTCGGCACTCGTAACTAGTGATGAGCGAGCACTACCATGCTCGGGTGCTCGGCACTCGTAACTAGTGATGAGCGAGCACTACCATGCTCGGGTGCTCGGCACTCGTAACTAGTGATGAGCGAGCACTACCATGCTCGGGTGCTCGGCACTCGTAACTAGTGATGAGCGAGCACTACCATGCTCGGGTGCTCAGTACTCGTAACTAGTGATGAGTGAGCACTACCATGCTCGGGTGCTCGGCACTCGTAACTAGTGATGAGCGAGCACTACCATGCTCGGGTGCTCGGCACTCGTAACTAGTGATGAGCGAGCACTACCATGCTCGGATGGGTGAGACTTGAATACCCAAGTATAATGGAAGTCAATAGGGAATTCGAGCATTTTTTTTTCCAGCAGATTTCTCAGAAAAATGCTTGAATCCCCATTACACCATTATTCCGTTATACTCGGTAAACATGTTGCAACCATCCGAGCATGAACTGCTTGTTACGAGTACCAAGCATCGTAGTGTCCGTTCATCACTAGTTACCAATATCGAGCACCCAAGCATGGTAGTGCTTGCTCACCACTAGTTACAAGTACCGCGGCTCTAACTCTGTGTGCTGTCATGAACTCAGATGAACCTCCAAGGTCAGTGCCAGGACACAGGAGTCCGCAGCAGTGACATCAGAGCTTCACCGGAGTTCACTGTCATCATGCGGCTCTGTCTGTGTCTTGACCTGATTTGCGATCACACGTGAAGGACTCGCCTGTGAACGCAAATCACCTGAGTGACTGATGTGAGCCGAGCGATCTGCCGTGCCGTCACTTAGGTTACCCGCGGCCACAGTGAAGTCCTGCACCTGAGACAGTTGGAGGAGTCCAGCTGTGGCCGCGGGTAACCTGAGTAACGGCGCCGCAGATAGCGTGACTCACTTCAGTTGCTGCGTGGAGCCGACAGAGCAGTCGTGTTCTACGGCCGCTCCAGGCAGCTTCCGATGTAGCAGAGCTGAAAGCGTCGTGGGACCTCGTGTGGATTATGCCAGACCTGGAGGAGTGTTTGGGGATCAATAAAGTGGTGAAAGAGGGTGTGTTTTGTTCTTTTTTTGTTTTTGTTTTTTTCTTTTATTCCAAATAAAGAATTTTTTTTGGTGTATGTGTTTTATTTTCTGTAACTTACAGATTAATCATGGGGGATGTCTCATAGACGCCTGCCATGATTAACCTAGAGCTTAGTGGCAGCTATGGGCTACCATTAACTCCTTATTACCCCAATTGCCAACGCACCAGGACAATTCGGGATGAGCCGGGTAAGGTCCTGGGACTGTCGCATCTAATGGACGCGGCAATTCTGGGCGGCTGCTGGTTGATATTTTTAGTCTGGGGGGCAGCCTAAAAATTATAGGCCTCTCCAGTCTGAGAATACCAGCCCTCAGCCGTGTGGCTTTATCTTGGCTGGGTATCATTTGGGGGCGACCGTATGCCGTTTTTTTTTTAATTATGTATTTCACTGCACGTTATAGACCCGTCCACCAGCAGCTGTGATTGGTTGCAGTGAGACAGGTGTCACTCAGTGTGGGGGCTTGTTTGAATGCAACCAATCATAGGTGCCGGTGGGTGTGGGAAGCAGTGAATACGAGATGGAATAATGAGCGGCCAGCATTTTCAAAAGCTGGAGAAGCCGCCGGAGCATTTTGACAGCTGTGAGTGCTGTGCCAGTGATCGGTGAGTATGAGAGAGGGGGGGGGAGGGAGAGACCAACATCGGCACAGAGAAAAGAGAGAGCGAGAGAGACTGTAAGACCTGCATTTTCTTTGTCAAAAAAGCATGCAGAATGCAACAAAAATGCAGTGCAAGCGCACAGCTAAACATTTGGGTTGCGTTTTGACACATCTCATTCATTTCAATGGGTGGAAAATGAAACAAGCACACTGAATAAGTAACATGCTGCTTTTTTTTTTTTTGTCATCGATTTTGTCAAATATTTGGCATCCAAAACGCTGCGCTTAAAAAAGCAACGTGCGCATGGAATTTGCTGACTTCTCATAGACTTTGCTGGGGAACACAACGCGTGCATTGTGATAATGACACAGTGCAGTTTTACATGCAGCCAAAACACAGGAAAAAACGCAATGTGCGCACATAGCCTAAATAATTTTCTGATGATAACCTGCCTTTCAAAGAATCCCATTGGCTCGGTCATGCTGCTCGGTCAGCAAGAATCGCAGCCCGGTTTCTTCATTACAAACATCCATGTTTTATTCTGAGACTTTGCCGAGGTTCAAAGAAGAAGGTAATTGAGGATTCTGGCTGGTACAAGCAGACTAGCAGAAGACGCACATGGGGAGAGCGGTCACTTTTGCGTCCCGGCAGGTATTAGTAGACTGGGTTATCCTGCCCACTTGTTGATGCATAAGTGAGTCTAGTGGCCCTAGCGCCTCCACGTGCTCTGTTTTATCTGATGCTGGTGATGTACCTGGCCTCTGGGATGGATCAGGTCAGCAGGGGGTGTGACCAGTGTGACTCTTCAGGAGACTAGCTCCTCCTCTCTGACTCCTTACTACAGTTGCAAAGTTATTTTTCTCTCCTATCTCAAATTTAGCAGTAATAAAGGTCATCATTGTATTCTTGTCCCTGTGCTGGACAGGGGGTTGAGTTCCTAAATCCTTAAGGCATTCTCTATTCTCGTCGTAAGATATGTAGGTGAGGAGTCTTTCTCACTGGCCGGTTCTTGTATGAAGTCTGGATTTGTGCTGATCTTGTTTTCTTTCTCATCATGGGTTATCATAGGGTTTATAAGAAGTCTACAGTAGTGGAGAAAGCGTCTTTGTTAGGCCCTCAATGCTCTCCTTTGTGTTTGGGGCATCCAGCTGTACATTTGTAGAGGGTGCCATGTTAGTATGCTCGGGGTAGATATTCAGAATCTTCCTCAGTTTTCTTTTTCTGAACAGTTCTGAGTAGATGGTTTTTCCCTAGTATGTTTTCTTCTGGATTTTGTGTTCACTTTCTAGACCCTTAGGATTTGCCAAATGTGTCGGACATAGACCGTGTCCCCTCGTGAGCCGGCACTGACCTCGTACCACATGCAAAGTCTGAACTTCAAAGGGGTTTCCTGGTATGGAAACTTATTGCTGCTCCCATTGTGCCATCTGTGCTTATATGAAGGCTGCAGCCTATCATGTATGGCACCTAAGGCCAGTGATGGGTTGCAGCGGTCACTTATATCAAGGCATCCTTGCAGGACTACTGGGGCTCATTGGAGCAGCAACAGTGGAACCAATTGAGAATAAATTGTTGGGAATAGGTTACATCTATTTTCCAGACATGTAATATTGATGACCTGTCACTAGGTTTGGTGGGGATCCGACCACCACCTGACACCCCCATTGATCAGCTGCAGTCGGCTCTTGCAGCGGCCGGATGTGAACGGAGTTGGAACGCTACATCTGCATGTGTTGAGTATTGGTTAGAGTTGAGCGATTACCTAACTATTCGTACTCTCTATACTCCTAACGAATACTGTCTAAGACTCGCGTATTCATTCCAAATAGCGTGAATGGGGGAAAACTCGCAATGTAACAAGTAACCAGAATTCCATACTTTTTGCTACTCGCACAAATAGTACGGTGTGACGGGGTCCTTCTCCCATATCGCACCATCAACAGAGCGAGCAGCAGCGATCACGACCAGCGATCTGACCTGGTCAGGATCGCTGCTGCATCGTTACATGGTCACTGGTGAGCTGTCAAACAGGCAGATCTCACCAGTGACCAGTGACCAGCCCCCAGCCAGCAGCGACGCGTGGAAGCGTAACTAAGGTAAATATCGGGTAACCAATGAAAGCACTTCTCTTGGTTACCCGATATTTACCTTAGTTACTAGTGCGTCCACCGCTCTCACGCTCCCTGTTCCCTGCACTCCTAGCCAGAGTACACATCGGGTTAATTACCCAATGTGTACTCCAGCTACGTATGCAGGGAGCAGGGAGCCGGCACTGACAGCTGAGAGCGGCGGACGCTAGTAACTAAGATAAATATCGGGTAACCAAGGAAAGGGCTTCTTGGTTACCCGATGTTTACCATGGTTACAGCTTACCGCAGGCTGCCAGACGCCGGCTCCTGTTCCCTGCACATTCAGTTCGTCGCTCTCTCGCTCTCACACACAGCGATGTGTGCTTCACAGCGGGAGAGCAACGTCCAAAAAATGAAGCAGGACATTCAGCAACGACCGGCGACCTCACAGCAGGGGCCAGGTCGTTGATGGATGTCACACACAGCGACAGCGACGGGATGTCGCTGCTACGTCACAGAAAATGGTGACTTAGCAGTGACGTCGTCGTTGTCGTCGTCGCTATGTGTGACACCACCTTAAAGGACAGAAACACTACAGGGGGTGATTACCCACAGACAATACAATGTACACACAAGGAATACACAGAATGGACAGTGAACCACGCCTAAAATACGAACCTACACAACATGATACACAACCCCCCCCATATTTCACCATCAGATACGGCATTTGGGCTACTTGTTACTTTGCGAGTTTTTTAACAATTGACTTGCACTGCACATGCCATTTGGAACGAATAAGTGAGTATTAGACAGTACTCGTTATGGGTATAGTGCGTATGAATAGTTAGCTACTCGCTCAACTCTAGTATTGGCTGATGCCGAAATCTACAGCTCAGCTCCTTCTCATCATATGGCTCTCAAGTGGTCTGATATTGGTGACCTAACCTAAGAACATCCGCCTGTAAACTACTTAGTATTTGGAACCACTGCTTTAATATTGTCATACTTCAAATAATATTAGAAGTACTCACCTAAAGGGGTTCTCTGAGCAAAAAGTTTATTTTTGGCAGTGGATTTAAAATAAAATGCATACTCCTGGTACCCTGCTCCCCGCTCCGGTTCTAACCTCCTCTCCTTTGGGCCCGGAGCCTTGGCCACTCCTGACCCTGCAGTGGTGATGTCACTAGTGGTTGGTGGTGATGTCACCACGTCCGTTCCAGCAGCGCAGGATTCGGGAGCGGAGGGGTAAGTACACATTATTGTATTGCTGAAGTTATTTTTTGATTGGAGACCTCCCATGTAAAGGTTTGTTGCAAAGGGACACCCCGGCTGTCTGTATGCCCTATGAGGGCATGTAATGCCACCTTACTCTATCCCTAAGTGTATCAGTGATTGCTGGCTCCTGTGAAGTCTCTTTCCATTTCTGCCGTGTTCTGGATGTCTCTGCAGGTTATTGGCGTCTATGGTGTAAATCCGATGTGTCCTGACAAGTTCCAGGAGTGTATACCTGGGCGGGTGACGCTGCGGGTTGTTAGGTCTGTGTGTCGTGAGCATCTTTCTTACCTGGATAACCCGGCAGCTACTTTTTTGGTCTCCGTTCCAGGTTGGGTGCGGTGAACTTTCCATCCTTGCACACGAGCGTCCGTCCTCTCCTGCTGAGACGTCTCCTGTTTCTTTCAATTTTGTGGGTGTTTGAAAATGCGCAGTTTTATCCAAATCCGGTTATAATGGAATAAATCCTAGCACAGGTAATAGAGGTGATGATGCACCCCAGGGCTTTGGGGTACTCGGTTCTGGGCCGTGTATTCACTGGGACGTATCCCGGGTGGCCGTTACCCGATTCCATGACCCTGGGGGTCGCTTAAAAGGGTTTTTTCTACAAGGGAACAATAAAATAGTGTTTTTTTTGTGACGCCACTTGCGGTATGCGGCTATATGGGGAAACCCGCTGCTGCAAAGTCTCTCACTGCTGAGACTGGTGGTATTGGGCAGCTTAGGTGTGATGGCTCCCCGCAAGTAGAGCTAGGCCCCAGGGGAGGAAGATGGTGGTTGTAGTATATAGATGCAGAGGTGTAGGAAGAATTCAGACAACACAGGGGCTGCGGTTTAACTTGTGCTTTACTCACTGGTTTGGAGTATCTGCAACCCGGCTGGTGCTGGTCTCTACCAATCAGGTATTCCCTTTGTTTCAGTGTTGGTGTAGTGATCTGGTGAGTTTTACTATCATGCACCCGTTTGTAGTTGGTGGATCCCAATGTCCTGGAGCTTTTTGGGGTCCCCTCTTGTTGTCACAGTCCTGGCCCATGTAGCAGGCAGCTTGAACCTCTCTTGGGTCGAACCTCTGTCCCCATTCCCAGGTTCCCTTTGCTGCTGTGCCCCGAACACTAATGTCGGTAAAGTTCTTGATGGTCCTTGCACCGGGCAGATTCTTATCAAGTGAGCCTGAAGCGGCTTCCTGAACTAGGGCTCTGCACCCCGCCGGTGCGCGGACCAGTGAGTACTCTCGCCATACTCTCCCTGGCAACCGTACTCCTTTTTACTCAATCAGTCACTTTACACTTTCCCTCTGTGTACTGACTTCACGTCTAATTGACTTCTCTCTTGTGACAAGATGTCCGTCTCCCATCACTCCACTGACTAGCCCCTCCTCCTCTCGGGTTTCTGACTAGTGGATTAGATGAGTCCCGACCAATAGGTGGCCATCCATCAGTGCTGTCTCTAGCTTGTCACCCAGTCTGGGGGAAGTGTGTGTGTGTGTGTGTGTGTGTGTGTGTGTGTGTGTGTGTGTGTGTGTGTGTGTGTGTGTGTGTGTGTGTGTGTGTGGTTTTACCAGCAGTGATCTTCCAGGAATTCGGGGTTAGTTGTAGTACCCTGTGGCACCTGACACTCAAGGGTGCCACATTGACATGAGCGCATCCAACATATCTTGTTTCTTTTAATGGATGTATAATGGATATTACCGTGTTATTGGTAAGACACAATATAACCCCTTTTTTGCTTGCATATTTTTTTTTTTTTAAGTTTATCTGTTACCAGATTTCAAACTGCATATATTACTAAATGGATCATTGTCCTGATGAAGCTGGTGTACTCATTACCCTTAACATCCAAGTCAGAATGGTTGTAATAACATGAGTATTTTAAAAGTACTCCTAAAATTCTAATTTTTATGTTTGCTGTGATACCTTAAAGGGAACCCTACTCCCGAGGTCTCGCGCATGCCCAGTGGCACTATCGCGGGACAGCACTGTGTAAAGCGTGACCGCTGGTGAGGTGATTGCGCAGGCGCGAGATTATGGGCAGCGCTGTGGTTGTCATCAGCAACGTCATCCAAGCACCCGCCCATAATCTTTCGCCTGCGGTAATAGGTGACGTGGGTTCAAATGGCCAGCGCTTGCGCATAACGGTAGAGGGAGAGGGAAAAGCGCGGGCACGAGATTACGGGCGGGTACTTAGATGACGCTGCTGATGACAATCGCAGCGCCGCCCATAACCTTGCGCCTGCGCAATCACCTCACCAGCAGTCACGCTTTACACAGTGCTGTACCGCGATAGTGCCACTGGGCATGCTCGAGACCATCGCGGGACAGCACTGTGTAAAGCGTGACCGCTGGTAAGGTGATTGCGCAGGCGCGAGATTATGGGCGGCGCTGTGGTTGTCATCAGCAATGTCATCCAAGCCCCCGCCCATAATCTTACGCCTGCGGTAATAGGTGACGTGGGTTCAAATGGCCAGCGCTTGCGCATAACGGGGGAGGCAGAGGGAAAAGCGTGGGCACGAGATTACGGGCGGGTACTTAGATGACGCTGCTGATGACAATCGCAGCGCCGCCCATAATCTCGCGCCTGCGCAATCATCTCACCAGCGGTCACGCTTTACACAGTGCTGTCCCGCGATAGTGCCACTGGGCATGCGCGAGATCTCGGGAGCACTGGGCAACGTCCTCATGTATGGAAATTAGCAATGGGGGACGGCGTACAGCGGCAGGAGGTGAATAACGGACGCAAGACAGCCCGCCCCCCGTGACCATAAAAAAAAAATTGGCATACAAAAAGGTAAGACTTTATAAAGTATTTATTTAGGTCTCAAAGGGGGCACAATAGCAACAGGAACCTTTCTAGAATGCAGCCCAGGAGCTGCAGAGGGGGAATCTTTTAGGTTTATTGCAAAATTTCTGCTGACAGGTTCCCTTTCATTCCATAGTGTTTAACCACTTACATGCCGCTGTCATTTTTGACAGTGACATTTAAGTGCCACAGTCCCATTGGGAAATTAATTTGAGCGCTGCCCATTGCCCCCTCCCCAACAAAGTAATTATATGGAGCCGATGGGTTACGGTCGAGGCTGATGGCACCAGTCTCTGCCGTCTTTTTACCCTTCTGTAGCCTGTCCTGTCTTATTTTGTGTTTGTAGCATATAGTGAAATTATGTATCTAGCACAAATGATTGCAGGCTTAAATTTCTTAGGGAAACTTAAAAAAACCAAAAGATTATTATTATTATTATTATTATTATTATTATTATTATTATTATTATAATAATAATAATATTTTTTTTTTTTTTTGCATTGGGAAAATAAATTCAAAGATATTAACAAAGCACATTTTGGACTGATCCATTAAAGGTCCAATCTTTGAAAATATTAAATTGTGTACAGTAAACAAATTTACTGTAAACAAAGGGACAGAAATCAAAACTCTAGAATTGCTGACTTTGGGGGGCACCACCGCACCCACCCTCTTCCCTCCCGAATAAAAGCATCAAAAGTGATTAAAACATCTGATATACCTCAAAATGTTTCCAATAAAAGAGACGTCTCTCCATACAAATATCAAAACCTCTCATCCCTCCATTCTGTGAAAAAACAACAAAAATGTTGTCAGTGTAAAAAAAATAAATAAAAAAAATGGCCCACCAAATTATAGATAGATACAGCTGGTGAAAGAAGTATTGAACACGTCACCAATTTTTTAAGTGAATATATTTTTAAAGGTGCTATTGACAGAAATTTCTCACCAGATGTCTGTAACAACCCATCCAGTCCACACAGGCAAAGAAATCAAACCATAGATGTCCATAAATATAATTATGTGTTATAATGAGAAATGACAGGGAAAAGTATTGAACACACTTAACAAAACTTAAATAATACTGTATCCAAAAGCCTTTGTTGGTGAAGAAGCTTCAAGACGCCTCCTGTATGGGGATACTAGTTGCCTGCATTGCTCAGGTGTGATTTTGGTCCATTCTTCCATAAAATCACTCTTCAAATCGCTCTTTCGATGAACTCTGAGCATTAGTTCTTTCCATAAATTTTCTATTTGGTTCAGCTCCGGTGATCGGCCATTCTAGCAGCTTTATTACCTTTCTCTGACACCAGTTGATAATTTTCTTGGTTGTACGTTTGGGATCATTGTCTTTTTGAAATGTCCACTTTTGTTTCATCTTCATCATCCTGGTAGATGGCGGCTGATTTTTTTTTTTTTTTTTTTTTTTATCATCAAGCATGTCTCTGCACATATGTCCCTTCATCCTTCCTTCAATAATATGAAGTTTGCCAGTGCCGTATGCTGAAAAACAGCCCCACACTATGATGTTCCCACCTCCACACTTCACTGTTCGTTTGGTGTTTTTGGGGTGATTTGCCTTTAGACCTCCAAACATGGTGTGTATTATGGCATCCAAAGAGTTCAATTTTGGTCTCATCTGGCCACGCTATATTCTTCCAATATTTCACAGGCTTGTCTATATCTTGTTGAGAAAACTCTAAATGCACATGAACATGCCTTCTGTTCAGCAATGGAGCCTTGCATGATGAGCGTGCATACGGGCCATAGAGGGTGAGGGCATTACTTATTATTTTCTTTTAAACAATTTATTCTTGCTGATTCCAGGTATTTTTGCAGCTCTCCATAGTGGTCCTTTGCTTTTGGACAACTCTTCTGATAATTATTTTTACTCTTCTGTCTGAAACCTGCCAGTGTATGATGAAATTATGTTCTTTCCTCGTCCGGATTATGATCCCAGCAGCGCTCACTGGAACCTTTAGTAGTTTAGAAATTCTTTTGTAACCATTGTATGTATTTACAGTAAGGTGTCTAAGGTCTTTAGACAGCTCACTAGTTTTACCCATCATGAGATGTTTCTTGTGTGGC
The DNA here is from genome assembly GCF_048569485.1 of Anomaloglossus baeobatrachus. NCBI lineage: Eukaryota > Metazoa > Chordata > Amphibia > Anura > Aromobatidae > Anomaloglossus > Anomaloglossus baeobatrachus. The sequence continues at coordinate 57,798,827 of NC_134359.1, forward strand.
ACCTTGGTAATCAGACACCTTTTTATAGGCCATCAGTTGAACCAGCTGATATTATTTTTCAGTAAGTAGCAGGATTGCTTTCAAATTATTGATAAATTTCAGCTGATGTCATGACTTTGCTTTTGGTTTTTGCACCTCTTTTACTTCATGTGTTAAATATATTTTTTCCCTGTATTATACCTCACTTAATTTTTTGACATCTATGGTTAGATTTCTTTACCTGTGTGGATTAGATGGGTTGTTACTGACATATGGTGAGAATTTCATGTTAATAGCACCTTTAGTTAGAAAATTGATGACGTGTTTAATGATGATGTTTAATTGATGACGTTTTTGTTTCACCTGCGGTAGAGCGATACTGGCTGAACTTACAAGGATCCTCTCTTGCCATATGTGTGACTAATTCAGCTACCAGCACTTTTTCTCCTTTCTCCATAGTGGGGACGCGGACACAGTTTGAATTGTCCTATATCACATTTACAACATATTATGATCTTCTCGTTTATTCAGGTTCCTCACCATGTCAGACAAAAGTGAACTGAAGGCGGAGTTGGAGCGAAAGAAGCAGCGTTTGGCTCAGATAAGAGAAGAGAAAAAACGGAAAGAAGAAGAAAAGAAAAAGAAGGAGGTAACTGGATGAAATTATGTATTTCTCTCCTGATATTGCTTGAATAATTTTTTGCTTTCTCATTAGAATAACATTTTAGAATATTATTATTATTATTATTATCTTATTTATAATATATATTTACACCAAAGTTACGAATTCCATTTTTGCTACCATTTCATTGCAATCATTGATGCCTCCAGCAGGGGGCGCCATCACTCAGCTTTTCGAACTGTTCAGACAATGGTGATTTGTCGCCATATTCACTGGAAACATAAACAACTCATTAAAACGAAGAAAAACAAATAAAATACTTCAATCGTGAGCAACAATCAATAAGTTACTACATTTGGATATTTTGAGGCGACCTCCAAAATTTTTGACAATATAATAGATATGCTTAACTCATTAACTCATTTCCAATTGTCATATTAAGAAAACATCATTTTTTTCTTTAATACAGGGGTTAAACACTTGCAGACTTTTTGTTAAAAAAAATTGTTTAATGTTATTTTGGGCTAAATTAAAAAAAAAAAAAAAAAAAAAAAAAAATATATATATATATATATATATATATATATATATTAACTCTATCTCTGTATGTATATGTATATATATATCACACATTTTTTTTTAGTGCTTTTAACTTTGGGCTGAATAACAAAAATGAAAAAAAATTTAATAAATTAAAAAAAAAAAAAATTAAAAATAAAATTAATAAAAAAAAAAATATTTAGCCCAAAATTAAAGCATTAACAAAAAATAAATATTTTTAATTGGGTTTCAATAAAAATATGAAACCATTAGCCTTCTGTAGCCTGTGTTGCACTGCCAGAGGCCGATTTAGTTGACTGAGAATCCTTCAGCGAGCTCGTTGTTATGGTTTTATAGTGTTAACTTTTACCTGTTTTGGTTTTTTTTTCTGAGTTCCTCTCAACTAATTTATGACCACATCAATGTTTTATAAAGGGCCTGTAAAAGAATAATGGTGTAATATTTAATAAATGAATGTAAATAAATATATTTAGTGCCAAATACAGACTGTTGAGCAAAAAAAAAAAATGTACACCACTTTAAAGGTTCATATAGAAGTTCTCTTTTTTTTCTAGTGACTGTACAGAAGAGATCAGCTCTTGAGCTTACCACTTTAAGACCGGTTTCTCATGTCTGAGAAACGCAGATAATGCCCGTCCCGAAATCTTGGTCTTCTGACCCGATCGATCCGCCTCGTATATGCCTATAAGGCGGGTAGATCAGGTCTGGAGACCTGGACGTTGCGATGGCGGCAAGGTCTGTGTGTTTTTCTCCGATTTGTGAAATTGGTCTCTGTCATCCAGTCTACTAAGGAGGCAAAAAACTTTATGTATAAGCCTGATAAATTGAATAAACCTCCCTTTTTTTTGACAGTCTGATCAGAAGAAGGATGCTCCTCCTCCGCAGGAAGAGTCTGATTTGGAGAAGAAGAGGAGAGAAGCTGAAGCCTTACTACAGAGTATGGGGATCACCCCGGAGCCCCCCCTGGGTAAGACCCTGACGCTTGCACTCGCCTGCATGCTCACTTGCTTGCTTCATGGTAATGCTGCCTGCACAATCTTCATACAGCACCATCCTCATGTTGATTAAAAAGTAAAACAAAATATTCAATAAATGTCAGTGCAGTGTGCAACTACAGAACATGGCAACCAATATAATGTATTCACGAAGCATTTAAAGGGAATCGATAACCAGATTTTTGCCACCTAATCTGAGCGCAGCATAGCGTAGGGGCAGAGATCCTGATTCCAGCGATGTGTCACGTACTGGGCTGCTTAGTGTAGTTTTGATAAAATCACTGATTGATCAGCAGTAATTATCATTACAGGACTACTTGGCGTGCTGCAGGTAGTCCAGCTTATTCATGAGCTCTGTATAACTGCTAGATCTGCAGCAGAGAAAATATTTTATCAAAATGACAGCAAACAGCTCAGTAAGTGACAAATCGCTGGAATCAGGGTCTCTGTCTCTACATTATGCTGCTCTCAGATGGAGGAGCAAAAACCTGATGACAGTCCCTTTTCAAAGGGGTTTTTTAGTTCCGTAAAACTGCTGTCATGTGGTTGCAGTTTGTTTTAAAAGACAAATTGTGCTTTAGTCACCATCCCCGGGTTCAGCACAGTCTCTGCCGCGGTTTTTGGTGTTTTATTGTCTGCAGCGCTGATGTTTCGTCGACAACTCTGCAGCCAATCGGTGAGCTCAGCGGCTAGTCCCAGGATGAGGGCACAAGCCGCTGAGCTCAATTATCAGCGCTGCAAACAATTATAGTTGCCATGAAAAGCAGCAGAGGCTCGGGGAGGGGAGTAACAAGCTGCAGCCGGGGGACAGGGGCAAACCGAAACTGGAGAACTCCTTTAAGACATATTGATTCTTGTTGTATGGAAGGATAAGGTAAAAGCTATGAGTATTATTGTAACGCAAAGATGCAACGGAAAAACTATACTTGATAAATTGGTTGTCCCTTTAAATGAATGTTAATATATTCCTTTAGTTCACACTAAATTATATATACATTTTACAATTGGAATCTTTAAAAAAAAAAAAAAAAAAATTGATAAATAATAAATGTTCCTCCTTCTACTATATTGCTGTTACTTCTTATGGTGCCCTCTTCTGTCCTTTTGATTCCCTCTCTGAGCATCCCCTTTAAAGGCCAGGACTGGGGTATGGATCACTTATCCATAGGATAGGTCATCACCATGAGATCGGTGTTGGTCCGACACCCAAGCACCCCCACCCCACTGGTCAGCGTAAAACTGCTCACGCAGGGGCCGGAACATAAAGTTTCAGCTCAACTTTCATGGTGTCTGTGGTCATAAATCAGCACAGAGTAGTTCAGCAATAGATATATAAAAGTTAAACTCCCTGTAAGAACGGACTCACTGATGGATCCTCAGTTAACTCCTGTGCAAGGAGTTTGCTCTCCGCAGTGTTTGTGTTAGTTTCCTCCCACACTCCAAAGACATACAGATAAGAAGTTTAGATTGTGAGCCCCAATGGGGACAGTGATGATGATGTATATGTTACAGGCAATGTATGAAAACCCGGCATTCTTTAGAATACCTAGGCAATGTATAAAATCCCTGTAGTTTTCAGGCAAGGTATGAAATATCTGCATTGTTCTATACTTTTCCTAGGCATTACATAAAATGTCTAGGTATTATAAAGAATGACAAGAACTGCTCAGGTAAGGTTTGATTGTAATGCTTAGATTGGAAAAGTCTTCAGTAACAAACAGTCAAAAAAAACTAATAAAAGAAGTAACAAACAGTCAAGAAACTAATGAAACAAGAAATCCTAAATAAATAACAGGATATCTTTACTGGGAAAACACAAAGAAACAAAAGTGTCATTCCTGACTATTAGTCTTTTTAGTAACAAACAGTCAAAAACATGAAAGAAGAAATGCAAAATGAACAACGAGATATCTTTGCTGGGAAGAAAAAAAAAAAAAAAAGGAATCAGAAGTGTCATCCCTGACACCTACTTTTGGACGGACCACCCCTGTAGTATTCTAGACTCCGCCTTTTTGTCATTTTAGGTATTCCATAGAATGACTAGGAAATGTATGAACATCTGATGTATTTAATACTTTGACGACCCATTTCCAGCATTGTATACATTGCCTAGTAGGTTTTCTATAGAATGCCTGGTTTTACACATTGCCGGTAACATATATATATATATATATATATATATATATATATATATATATATATATATATATATATATATATATATATATATATATATATATATATATATATATATATATATATATATATATATATATATATATATATATATATATATATATATATATATATGCGCTGCGGAATATGTTAGCGCTATATAAAAATAAAGATTATTATTATGCAGCCAGATATGTGCAGGAAAATGAAAAACCTACAAAAGCCCAAAGGTGCAACATTTTTTTTTTTAATGAACTTCAACTGCAAAAAGTATTGTCAGCCTCCACTTTTTTATTATTTTTAAATATATGTATGTGAATGTATCCATATCCTTACAAGTAAAGCTTTATTTTTTTATCGTTTACTAAGGGTGAAAACCAATATGTCTGTGGCTGTAACTGTCACGCAGACTGTAGAGGGCGCCACTGCCTCTTGTCATTTGCGGAGGATTTTCTAGATCAATCCCTATTGATCTCATATTGACTGTTTGTCCAAAGTCTAGTCTGACTGTCTGTAACAACGTGACAGAAGTATAGATCTCGGCCATTATTTTTTAGGGGAAAATTGAGATTTGCCCATTTCTTTATGTTCTATCCTTACAAAGTATTGTAAAACCTCATGTCATCCTTTCAGTGAGCGGCTGGTGCCGGGATCGTCACTTTTGGCCAGGTGTCTGCATCCTAACCAGCATTAATTGGTTTGTTAGTGGTGTCCTATTAGTGAATGGGCTGAGGCTGAACGGGGCTCGGCGGGGGGCCCACTAGGGATTAGAAGGCAAGTCAGTGGGAATAGGCCGACTCTTGTGAACCAGCCACACTTCATTTCCCCACACTGCTTATCTGTCCCCTCTTCAGATGACCTAAATACACGGTCAATGTGTCCGGGCCCCGCTCCGAACAATGGAACAGTTGGGAAGTGCAGGAATATACGGCACGGCTCCTATGTTTGCATTTCTTACATGGAGAACATTTCAAACATGATTACTGCTCATATAATGTAATATACGCCTTCATCTAACTTTGTAAGCAATGGGGCAGATAGTGAACATCTTCGGGAATTTTAACTATCCTTTTTAATTAGCAGTATATAATCTGATTGCTAAAAGACACTAGTGGAGCCGTCACAGGCTGGAATATGAATACAGAATCCAATTTTATACCTATGGATCTCCAGATATATATATATATATGTATATACATATATACATTTAGGCCCTGTGCGCACTGGAAAATGGAATTTTCTCAAGAAAATTCCGCAGGCATTGAAAGTCTACCGCACCCACCGTAAAAAAAAACCGCGGCAAACCGTACCCGAAAACCGCATGCGGTTTTACCGAGGTATTGCCGCGTGCGGGTTGGTACATGTGCTTTATTGCATTCAATGCAATAAAGCACATTGATAAAAAAAAATCATTTCCTTCTGAGATATAGTAGATAGATAAATAGACAGAAGAATAGATAGAGGACAGATCGCTGCATTTCTCACGGTCGTTAGTGAGTTCACAGTACCGGCCGTGAAAAATGCCCTGTGGTTACCTCTGCTGTCTCGCTGCGAGGCTGCATTCAGCGCTGTGTGTCAGTCGCGACTGGATGCAAGCATCGCAGGACGTGTATCACGTCGGAGCTTTGTTTCGGAAGGGGTTAATAAAAGGGTGCACGAGGCTTATTTGTGTTTTAGTTAAAATAAAGGATTTTTCGGTGTGTGTGTTTTTTCACTTTACTTACGGGTTGATTATGTCAGCTGTCACATAGACGCTGCCATGATCAAGCCTGAACTTAGTGGCGGCGATCCGCCACCATTAACTCCTTGTATTACCCTGACTGCCACTGCATCACGGCAGCAGGAAGAGCTGGGGACACTCCGGTACTGCCGCATAATGGATGCGACAGTCTCGGGGCAGCTGTGGCTGATATTCTCGGCTGCGGGAGGGTGGAGGCAGGCGGGGGACATTAACCCTGCCCCTCGCCCTCCCCAGCCTGAGAATACCGGGCCGCCGCTGTGTGCTTACCTCGGCTGGACGGTAAATATACAGCGGAGCCCACGTGTTTTGTTTTCTATATTTCCGTTTGCTTTCTATGTGTATTCTATATGCCGGTCTGTGTTCGATGTCTGTGTGTGTGTGTGTGTGTGTGTGTGTGTGTGATCTGTGTGAGTGTTTACTCTCTGCTCCGCTTCCTCTTCCTGTCACAATGACATCACTTCCCTGCAAACCGCAGGCAAGTGATGTACATTACCGCAGGTAAACCGCGAAATACCGCAGGGAATAACGCAGGAAAACGCAGTGAACCGCACAGAATTTGCTGCCTGCGTTATTCCCTGCGGGATTTCACGATTACATTGCAGTCAATGAAGTGAAATACCGCAGCGACGTGCGGAAAAGAAGTGACATGCAATTGTTTTTGCTGCGGGAATCCCGCAGCAAAACATGCATGTCAAATTCCGCCTAGTGCGCACAGGATTTTTTTTCCCATAGGTTTTGCTGGTGAATCACTGCAGAGATGTTATGAACATTTTCTGCAGCAAAACCGCAGGAAATCCGCGGCAAAAAAACGGTAAGTGCGCACAGGGCCTTAAACAGTACATTTGAATCAACGTGGAAAACCAATGCACTGGAAAAATTAGCCCGCCCCTATGGCTGGAAGCAAGCGGCTGCAGGGAGAAAACTTTTTTTTTTTCTCCCTGTAGTAAATCAATCTAATATGGTTGACAGCCATAGTAAATTGCGTTTTGGAAGGTTCTCTTTAAAGTGAACCTGTCACCAGATTTGGCCTCTATAACCTGCGGCCACCACCAGTGATCCCTTATATAGAGCACTCCAGAATACTGTATATAAGAGCCCAGGCCGTTCTGTATAACACAAAAAAAATACTTTTATAAAACTCCCATAGAGTGCGGTCCTGTCCGATGGGTGTCTCTGCTCTCCGGTCCAGCGCCTCCTCTCTGCGGTGATCACGGTCCTCCTTTGACCCAGCCCAGTATGGATGACGCGTCCTACGTCATCAACACAAGCCGGCATTGTAGTCCTGCACAGGCACACTTTGATCTATCTTGATCTTTTACCTATCCTCGCGCCTGCGCATTACAGTACAGGGGCAGATCAAAGTGCACCTGCGCAGGACCACAGTGTGGGTGACGTAGGACACGTCATCCACACTGGGCTGGGTTGAAGGAGAACAGCGCCAAACTGGAGAGAGGAGGGGCCGGAGACCAGCGACACCCATCGAACTGGACCGTCCCCTTAGGTGAGTATTATAAAAGAGATTTTTTATGTTCTACACAGCGGCCTGGGCTCTTATATACAGCATGTTAAAACACTGTATATAAGAGCCCACTGGTGGTGGCCACATCCTATAGTCACCAAATGTGGTGACAGGTTCCCTTTAAAAGGACAAAATTGCAAAGAAAAAAAAACTTATCAAAAATCCTCAAGAATGAAGGGACTTTTAATGTTGGTTTACTACCGGTTTCTTAGGTTACCAGCCACTCCTACAGTGTTATCAGAGGCGGCCATTTGCTTTTTGCATGCATTGACTGGACCTGGTTGGCTTCAGTTCCCCTGCTGTCCTCTGATGCTGCTGAAGCAGAATTGCCTTTGCATGCAGCATGGGAGAGCCCACGGTTCGGCTTATTCATGCCGCTGGCTCAAACTGTTAGACCTGAGGTGCACAGTTGGGTATTTGGGAGGCAGAGAAGCGGGGTGTGCTCCCAAAACAAAATTATGCACAAACCCCTTTAGCAACACAATAAAAAGTGGCCCCTAGTTCTTGGATGTGTGTTCCAGCCCCTTCAGGCAGCTTATCGGCAGGGAGGCAGAGCCCTTGCTCCCGCCGGCCCTTTGCTCCCGCCGGCCCTTTGCTCCCGCCGGCCCTTTGCTCCCGCCGGCCCTTTGCTCCCGCCGGCCCTTTGCTCCCGCCGGCCCTCTGCTCCGGCCGGCCCTTTGCTCCCCTAGAAATCCTCCCTTTTTTTATATTTAATACAACTCTACTGATAAATTTAGATATTTTTTTCCTCATTTTTTTAGATGGTGATAGGCACAGCCATCTCTTCTCCCAAGTCTTAGGTTATATACATGCACATTGGGGGCGATGTGTAAACCGAAATCCCACACATTATGGCCGAATGGCTTAGTAATCAGCCGGCATTTATAAAACAAGATTTTGCCCTTTCTGTGTAACATTTGGCATCAATAAGCTGCCAGATGACATTTGCTGCCTTCATTTTCTTGCTGATTATTTACATGCCCCCCTCCTCCCTTTTCGGGTTTGGGTTTCCTGGCATAAAAATGGCCGAAGTGTTGGACCTGGAGGTCGGCGCGGTGTCTCGTCTCCTGAAACACTTTCTTGTATTATTATCTGAGCCTGCGGTGGGGAACTAATCTTCTCATGCCTCATTATGCTTCCACTAGGCGTTTTCTCTTCCCCAGATTACATGCTGAAAAGGGAGGAGGAAAAGGGGATTTAAATGTAAATGATTGAGTAAATCCTACGTAACCCGAAAGCATAAAGAGAGTGGGATCGATGGCGGCTGCTCCCCCTTCTATAGAGGATTCTTACACATTCTTGCATCTCCATATCCCTCTATGGGGAAACTATTAAAGGATCGCCGATCGGCCAGGATGTAGGCGGCTGCTTTACGGCAGAAGTAAATGCACCTTTAGCGGGACAGATGCCGCTCTGTATACTGCGTGCGCTTTATGTCTGTTGGAGTTTGGTGGCCGCTAACATCAGGTATATACACTTCTATGTATAAACCTGAGTCCTCAGGCTTATTTTACCACTAGATGGCAGTACTGGTCTGAACGTGCGATTCAGCCATAAATCACAAGAAAAAAAATACTAAAAAAACCCCTAAAAATCTAGAAAATAATATATTCCTCCGTAGCTATATTATTCAAAGTCAGAGGGGGAAATAGTTTGCTAACATCCACATTAAAGTGCACTTACTTTTATTTGGTAGTCGCTAAAACCATCATTATCTTTTTAATAGCAATATCTGATCACAAGAGGGGAAAAATCTATATAAATATCATATTATTACATTGAAGAAGGTTTATTAAATTGGCCCTAGTGTTGGCTTGAAATGTGGGAAATATATTGAGGGGGGGTCACATAGATACTGATGCAAGTGATGCTCAAGCGTATAAGCAACGAGAAATAATATAAATATACATACATGCATTTTATATAAACATACACTATGTGTTTGTATGTGTATATTGTGTGTGTATATGCATGTGCATATATTTATGTGCGTGCATATGTGTGTATGTGTGTGTGTGTGTGTGTGTGTGTGTATATATGTATATATGTGCGTGCATATGCATATATATGTGTATATATATACATACACACACACACACACATATATATATAATGTATATGTATGTGTGCGTATTTATATGTATGTATGTGTGTGTATATATATATATATATATATATATATATATATATATATATATATATATTCTATTATATTTATTAGACACACGTGTGTGTGTATATAATGTGTATATATAAGTACACACGCACCCACACCCACCTGTGGAAACAAAATGCTGCAAAGCAAGAATGCTGTTAAAAATAGAGGTGCTAGTTTACTTTTTACCATCAATTACCAAAATGAAAAGTGAATGAACAAAGGAGAAATTAAATCAAATCTATTTGCTGTGACCAACCTTTGCCCTTCAAGGGAAATGGTCACTAGGTTTTTGCCACCTAATCTGAGAACAGCATAATGTAGGGGCAGAGAACCTGATTCCAGCGATGTGTCACTTAATGGGCTGCTTAGTATAGTTTTAATAATCTACTGCTGATTAATCAGTGATTTTATCATTACAGGACTACTTGGCGTGCTGCAGGTAGTCCAGCATATTCATGAGCTTTGTATAAAGTGCTAGATCTGCAGCAGAGAAAACATTGATTTTAAGAAAATGATGGCAAACAGCTCAGTAAGTGACACATCGTTGGAATCAGGGTCTCTGTCTCTACATTGTGCTGCTCTCAGATGCGGGAGCAAAAGCCTGGTGATAGCTTCCCTTTAAAACCATCATTAATTCTTCTATGAAGACTTGTACAAAGTCAGGGATTTATAGGATTATAATCAGGTGGATGAGTATCCAATTATACCAAATAGCTGATAATGAGCACCATTTTCATATCTAGATTGAAAAATAGTCATTAACTGAAACAGAAACAGTTGTGTAGGATGCTTGAAGGGAAGCTGTCATGTTAAAAAATGCTATTAACGTACAAATATCGGGTTACGCTGCAGGTTAATAAAGTACTGAAAGCATGGCTCTTGGCAGAGAATGAACTCTATTCCTCCCAGCAGCCTCTGGATTTCAGTTATAGGGGTGGGGCCTAAACTTTGATGCCACACCTCTACATTATTTTCTCACGTTAGCCGGGCTTTCAGTGCATATGCTTTAGAACGATATTAACCTACAGAGTAACCCCATATCTGCAGGGTAATAGCATTTTTTACTTGACAGGTTCACTTTAACACTGGGTGAGGAACAGCTAAACTCTGCTACAGGTGAGGTTGTGGAAGACTGTTTCATGGCACAGGTCATACAGCACGGCAAGACTGAGAGCAACAACAAGACCAAAGGTAGTTATACTGCATCAGCAAACTATCTCCTAGCCAAAGTGTGAAGGCAAATAGGGATTTCATGATGTACTGTTCAGTATTGATTTGATTTTTCTCTTTTGTTAATTTACTCAGTGTTATACTTTAATCAATTAACAAACTGCAAAACTTCTATTTTTGAAACATTCTTACTTTGCAGCATTTGTTTTTTTACACAGTACTGTACATATATATGTATAGAATCTATACATGCATTTGTGACGTGATAGTGGACATGCAGTATAATGCTGGCTGAGCACTCTGCTGTAATTAAACATAATTTATTCCCACGGCTGACTTTTCAGCAAGTTAGAGGGAGGGTAAAGTGCGGTATACATTTCCTCCGAGCGCTGTCAGTGTGAGACACAGCTGAGCGATGGCGGAGCGCTCCGTGTCATTAGCATACAGATGGTATAGAAAACCAGTGTGGCGCTTCCCGCATAACACATTGACTAAAGGACTTAAAATGAATCTTGGAAACAAAGTAAATGCATGAAAAAAATCCATATAAAAATAACATTAATGCTCCATAAATGTAGAAGAAATATATAAATACATTTTATATATATATATATATATATATATATATATATATATATATATATATATATATATATATATATATATATATATATATATATAAACAAATATACATTACACATATGCGTGTATACTGTATATGTTCATGTATGTATATGCACACGTACACATTATACATGTGTATATGTACCGTATTTTTCGGACTATAAGACGCACCCTGGTTTTAGAGGAGGAAAATAAAATTTTAAGCAAAAAATGTGGTCATGACACACTGTTATGGGGCGAGGATCTGCTGCTGACACTCTTATGGGGGTAATGTCCCCAAATTCTCTACTAAGGTGCCGCATCCTGGTAATGATCCTCCTGCCTTGTATATACAGTATATGTCCCTCATCCTGCTATATACCGTCATCCTGCCATATGGCCGCATCCTGCTATATACTGGCATATGGCCGCATCCTGCTATATAACCCATCATGGCATATGGCCCCATCCTGCTATATACCCCCATCCTGCTCATAATATACCCCCATCCTGCTATATACCCCCATCCTGCTCATAATATACCCCCATCCTGCTCATAATATGCCCCCATCCTGCTCATAATATACCCCCATCCTGCTCATAATATACCCCCATCCTGGTGTATGGCCGCATCCTGTGGCACATAAAAAAAAATCAACGTTCATACTCACCTCACCTTACCTCGCTCCCTGCAGCATCGCTCGTCCTCCCGCCTGCCGCCGGCACAGACACAGGAGATGATCGTGATGCAGCAGAGTAACGGGGACAGCTCCACTCAGCGGCGCTGCCGCTGACACAGACTGAAGGAGATCGCGGTGCTGCAGGGGAACGGTGAGTACTGTACACTGATTCACTGCTCCCCGCGCTGATGATGATGCGCGGGAAGCAGTGAATACAGCCGCACATGATCACTCCAGGCTGTAGTTGGCAGGGGTGATCATGCGGGCCGGCTGTTAAACCCCCGCCCATCATCCTGCCCACCTGTCAGTGCCTGCTTCAGCGCTGAGGGATGATGGGTGGGGGATGGGTGTGCATATTAAATGAGCGGGTCCACGTGGTCACGGCAGGCTGCTACAGCCTGCTCGTGCCCCCGATGACCCACATTCCCCGCAGCCACATTCAGACCATAAGACGCACCCCCACTTTCCCCCAACATTTGGTCCGAAAAATAGTGTGTGTATATATATATATATATATATATATATATATATATATATATATATATATATATATATATATATATATATATATATATATATATATATATATATATATATATTATGTACTAGAAGGTGGCCCGATTCTACGCATCGGGTATTCTAGAATTTACGTATTGTGTAGCTCATGTATGATTTTTGTTATATATATAGATGTTGTTGTGTGTAGTTACCAAGTGTTTGTGTAGGGCGCTGTACATGTTCTGGGTGTGGCGGGGGGTGAGAGCGGTGTTGTATGTGTGTTGCGTTGTGTGTGTGTTGTGCGGTATGTGTGTGTGTGGTGTGTTTTGGGGGGAGGTATGTTTTGAGCAATGTGTGTGTTGTGCGGTATGTGCGTATATTTGTGTGTGCTGCGGTGTTTGTGTGTTGGGTGTTGTGTGTGTGTGTGTGCAGCGTTGTCTGTGTGTGGGTGTCTGTGTAGGGCGTTGTTTGTGGTTCCCAGTGTGTGTGTGTTGTGCAGTGCGCGTGTGTGTGTGTGTGTTGGGGGGAGGTGTGCACCTTCCATCGTGCTCCATCCCCCATGCTGCGCACCCCCCCTTCGTGCTCCATCCCCCATGCTGCGCACTCCCCATCGTGCTGCATCCCCCATGCTGCGCACTCCCAAACGTGCTCCATCCGCCATGCTGCGCACTCCCAAACGTGGTCCATCCGCCATGCTGCGCACTCCCAAACGTGCTCCATCCGCCATACTGCGCACTCCCCATCGTGCTGCATCCCCCATGCTGCGCACTCCCAAACGTGCTCCATCCGCCATGCTGCGCACTCCCCATCGTGCTCTATCCGCCATGCTGCGCACTCCCAAACGTGCTCCATCCCCCATGCTGCGCACCCCCCATCGTGCTCCATCCCCCATGCAGCGCACTCCCCATCGTGCTGCATCCCCCATGCTGCGCATTCCCAAACGTGCTGCATCCGCCATGCTGCGCACTCCCAAACGTGGTCCATCCGCCATGCTGCGCACTCCCAAACGTGCTCCATCCGCCATACTGCGCACTCCCCATCGTGCTGCATCCCCCATGCTGCGCACTCCCAAACGTGCTCCATCCGCCATACTGCGCACTCCCCATCGTGCTGCATCCCCCATGCTGCGCACTCCCAAACGTGCTCCATCCGCCATGCTGCGCACTCCCCATCGTGCTCTATCCGCCATGCTGCACACTCCCAAACGTGCTCCATCCGCCATGCTGCGCACTCCCAAACGTGCTCCATCCGCCATGCTGCGCACCCCCCATCATGCTCCAACCGCCATGCTGCGCACTCCCAAACGTGCTCCACCCGCCATGCTGCGCACTCCCAAACGTGCTCCTTCTGCCATGCTGCGCACTCCCAAACGTGCTCCATCCGCCATGCTGCGCACTCCCAAACGTGCTCCATCCGCCATACTGCGCACTCCTAAACGTGCTCCATCCGCCATACTGCGCACTCCCCATCGTGCACCATCCGGCATGCTGCGCATTCCCAAACGTGCTCCATCCGCCATGCTGCGCACTTCCAAACGTGCTCCATCCGTCATGCTGCGCACTCCCAAACGTGGTCCATCCGCCATGCTGCGCACTCCCAAACGTGGTCGATCCGCCATGCTGCGCACTCCCAAACGTGGTCGATCCGCCATGCTGCGCACTCCCAAACGTGGTCCATCTGCCATGCTGCGCACTCCCAAACGTGCTCCATCCGCCATGCTGCGCACTCCCAAACGTGCTCCATCCGCCATGCTGCGCACTCCCAAACGTGCTCCATCCGCCATGCTGCGCACTCCCAAACGTGGTCCATCCGCCATGCTGCGCACTGCAAAACGTGCTCCATCCTCCATGCTGCGCACTCCCAAACGTGGTCCATCCGCCATGCTGCGCACTCCCAAACGTGCTCCATCCCCCATGCTGCGCACTCCCCATCGTGCTCCATCCCCCATGCTGCGCACCCCCCATCGTGCTCCATTCCCCATGCTGCCCGCAGCATCAGCCTCTCTGCCCGCAGCATCAGCCTCTCTGCCCGCAGCATCAGCCTCTCTGCCCGCAGCATCAGCCTCTCTGCCCGCAGCATCAGCCTCTCTGCCCGCAGCATCAGCCTCTCTGCCCGCAGCATCAGCCTCTCTCCTTCTAGCCTCCCCCAGCATCAGCCTCTCTCCTTCTAGCCTCCCCCAGCATCAGCCTCTCTCCTTCCAGCCTCCTCCAGCATCAGCCTCCCTCTCCCAGCCTTCCCCAGGATCAGCCTCTCTCCTCCCAGCCTCCGTCCTCCCAGCCTTCCCCAGCATCAGCCTCCCCCAGCATCAGCCTCTCTCCTTCCAGCCTCTCCCAGCATCACCCTCTCTCCTTCCAGCCTCCCCCAGCATCAGCCTCCCTCTCCCAGCCTTCCCCAGGATCAGCCTCTCTCCTCCCAGCCTCCGTCCTCCCAGCCTTCTACAGCATCAGCTTTCCCCTCCCAGCCTCCCTCAGCATCAGCCTTCCCCAGCATCAGCCTCTCTCCTCCCAGCCTCAGCCTCTCTCCTTCCAGCCTTCCCCAGCATCAGCCTCTCTCCTCCCAGCCTCAGCCTCTCTCCTTCCAGCCTCCCTCAGCATCAGCCTCCCCTTCCCAGCCTTCCCCAGGTTCAGCCTCTCTCCTCCCAGCCTCCTTCAGCATTAGCCTTCCCCTCCCAGTCTCCCCCAGCATCAGCCTCCCCCTCCCAGCCTTCCCCAAGATCAGCCTCTCTGCTCCCAGCCTCCTCCAGCACGCCGTGCTCCTCTGCCGACACTCACCCACACCCGATGGCATACACTCACACACACACCCGATCGCATACACTCACCCACACCCGATCGCATACACTCACCCACACCCGATCGCATACACTCACACACACCCGATCGCATACACTCACACACACCCGATCGCATACACTCACACACACCCGATCGCATACACTCACACACACCTGATCGCATACACTCACACACACCCGATCGCATACACTCACACACACCCGATCGCATACACTCACACACACCCGATCGCATACACTCACACACACACCCGATCGCATACACTCACACACACACCCGATCGCATACACTCACACACACAACCGATCGCATACACTCACAGACACCCGATCGCATACACTCACAGACACCCGATCGCATACACTCACAGACACCCGATCGCATACACTCACAGACACCCGATCGCATACACTCACACACACAGACACTGACGAAATCGCACATACGCGCTGATACTCACAACATCCGGAGATATCACATGCTTCTGGCCATGTGATCCTCCGGCAGGTCCTGGAAGCTCACAGCACAGTATCGAGGCCGAGAAGCAAGCGATATCGCCGGATGCTGTGAGTGTGTGGATGCGATGTGTGTGTGGTGTGTGTGAGGTGTTTGTGAGAGTGAGTGCGATCTGATGTGAGTGATGATCTGATGATGCGTGTGTGTGTGCTGTTATGTTTGTGCGTGTGGAAGTCCCGCAGCTGCAGGACCTTGATTTACTGGTAACTATGCAAGCATGGTTACCAGCGCAACACGTCCCCCGCTCGCACGGGAGCCCACACCAGCATATGGCGGCGGCGTACGCTGATGTGGGCTCCCGTTGGTGAGGGGGGAAAGGGGGGGGGAGTACAGTACTCACCTGGGATTCGTGGCTCCGTGACCGTGTCAGTTCGGGCAATGCGGGGGGGGGGGCAAGAGCTAACGTCTATTGCGTGAGGGGGGCGGGGCGTGGCGTGGGTGAGTTGCCAATGCCTGCAGGGTGCCGGGGCGAGAGGCCAATCTGTGGGGGGGGGGCAGAGCCTGGGCGAGCGGCTGGCCAATCCGTGTGGGGGCGCAGCCGGGGCGAGAGGCCAATCCGTGTGGGGGGGCGGGGCCATGGCGAACCCAGCGGCCAATCAGCTTTGTGTCACCGTAAGGACATGTCACGGTGACACAATGTCACCGTGACACAATTTTGGAGCATGACAGACAGACAGACAGAATAAGGCAATTATATATATATAGATATGTATGTATATATATATATATATATATATATATATATATAATGTGTATGTATGTATATCACATACACACACTACAGACCAAAAGTTTGGACACACCTTCTCATTCAAAGAGTTTTCTTTAGTTGCATGACTCTGAAAATTGTAGATTCACATTGAAGGCATCAAGACTATGATGTGGAATGAAATACTTAACAAAAAAGTGTGTAACAACTGAAAATATGTCTTATATTCTAAGTTCTTCAAAGTAGCCATTGTCCTGTTGAATAATAAATGATGGTCCAACTAAACGCAAACCGGATGGAATAGCATGCCGCTACAAGATGCTGTGGTAGCCATGCTGGTTCTGTATGCCTTCCATTTTGAATAAATCCCCAACAGTGGCACCAGCAAAGCAGCCCCACACCATCACACCTCCTCCTCCATGCTTCACGGTGGGAACCAGCCATGTAGAATCAATCCGTTCACCTTTTCTACAAAGACACGGTGGTTGGATCCAAAGATCTCAAATTTAGACTCATCAGACCAAAGCACAGATTTCCACTGGTCTAATGTCCATTCCTTGTGTTCTTTAGCCCAAACAAGTCTCTTCTGCTTGTTGCCTGTCCTTAGCAGTGATTTCCTAGCAGCTATTTTACCATGAAGGCCTGCTGCACAAAGTCTCCTCTTAACAGTTGTTCTAGAGATGAGAAGGTGTGTCCAAACTTTTGGTCTGTACTGTAGATTTACTTAGAAGATTGGTGACGTGTTCAATACTTATTTCACCTGCTGTATATAATTTCACCATGTATATTTAGATGGTGAAATCGTCATAATGTTATGATTATTTCTAATAAATTACTTTTCCTAACATGGTCTTAGTGACCTCAGAGTGGAGTTGGTATTGGTATGGGATAATGACAAGCAAGTACATTTGTTGGAGGTTAAGGGCACAGGTATGGATTGTGCCCCCTACACTCTCCAGTGTTGCATGGGGTGCTCTATGCCACTTTTGTCATTGTCTTTATTAAGGCACCAGACAATTTTGGCTGGAAAAACTCCAATTTGTTGCTCTATATAATGGCAGAAGCGGTATACAGCACCTCTGAACTTTTTATTGATGGCTGTAGTTAAATCTTCAGTCTCAAAAGTGAAAATTTAATATAAGCCCCGTGTATAGAGCCACCTTAATCATCATGGTAGTTTAATATGGATTACAGTCATATGAAAAAGTTTGGGCACCCCTATTAATGTTAACCTTTTTTCTTTATAACAATTTGGGGTTTTGCAACAGCTATTTCAGTTTCATATATATCTAATAACTGATGGACTGAGTAATATTTCTGGATTGAAATAAGGTTTATTGTACTAACAGAAAATGTGCAATCTGCATTTAAACAAAATTTGACCGGTGCAAAAGTATGGGCACCCTTATCAATTTCTTGATTTGAACACTCCTAACTACTTTTTACTGACTTACTAAAGCACTAAATTGGTTTTGTAACCTCATTGAGCTTTGAACTTCATAGGCAGGTGTATCCAATCATGAGAAAAGGTATTTAAGGTGGCCACTTGCAAGCTGTTCTCCTATTTGAATCTCCTATGAAGAGTGGCATCATGGGCTCCTCAAAACAACTCTCAAATGATCTGAAAACAAAGATTATTCAGCATAGTTGTTCAGTGGAAGGATACAAAAAGTTGTCTCGGATTTAAATTGTCAGTTTCCACTGTGAGGAACATAGTAAGGAAATGGAAGAACACAGGTACAGTTCTTGTTAAGCCCAGAAGTGGCAGGCCAAGAAAAATATCAGAAAGGCAGAGAAGAAGAATGGTGAGAACAGTCAAGGACAATCCACAGACCACCTCCAAAGACCTGCAGCTTCATCTTGCTGCAGATGGTGTCAATGTGCATCGGTCAACAATACAGCGCACGTTGCACAAGGAGAAGCTGTATGGGAGAGTGATGCGAAAGAAGCCGTTGCTGCAAGCACGCCACAAACAGAGTCGCCTGAGGTATGCAAAAGCACATTTGGACAAGCCAGTTACATTTTGGAAGAAGGTCCTGTGGACTGATGAAACAAAGATTGAGTTGTTTGGTCATACAAAAAGACGTTATGCATGGAGGCAAAAAAACACGGCATTCCAAGAAAAGCACTTGCTACCCACAGTAAAATTTGGTGGAGGTTCCATCATGCTTTGGGGCTGTGTGGCCAATGCCGGCACCGGGAATCTTGTTAAAGTTGAGGGTCGCATGGATTCAACTCAGTATCAGCAGATTCTTGACAATAATGTGCAAGAATCAGTGACGAAGTTGAAGTTACGCAGGGGATGGATATTTCAGCAAGACAATGATCCAAAACATGGCTCCAAATCTACTCAGGCATTCATGCACAGGAACAATTACAATGTTCTGGAATGGCCATCCCAGTCCCCAGACCTGAATATCATTGAAAATCAGCGACCATCAAACTTACCTGAACTGGAATTGTTTTGTAAACAGGAATGGTCAAATATACCTTCATCCAGGATCCAGGAACTCATTAAAAGCTACAGGAAGCGACTAGAGGCTGTTATTTTTGCAAAAGGAGGATCTACAAAATATTAATGTCACTTTTATGTTGAGGTGCCGATACTTTTGCACCGGTCAAATTTTGTTTAAATGCGGATTGCACATTTTCTGTTAGTACAATAAACCTCATTTCAATCTAGAAATATTACTCAGTCCATCAGTTATTAGATATATGAAACTGAAATAGCTGCTGCAAAAACCCAAATTGTTATAAAGAAAAAAGGTTAACATTAATAGGGGTGCCCAAACTTTTTCATATGACTGTAATTCCGTAAATAATGTTGTTGTTCTGGCTTCTGAAACCGCCACAGTAAACTTCTCATATTGTTCAAAGACGTTGTGGGTAGCTATGTATTGTGCTCATAAGAGTGAAACATATTATTTACCTGAAAGGGCCTTTAAAGAGGGCCAACCACCAGGATTTTCCTATAAAAACTAAAGCCAGTGCTATACCGGCACTATCATGCTGATTTTTTTACATCCCTTTAGTTGTGAGATCGGATGTATACTTTCTGAAATACAGGCAAGTAAAGTTTTTGAGATGCACTGTTATTTGATAGCAGCTACAGAATATCTAATAGGTGGGTCGGATTTTGCTATTTATTCCCGCCCCTGTCTGCTGCTTGTCCTTCCTCCCCCCTGTCTCTGTTATTACAGGGGGAGGGAGGAATGGCAGGGTTAATCAAGGACAGGCAGGCAAACAGGGGCTGGAATAACTAGCAAAATCCAACCCACACATTAGCTATTTAGTAGCTGCTGTCAATCAAATAAGTGTGTTTCACAAACTTTACTTGCCTGTATTTCACAAAGTATACATCCGATCTCACAACTAAGGGTATGTATAGAATCAGCATGATAGTGTCAGTATAGCACTGGCTCTAGTTTTTATATAGGAAAATCCTGGTGGTTGGTCCTCTTTAATGTCATTAAAGGCTGATCTGTCTAGCTTTTACCTTTTGGCTCTGCACTAGTCTTTATTACTGTTACACATTGATGTTTGGGGTTAAGTCTGAAGTCCAATATAATTTCATGTATTTTACAAACCCAACCACTTGTAAAAGTGGATGACCATCTAATGTTATAGGAGTGTCCCAACTATCTCTATTCTCAGATTTTAGGATGGATATTGGGCATGTTGAATTTCAACATGCTCGATCCTTTACTTCTTACCTCTGGTTGTAGCTTATCTTCTGTATCTGATAGCGCCTTTCTCATTTCTCGTCACACATAGGGCCAAACTTCACATGCTAGTGTATGGGTCGTGAGGAATAGCAGTTGGCCTAACATCTATCCAATGTGTATAGCCACCTTATTCCACGGATTATAAAAGGTGGATGACAAAATTGTACCTGAATGTTTAGGTGGACATGTCCCATAGACCACGTCACCATGACTAAAATCCATGAGTATCCTAAATTCTTTGAAGAGATGGGTAAGGAGGACGGCTGTGGAGCTCCAGATTAGTCACCTTTCATGGACTTCCATAGACCTGGGTTCGGGTACACATAGGGGAAGTGAGGATGATGATCCGTTACATTTAGGGCAAAGCTCATCTTTGAAATGTCCAAAACCTTCCTCATCACTCTCCATTCTTTCCTCCCCCCTCTCTTATCACCGACATGTTATGTACATATGCATGTATAAGCCAGCATGTGATTGGTAACTCTCTCTCTTCCCTTCTTTTCTCCCCCGTTCTTCATCTCCATCCATGTACATTTTGGTTTGCCATCCTTCTCGTTTTGTTTCCCGTTTTCTACTTTCTTTTTTATCAACCCTTCATGTTAACTTGCTTTGGAAACATCTTAAGCGGTCCAACCCCTGCGAATAGTAACAGAGGATACGTGTCTGTTTCACTATTTAGTCCCTCCGCCAACGTCTCCTTCCTCTAAGTCTGTGAGCACGCCAAGCGAAGCCGGAAGCCAGGATTCTGGTGATGGGACGACCGGAGCCAGGTGAGATCTCACACTATTAATGCAGTTTTACAGTCATTTTACGTTTTCTTTTCTTCTTTCTTTTTAGCTCACTTAGTAAAAACAAATAAAATGTGCAAAAAGTTATTGAACATGGGTTATTGGCACAGTATTACACTCTCCTAAAATATTTATCAATCCCATTTTATCAATACATTGTAATTATTTCTCCAAATTCGATTCTCTGGACCAATAGGCTACGTGCACACAATTAGGACCCACTGTGTTCTGGATGTGGTGGGTTTTGACCTGCGAAGCCGTGAGTGTCCTGTGCTGCTGCCCGTGCCCACGATCAGGGTCCGAGGCGCTGCGGTCTCTCGCTTGTGTTCACTTGCAACTCCGCAGCAAAGAATTGACATGCTTGCGGCCTGAAAAGTGGCACCGCACGTCAGTTTTCGCTGTGGGCAGTACATGCACAGTGGACATTAGATTTCTATAAATCCCATCCACTGTGCTTGTACTGTACATCGTTTTGGACTCAGCTGAAACGCTGCATCCAAATCGCTGAAAACACTGATCGTGGGCATGTACCATTAGGATACATTCACATGTTGCATTTGCAGTGTTTGGCTTTTTTTTTTGTTCTTCACCAAAAACCATAGTGGTGTCAGGAAAATACTGTTGCATTTTTGGCTGCATTTTTGGCTGCATTTTTAGGCTACTTTCACACATCCGGTTTGAGCACTGCGGCTCAATCCGGCTGTGAAACCTATGCAACGGATGCGGCGAAAACACTGCATCCTTTGCATACGTTTTTACATGCGGCCCGTCCGTTTTTTTCCGGTTGCGGCACGCTACTGAGCATGCGCAGTGGAAGAAACAGCATGCGGCGGCCGTAGGCATGCATTGAAAAATGTGCCGCAGCAGCTGGATGCGGCGCGATGCGTTTTTTTTCCGGAGCAAAAAACGTTTCAGGGAACATTACATCCGGCCGCCGCATCGGCTAAATCTGCCGCATGCGGCAGAAACCGGACGGAACCCAAACCCATGTGGCATAATGCGGCGCCAATGCAAGTCAATGCTGGAAAAAACGAAACCGGCGGCAAAAAAAAAAACGGTTTCGTTTTTTTCAGCAGAGCGCCGTATTGTGCCGCACTGCTACAGCCGGATGTGTGAAAATAGCCTTACCCGCTTTTCATATTAATGGGTAAAAAGCGTTGCAAAAAATGCTGCAAGAATTCACATGCCACGTCTTAGCAAAAAAGCAGCAGGGCTTAAAATACACACAGCTAAAACCCAGCATGTGAATACGGTTTCAGAAATCTAATCGATTAGGCTAGAACTGGAAAACGCAAATACACTGGGTAAGAAATGCTACATGTGAACATACCCATTGGTTTGGGTTTATCGAGGCGATGGGCTTCATAGCACAGTTTTTCCTCATTACGGCAATGTTTTTTGCCCTTTTATTTAGTGGGTACACCAGGAAAGCTCACAGCTTGCAATCCAAAAGTGCCTATAGAGCTACATTAGTCCAAAAGAGAAACCTTTTCGGCCTTTGTGCTAATTCATACTTTATATTTTTACATACAATGGCTAAAGTCCTGTACTTCACTTGTACATGGGATGCTGAAAAAGAAAAACCCATGTTTGTTAAACTGGTACCATAACGGTTAAAGGGTTTGTAAACTACTTGGTCAACCCCTACTCAATCCCTTTCTGTGCGCCAGAAAAATAAATAAGCCTATACTCCTTTCCGGTGCGGCTGCAGGTCCAGTGATGTCTGAAGTCTCGTTCCCAGGGCCCAGGTGACATTTTTACAGCACGTGAGCACATTAACCAAATAGCGCCGGCTTCCTTCTCCCCTGCCTTCGGACAGTTTAAGCAGGATGTGAGTGCTGCGCTGACTTCCTGCTCAAATTTCCGAAGGTGGGGGGGAATGAAGCCAGCACTGATTGGTCGTGGGGCTCACATGTCTTACCAATGTCACGTGGGACCCAGGAACGCGTCTTCAGATATGCCGCAGATACACTGAGTATCTGCTAAATAACACAATGGCTGGCATCCGTCACCCTTAAAGGGAACCAATCACCAGGATTTTCATATAGAACATAAGCCCAGAGCTATACTGATACTTTCAGGCTGAGTCTATACAGACCTGTAGTGGGCAGCTCAGATGTTTGGGTTTTGAAATCGAAGAAAGTGAAGTTTGTAAAATGAGCAGCTTCTTGAGTAACAGCAGCTGAGGAGCAGATCATATATTCATAGTTATCCCCTCCCCCTGTTAGAATTAGCGTAAGTATTATACAAACGACTCACTTTGTCTAGCAGGACCTGTGGTGAGGTCATACCGATGTGACCAGAAGGGGCGGAGCCTCAGCCACCAAAGCTGGATACCAGGTCACATGGGTATGACCTCACCACAGGCCCTGCTAGACAAAGTGAGTCGTTTCTATAATACTTATGCTAATTCTAACAGGGGGAGGGGATAACTATGAATATATTATCTGCTCCTCAGCTGCTGTCACTCAAGAAGCTGCTCATTTTAGAAACTTTACTTTCTTGGTTTTCAAAACCTAAACATCCGAGCTGACAACTACAGGTCTGTATAGAATCAGCCTGATGGTGCCAGTATAGCACTGGCTGCAGGTTATATACGAAAATCCTGGTGATTGGTTCCCTTTTAAAGGGGTTCACCATTACTTGGACAACCCCTTCTCAATCACATTGTTTGCTCCAGAAAAATAAGCCTATACTCACCTCCGGTGCAGCTTTGCTGGAACCATGGCCGCATCGGAGGTGAGTATAGGCTTATTTTTCTGGAGCAAACAATGGGATTGGGAAGGGGTTGTCCAAGTAGTGATCAACCCCTTTAAGGGTGACTGATGCCGTTGGTTTTTTTAGCAGATACACTGAGTATTTAAATAGCTTTCCATGATGTAGACATTATAATAGCATCCATTTAATATACTGGCATCTATTTAAGAAAGATATCTTAAGACTTTTCCAAAGGGTGACACAGGCCCCAGCCCCATGGTCCTTACTTGTAAGGATGAACAGTTCTGCAAATTACTAAATTATTAAACTTTTCAGCTGTTCTTGAGATATTAACACTTTGCTGTTGTTTATAGGTTGTTTCCTTGGAGACCGACCACTAGATAGCTAGGACATGCTCAGCGGTTAGAACCTGTCTTCTATTGAGCTCGTACGCTGTATTCTAAAGCGCGCTGTTGTCTCCAAATGTCCGCCAGCTGCAACGCACTGTTTACAGGTTTGACCGCAGCGGTGGTCGGTCTCCTAGGTAATGAGCCATAAATAAAAATGTTAATGTGTCAAGAATGGCTGCAAAATTCAATATGCAGTAAATTGCATACGTTTTTGGTTCTTACGAGCTCCTCTCTTTTAGCTCACGGTAGGGAATGCCGTCAGATGTAACGATAGAGGCGAATGTGAACGGAGTCTAAGTTATGAAAATCGTACAGTATAGGACATACGTCACTTTTCATCCCATACTTGGCGCTAGTGGAGAACGCAGGATTGACTAGCCTTTTACCTTCCTGGCTAAGAAGAGTTTTAGGGAAACCCTGTGTTGGCTATAAAAGGTGAATGCAGAGAGCATACTGTGCTACACATCTGGTAAATCCAAACTTCATTGGTGTATTATATATATAGGATTTATGCATTCCCGCGGGATGTATCGGTGGAAAATACCTGATGGTTCATTCTTACATTTAGATCCCTTGACGCTTACTAACCTCTTGCATGTGCTTTATTTTTTGCAGTTCCAGACCCGCAGTTACCAAGAAGTAAAGCATATTCCTTTTCATTGTTTTTAACTTTTTAATTATTATTGTGGATTTTAAGTTTGCTAAACTGTATTTCCGTAGGGAAGGGCAGTCATAGTTGCAAAAAACCCCCCATAAAATACCTATCTTAAAGGGTTTCTCCGGCGTCACATCGGAAGGTGAGGGACGCAGTGTCTATGGACCTTGCACCTGTTCAATGTTATCGGCGTCGCTGACCTCCCGATGCAGAAGGAGATCCTAACGGGGACGTCTGTTACCATGTTGTCCCCAAGAAGGAAAAATTTTCTTTGTCCATTTTCTGTAGGGATGCGTCCACACGGAAATGGCTACAAAATTTAGCATTATGAGTAATATGCAGATGTTGCTGTCGGTTTGTTTGAGAACTCACTCCTGGGTTATACCCCCTCTACGTTAATAGGGGGGGGGAATCTACAACTCAATTTGACAGGCTGTACGCATGCAACTGGGATCGTTTTCATTGCGGAGAAAAAAAAATCTTCATCTTTTCACATCTTGTCTGCATGGCTAACGCCTACTTCATCCATCCCATGTCTCCACTACGTGTGTCCATTTTCACACGTACCGGAGACATGGACACATGTAGACTCATTGAAATCAATGAGCTTGGTCACATATCCGTGTTTTCACAAGGGCCACTTGTCCATGAGCTCCACACGGCGACATGTCCTTTTTCTGCCAGCACCACGGATATCATACGGACCGCACACTGATGTGATCTGTGCGGCATCAGTGTGACATGTACCAGAGAAAACACAGGTCACTTAAAAACATAGAATTTTTATACTCCCCTGTCTCTGCCTCTACTGTTACTTTCGAGCCAGCTCATTATGCTCATGCATATTCACTGCACTCACCACGGACCCGGAAGTAGCAGCAGCACTGGAGACAGGTAAGTATACCAGCTCATGCTGTCTGTGTGCTATCCGGATGTCACACGGACCGCACACTGATGTGACTGTGTGACATCAGTGTGATCTGTACCAGAGAAAACACAGGTTTCATAAAAATATAGAATTTTTATTCTCGCCTGTCTCCAGTGCTGCTGTCTCTGCCTCTGCTGTTACTTCCGGGCCCTCTCATTATGCTCATGCATATTCACGGCACTCACTACGGACCCGAAAGTAACAGCAGCGCTGGAGACAGGGAAGTATACAGCTCATGCTGTGCGTGTGCTAACCGCATGTCACATGAAGAGCACAGGGGCAAAACACACCACACCACACACACGTCTTCACCTTCACCATGGACCCTGCAAAACATTATTGTTTTGCACAGACATGTGAATGGCGGCCTAATGTAGGTTTCCGATGCGTAATTTGCTGCATTGCTGTCCTGTGTGCTCATATCCTTCCTGGACATTAATATTTGCATTTATTTCTTTTTGCTATTGGTATCTAAAAGGTTGACAGCCAATTTTGTGCTCGTCTTATATTTTTGGAGAGGATCTCAAACACTCATGTTGTTTATCAAGTGAAATCTCGAAAATCTGTCTTAAAACCAAAAAGAAAATCCAAAAGTTTTCACAAATTCATTTTTTTTTTTCCCCAATTTGTTTTGATATTAGACTATGTATTGACTATTGGGGGCTTGTGTTTAATGTCACCCCTCACCCTCATGGAGAACTTGAAAGGAAGCAACCAGCGACCTCCACCGCAGATCATTGGGGTGGGGGGAGGTTAAGCAGTTTTGCCCGGTCCTGCAGACCCACTGAATTTGTATTAGACGTATGCTGGGTCTCACATGGATTGACACATCTGAGCCTAAGGCTGTGGTTAACCTATAATTACAGCCGTGTCACATCTTGGAAACACTATCAGTCCCACATCCCAGTGGAAATGCAGATTGTTTCCTTACCAAAGAGCCGATGTGTTAGCCGCCTTCCTGCAGCAATAGCGCCATTTCCTGCACATGTTTTCTGCTGTGGGCAATGTTACAAGATACCGATCATTCACACCCAACATGTAGACGTTCTGCTCAGGATCACAAGCCGTGGAGGGATCACATCTCACACTGGATGAGAAACAGATTAACAGGTTCTGCGTGTAGCAGACGTGATTACATCAGAGGAGCGGAGCCGCATCACGGGGGGGTGGGGGGGGAGATTCCAAACTAATAATTTCTGGAGGTTTTTTTTTTCCGAAATTTGGTGTTTGATGGAGCAAAAAAAAAAAAAAGGAATAAAACGGAGTTTGTGACTTGCATCAAATCGTTCACTTCTTTCTCCTCTTATGGTGAATTTTGGATCAGAAACTGAAATCTACGCCTGCACATTTTAGGATTAGATCTGCACCAAAATGATATAGCTTTAGTAATAATTAATCTGGCCTCTTCTTGGTAAACACCGCACACTTTTTGCTGCACAGATAAAAAAAAAAAAAAAATTACAAGAAAAGTCACAAAACTTTGTGTACAGTTGAATTGCAATTTTTTTTTTTTTTTTTAATGTTATGGTCGATTTATTCGGAGTGGCATTGTATACAACATTCTACAAAAAAAATTGTAAAATAAATAATCAAAATATTCCTTATAATGTCACCATAAATAATAACATGCAGGTCAAAAAAAACCCCAAAAGAACCCCCAAAGATTCAAATGAAAGGGATAGTGACAAATTAATAATATAAAATATAAATTTGTATTAATTTTTAACATTTAAAATATCAAGTGCAGAATAAATAAAAAACTTAAATGGATCCCCCCACCTTGGTTGCTTTTTAGAATATGTTCACACAGTGCATCTTTTATTGCGTTTTTGAGGTCACAAAGATGTACCAAAATGCATGCATTTTTTCCCGCAACAAAGTCTGAGATTTCTATTTTGCTGTTCACACTGCATATTTTTGGCTGCGTTTTTGAAGATGCAGCATGTCAATTATTTTTGCATTTTTTTTTTTTTTTTTCCCCAGCGTTTTTGAGCCCTTTTTCAGTCAATAGATCTTACTTAAAAATGCAGTGGGCAAAATGCGGTAAAAATGCGTGACTTTTTTTATGCATTTTTGTTGCGGGTACCTTTTTGTGCTTTTTTTTTTTTTGGGGGGGTAACTGGATCAATTTCACAAATATTACCCCATTGGGTACAGCGGTATTCAGGACTTGTGACCATCCTAAGGTATTAAGCCGCTATAATGATTTATATAATTTGGACTTATCCATATATTTTTGACACTTGTTAAGCTTGGGAATGACCTTTAATCATATTTATATCTAAGATATACATAACTTTTTTTTTTTTTTCAATTTATTTATTTTTATTTTTATTTATTTTTTTTTATTTTAAATGTTTTTATTAATTTAACAAAAAGTAATATGAATATAACCAGACATGTTATGAAAATATAAATTGCTGATTTTAGTAAACACATGTCAATATTCTAGGTTATAGAATGTTACTTTTAAAATTAACCACTACATACTAAACTACAACAATAAAATACATTAACTTTTAATCTGTCTTCCTTACTCATTGGAGTGGAAATCACCAAATTACAACATATCGATCAATCATAACCACAAGGATATTTTAGAAACGTAAATTATTAAATATATAAATGGGAGAGGGGAAAAACAAAACAAAACACAGGTTTAAATAGTTACTTATCATTAGGTTATTCCATCTTTCCCAAATTTTTTGGTATTTTGGGTATCGATTATTAAAAGTAGCGAAACTTCTCTCATAATTATTATGAAGTATTATCGTTTCTTTAATTTCTGTAATAGATGGTATATCTGTCTTTTTCCATTTAGCCGCTATATGAATTTTGACAATTAAAAAAATGTGAATAATTAGGTATTTGTCTTTGGTAATGCTATCTAAATCTAATGAAAGAAGAGCCATTTGAGGTGTAATAGTGATACTATTTCCAAGAATTTGGTTTATTAAAAGGTTAACCTCCCTCCAAAGACATCTCAATTTGGGACAAGACCAAAATATGTGAAGAATATCTCCCTTTAAATTACATCCTCTCCAGCATAAATGGGAATTATTACTTGAAAAGAGCGAGAGCTTATGAGGAGTAAAGTATCAATTTTAAGCCCCTTAAAAATGTTCTCAGGAGCGCATTGTAAAGCCGAAAACAATGATATGCAACACGCACCGAACGATCCGTTACCGATCGTTACGTGCAAATCATTAGCACACTGCAATATGGCTGGTAAATTAAATACTCTTAAGGGGGTGTTACACGCAGTGATATCGCTGGTGAAAGCACCCGCCCCCATTTGCGTGACACGGAAAATCGCTGCCCGTGGCGCACAATATCATTAGGAGCCATCACACGTACTTACCTGCCTAGCATTGTCGCTGTGTCCGGCGAACTGCCTCCTTTCTAAGGGGGCGATTCGTTCGGCGTCACACAGCGGCCGCCCAATAGAAGCGGAGGGGCGGAGATGAGCGGCCGTAACATCCCGCCCACCTCCTTCCTTCCGCATTGCCGGCGTCCGCAGGTAAGCTGCAGTTCGGTGTTCCCGGGGTGTGACACATAGCGATGTGTGCTGCCTCGGGAACGACAAACAACCTGTGTGCTCAACAATCAACGACTTTTTGAAAAGGAACGATGGACGATAAGGTGAGTATTTTCCATCGTTAACAATCGTTCCTTGCTGTCACACGCAACGACGTCGCTAACTATGCCGGATGTGCGTCACGGAATCCGTGACCCCGGCGATATATCGTTAGATACGTCGTTGCGTGTAACGGGGCCTTTAGAAAGCCACATTCTTCTTTATAGTGATCGAGCTGGATCGGAAGTGCTATTTTAAGGCTATGTTCACACAGTAGGTTATAGCAGCAGATTCTGCTATATCCTAATCCAATCCTGTGAGGTACTCTGATAGCCTTGGGGGCGATCCCCCCACCTTGGTTGCTTTTTAGAATATGTTCACACAGTGCATCTTTTATTGCGTTTTTGAGGTCCCAAAGATGTACCAAAATGCATGCATTTTTTCCCGCAACAAAGTCTGAGATTTCTATTTTGCTGTTCACACTGCATATTTTTGGCTGCGTTTTTGAAGATGCAGCATGTCAATTGTTTTTTTTTTTTCCAGCGTTTTTGAGCCCTTTTTCAGTCAATAGATCTTACTTAAAAAATGCAGTGGGCAAAATGCGGTAAAAATGCGTGACTTTTTTTATGCATTTTTGTTGCGGGTACCTTTTTGTGCTTTTTTTTGGGGGGGGGGGAACAAAAAATAATGCATCTTTGTGGTTAGCAAAGATGCACTGTGTGAACATAGCCTAACAATGTTCTAAAAAAAAGAACACAAGTGGAGAAACTGATAGTGTTGGGCGCTGTTTATAAGTTATTTATGCTTGCACATATAGCGCCATCACATTCTACAGCGCAGCGTGCTGCATTTTTGCAGCAGGTGTTTTTTTTTTTTTTTGTTTTTTTTTTAATTTTGCTCCTTTTTTTTAATGCAAATTAAAGGGAACCTGTCGGGTCCAATATGCACCTAGAACCACGAGCAGTTCTGGGTGTATATTGCCAATCTTAACTATCACTGTATCTAGTAGCTTAGATAAAGAGATCTATATGGTATGCTAATGAGCGCGGGGACTAGTCCCTGGGCGTTAATTCCCCTGGCTAGTCAGCTCCATTAGCATGTTAGTACTTCCCTGTGGGCATGCTAATGAATGTGCAGCGTCACAGGATGATCTCGCTTACCTCTCTGCTACCATCGCTGGCCGACACTGAATTTCGGCTCAGTGCGCATGACCCCAGAGTTTGGATTATGCGCACTATGAAGCCGGGTGTACGTGTTCTGGCTTCAAACTGAAGTAGTACGCATGACCGCAACTCCGGGGAGTACTAACATGCCAGTGGGGCCGACTAGCCAGGGGAACTAACGCCCAGTGGACTAGTCCCCGCGGTCATTAGCATACCATAATAGATCTTAAGAAATATATTTTCTAAAGATCTCTTTATCTATGCTACTATATACAAGGACAGTTAGGCAGGGATTCGCAATATGCACCCAGAACTGCTGGTGGACCTGGGTGCATATTGCACCTGTAGGTTCCCTTTCAAAGCTGATTGTTACAAGAAAGAATTATCATGTAAACTCTTTTTTTTTTTCCTGACTGAATTTAAAAAGTGCGGTGTTTTGGAAATCTCCAGGATGTCAATTCTTTGAACATTTTTGCAGTGCTTTTTTTTTTTTTTTTTTTTTTTTTTGCAAAACATTGCAAAAAAAAACAACCCAGCATTTTTGCTGTATTTTTGTTGAATAAAGCTTTTCTCTTAAATGTACTGTAGACAAATGACAGAAGAAAAAAAATGCAGCAAAACCTATATATATATATTTTTTTTTTTTTTTTTTTTTAAGCCGCTTCTTTACAGCCAAAAGAGTAGGTTTTGCCTGCAGTAAAAAACTACTGCAAAGACGCAACGTGTGAACATGACCTTAGGCCCTGTGCGTACGCTGCGTTTTTTGCGGGTGCAGGTTTGGTCTCCAAAACTGCATGCATTTTCCTTCCCCAGCAAAGTCTATGACATTTGATTTTTGCTGTGCGCATGTTGCAGTTTTTTGCACTTGCAGTTTTTTTGTGGTGACCACAAAGATGCAGCAAGGCAATTCTTTATGCATTTTTGCCAGTGATATGAGCTTTTCCAGTCAATAGATTTGACTTAAAAAATGCACTGGGCAAAAACGCGATAAACACATCAAAATGCATGCGTGTTTAGGATGCGTTTTTGGCAAAAACACTGCATCTTTGTGGTCAGCATAGACATCTGGGCAGGTTTTTTAAGGCGGGGTTCACACGTCCTGCGGTCATCCGTTATCACGGATCTGTTATAGCTCCGTTTGCAAAAAAGTTGTGCAAACACAACTTTTTTTTATTTTTTTGGCCGGATTTGTTTTTGATGTGACATCTGTGGACAAAGGATCCATGAACAGGTTGACAACGCATTCGTTACAAATGCAAGAATAACAGATGGCTAAATAGCAATCAGTTAACGGATCCGTGGTCTGAAGACGCCCATGTTGAAAAAAAAAATGGATCCGTCAGAAATCATTTTCCCAACGGATCTATTCTAATAGATGACTACAGGACATGTGAACTTAGCCTAAAACTGTCTTAATGGTATTTCAAAACAATTTCGACTGAGCGCAAAAAAGAATGAACACATGCACAGCAATGTGAAATCCACTTACAGTCCATATGTTCCGTCTTTTTAAGCTTTTTAACTGCTTCAAGTTTTTAATGACATGAAGTGGTTAAAAGAAGTCAGCAGTCCATTTTTGTGCGGTCTCCACTTTGGAGATGCTTACTATTTACACACACCAACTTTTAAGAAAAAAAATGCAAATGTTGAAGGTGCCTCAAAAAGAAAAACGGACGGCATTGTCCTAAAGGGTCTTCTCCTAGCGCATTAATGATAAGAATACGGCAGCATCTAAAGAACAGTGTGCACTCACCCTAAAGGTTATAAAGTGTAAACTTCGACACAGCAGTCTTAAAAACGAATCAAACATATAACATTGGTTCATGCAGAATGAACAATTTTGATGCATCTTTAGACCGTCCATTCTATGTCTGCACCTTTTTACTTGTTGGCATACATTGTCCCAGAAGCGTTCATCAATGTTGCCTTGGTTCATGGTCCATTTCAGTCACCTGACAATGAGAATTGTCTTTAAGGCGGGATTCACACGTCCTGCGGTCATCCGTTCGAGATCCATTTGCAAAAATGTTGTGCAAACACAATTTTTTTTTTTGTTTGTTTGTTAAATAACAGCTGTCGGCCAGATCCATTTTTAACGTGGAATCTATGAGCAACGAATCAGTTAACAGATCTCTACTTATTGTCTGTTTGTAACGGATCTGTTAAGAAAACAACAGATGCGTTACAAATGCAAGTACAATGGATGGCTAAATAGCAATCCGTTAACGGATCCGTTGTCCATAGACTTGCATGTTAAAGGGAACCTGTCACCACTTTTTTTGGCGTATAAGCTGTGGCCACCACCCCCGGGCTCTTATATACAGCATGTTAGAATGCTGTATATAAGAGCCCATGTCGGGGGTATAACATAAAAACCACTTTATAATACTTACCTAACGGTCGTGCAATTGGCCATATGGGTGTCTCCGTTGTCTTGTGCCGGCGCCGCCTCTTTTGGCCATCTTTGTTCTCCTTCTCTAGCCGCGGTGCATGACGCGTCCAACGTCATTCACACTTGCTGGCATTGAGGTTCTGAGCAGGCGCACTTTGATCTGCCAAGAGCAGGGCAGATCAAAGTATTGTAGTGCGCCTGCGCAGGACCGGCGAGTGTGTGTGACGTAGACGCGTCATGCACACAGGCTTCAGAAAGAGGACGAAGATGGCCAAAAGAGGAGGCGCCGGCACCGGATAACGTAGACGCCCATATGACCAACCGCGCGACTGTTAGGTAAGAATTATAAAGTGTTTTTTATGTTGTCACAGTGGCCTGGGCTCTTATATACAGCATGTTAGAATGCTATATATAAGAGCCCACTGGTGGTGGCCGCCGCTTATACACCAAAAAAGTGGTGACAGGTTCCCTTTAAAAAGCGGATCCAGCAGACATCGGTTTCCCAATGCATCTGTTCTAACGGATGACTACTGGACATGTGAACTTAGCCTAACACACAATGGTGGTGGAAGCATGTAACACCACTTAGTTTTTGTTTTTTAACAATTTGATCTGATTTCAGCACTTTTAGCATAGTGCATATTTTTGAGAAAATGCCATTTTTTTTATTCAGTTTGTTGAGCCAATGTCTTCTGACTTTTGTCTGCAAAATTTTTCCTAATAAATTCTTTGAGGATAAGTTCCCACGTTGCAAAAATGCTGCATATTAAATACTGCATATTCTCTTGCAGAAAATCGGCAACCTTTTAGATTGCCTTCCATTTTAAGAAATCTCTTCCGCACATGCTGCCGAAATTGACTAGAGCTGTGGATTTGCATTACGCAACTCAATTCGTGCTGCAGACGTCCATGCGAATTTCCCCCTTTTTGCAATGTGGCATGTTGACTTGCGGGAAATTTTATCAAGATATCAGACTAAAATAATGATTTGTACAATGCGCTTATTTGTATGGCGTCTGAGCGGCGGTTGCGTTTGACGCTTTTTTTTCCCCCCATCTTTTATTTCTTTATTAGAAATAGCCCATTAGATTTGCAGTAAGTGACCTCTGCAGGGGAGCGCGCTGACGTCTGGTGACAGCACTTACTGCACACGGATGTAAAGTGATAACGTTTTTGCCCTATTATCTCTACGATGTCTTACATTTCACATTTTTTCCTTTGCATTTGTACTTTATACTTGCTATTTAGTATATTCGTATTATATTTTACAATTGATAAGATGCATTTTTTTTTTTTATATATATAGGAGTGAAGTATCGTCACTAACTGCATGATTGATTGAATATCTCTTATGTGCACTAACTGCTGTACATTGTTTTTGGTTCCTATCTTGTATGCACTAGTTTTAACCTTTTTGTTGTGATTTGCTTAACTAATTTCTGACCTCTTCTGCTAACGCTGCGTGGTTGTGTGGCATCAGGACTCTGCACTGGGACACTGATCCGTCCGTTCTTCAGCTCCACTCTGACTCCGATCTGGGGTACTGCAACCATTTATTTATTACATTCTATCGGGTTGTTGTACAGTGTAAAGAGCACACATGCCATAGCTTAATATTGTTGTTCCTTGTATGCTAGTCATATTGTGAATTTTTGCTGTTTCACTATGATGATTCGGGGTAGTTGAGTTTCATGGGATTTGATAACCAGATGCTTCCAGGATTGATGAAAAGTAGTAGGGTGCACTTTTTTATTTGTTATTATTCATTGTATACTAATATATGTTTATTTCTTATTATGCCGATTATGAACATCTATAGACGTAGTCCCTTGAAGTTGGGCATGGCCAAAATTACACAAGTGGATTTTCCTCCTCGAGAGACTGTAACCTATACAAAGGAGACACAGACTCCAGTCGTCACCCATGAAAATGAAGGTAAATGTGTTACTTTACCTCTTTTAGATGTAAATATTTATGAATACATTTATAAATATTTGGATATGATATTCGTTACTTTTTTTTAATCGCATGAATGTCTGTATTTGACATTGGGCCATAAAGGTTCAGTGCCTGGGGCGGGAGTATAAGGTGGCGGAGCAGAAGTAGATGCCCACACGGAGACTCAAACATTAGCATATATACTGGTGCATCTCAATAAATTAGAATAGTCTCAAAGTTAATTTGAGAATTATATATTTGAGACTATATTATATAGAGTCATGACACACAGCGTGATCTTTTTCAAGTGTTTATTTCTGTTAATGTTGATGATTATGGCTTACAGCCAATGAAAACCCAAAAGTCATCATCTCAGAAAATTAGAATAATTACCACAAAACATCTGCAAAGGCTTCCTAAGCATTTAAAATGGTCCCTTAGTCTGGTTCAGTAGGCTACACAATCATGGGGAAGATTGCTGACTTGACACATGTCCAGATGGCGGTCATTGACACACTCAACAAGGAGGGTAAGCCACAAAAGGTCATTGCTAAAGAAGTTGGCTGTTCAGAGTATTGTATACAATCATATTAATGGAAAGTTGTGAGGAAGGAAAAAGTGTGGTAGAAAACGGTGCACAAGCAACCGGGATAACCGCAGTCTTGATAGGATTGTTAAGAAAAGGTCATTCAAACATTTGGGGGAGATTCACAAGGAGTGGACGCTGCTGGAGTCAGTGCTTCAAGAGCCACCACACACAGACGTATCCAGGACATGGGCTACAACTGTCGTATTCCTTGTGTCAAGCCACTCATGACCAATAGACAACGCCAGAAGCGTCTTACCTGGGCCAAGGAGAAAAAGAACTGGACTGTTCGTAGTGGTCCAACGTGATGTTTTCAGATGAAAGTACATTTTGCATTTCATTTGGAAATCGCGGTCCCAGAGTCTGGATGAAGAGTGGAGAGGCCACAATCCAAGCTGCTGAGGTCTGGTGTGAAGTCTCCACAATCAGTGATGGTTTGGGGAGCCATGTCATCTGCTGGTGTAGCTCCACTGTGTTTTATCAAGACCAAAGTCAGCGCAGCCGTCTACCAGGAAATTTTAGAACACTTCATGCTTCCCTCTGCCGGCAAGCTTTTTGGAGATAGAAATGTCATTTTCCAGCAGGACTTGGCACCTGTCCACACTGCCAAAAGTACCAATACGTGGTTTACTAACTACAATATCACTGTGCTTGATTGACCAGCAAACTCCCCAGTCCTAAACCTCATAGAGAATCTACCGGGTATTGTCAAAAGAAAGATGAGACACCAGACCCAACAATGCAGACGAGCTGAAGGCTGCTATCAAAGCAACCTGGGCTTCCATAACACCTCAGCAGTGCCACAGACTGATCACCGCATTGATGCAGTAATAAATGCAAAAGGAGCCCCGACCAAGTATTGAGGCCTTTACTGTACAGACTTTTCAGTAGGCACCAACATTTCTGAGTTAAAAATTACTTTTCAGTTGATCTTATATAATATTCTAGTCTTCTGAGATAATGACTTTTGTGTTTTTCATTGGCTGTAACCATAATCATCAACATTAACAGAAATAAACACGTGAAATCGATCCCATTGTGTGTAATAACTCTATAATATATAGAAAGAGATCCCTATGTGTAATGACTCTATATAATGTCTCCCATCTTCCATTGACTACACAAAAATAAGTTAGCTTTTTGATATTTTAATTTGTCGGGATGCAGAGTTATATATATATATATATATAATGTATCTGGATATAATAATCTAATATTTAAGTTTCCCTCCTGCCCTTTTCTCAATTTAGCATGCACAGTGGCTCAGTGGTTAGCACGGTGGCTCAGTGGTTAGCACTGCAGTCTTGCAGCGCTGGGGTCCTACGTTCAAATCCCACCAACAACAACCTCTGCAAGGAGTTTGTATGTTCTCCCCGTGTTTGTTTGGGTTTCCTCCTGGTACCTTGGTTCCCTCTCACACTCCAAAGACATACTGATGGAGAATGTAGATTCAGAGCTGAAAAGGGAGAGCACCGTGGGTCCCACCAGGGTATGCAAGAAAATCATGTTGTCCTATGTGCTCACCTTGAAATAAAACTCTTGAGCATGTAACCAATGGCTGCTGCAGTAACATGAGCTCCATGAGCCAGAGGATGAATTGAAAGGGAAATGCGTCTATTGATCTGTGCTGCCATCAAAATATAAACCATGCGATTTAAAAAAAGAAAATAAAAAATGGCTGTTTATTGAGTCTACACGTTTCGAAGTCTACAACTTCTTCATTAGAACTTAACACAGGTGTCGCACTGGAGGTTTAGCAACCTCTATAGACACACACCAGTGAATTTGGATTATGAGGTCCAATGGAGACAGTTATGAGAATCTTTGAAGTGCTGCGGTATGTTGGCACTATATAAGCAATCCATAATAAATAAAATGGTCATATTTTTGGATGAGGGAGGGGTGCACAGGCTGTGCAGGAGCGGTCAAGGTGAAAAATACAATGCTCTTCCTTATCCTCTGCAGCACTAACGGAGAGTGGCCACGTTAGTGCCAAAGAGACTTTAGCGCAAAGCCTCTTTTGATGGATACAAATGGCACCAGGAAGACCACACTTAATATAATTTCTTAATATGAGCAAACACCTGCTGTTTGCCATTTATTACCTTCTCTAGGACATTGCACAATTATAAGGCACGCTGAATGACCGAGTTATATGCAGTTTTATGTGCGACTGTCGAGTAAACCCCGTACACAAGGTTTTCTAACGTAAAGGAAATATGCAGAAAAATGCTGGACAGAAATTATGATTCTCAAATGGTCAGTGACGCATAAAGCAATAGTTCAAGCAAAGGTGAGAACTTTGTAATATATCTTATTAGAGAAATCTGCTTTTTTTGAGACTTTTCTCCTGAACTCAGAAAAATTACTAAAATCTGTCATGGTCAAATGGACTAACAGCTCAGCAATGGATTATTTTGTAACTGTCTATTGAAATCTGTACAAATGGAAGGAGCAGAGTGAAGGTGAGGCGCTGTCACAAACATCATGCTGCTTTCTAGTAAGTGTTTTATCTCACCACAGAACTGGATTCACAGCTGCATTGCTCAGTACTGCGGAGTACTGTCCTGCATTGCTCCACCATGCTGCTACTTGTGACCATGCGCTACACAGAGACAGGAGAGCAGAAATCCCTCATGTCTGTGTATGCTTCATATGGAAGACATTATGGCAACTAGTCTCTACCCACCAGCTCAGAGACAACTGAAAATTAGAGAATCTGCAGAAGGAAAAACTGCTGAAAAATGCAAGATACAAGTCCTTTAATGGGCAGTAACTGTTACTACTCATGTACACACACGACAGCTTATTCTGCATAGGCAGCTGGTATGGCGGGTTAGGTTTAGTTCTACACAGTCCTGATTTTGTTACCAATGGCAATTTACCGTCTCAAGGTGATGGTTTACAGATTGAAATATGACCACAGTAGCCAATCACTGACCACAATGATGACCTGTGTGCCCTGAGACAAAGTCAAACAATACCGGTATGATGGGTATTCATTCATTATAAGAAAATTGACTGCACTTCCTAAGGCCTAAAACACACTTCCGCAAAAAAAACGTACGTGTCTCACGGTCCGTTTTTCGGGTCCGTGTTCCGTTTTTTAGGGGAGTTTCTCCGGTACGTATGGCATCCGTGAGATGGCGTATGCGAGCCGTGTGTGCGTGTGGAATGTCCGTATTGACATAAAATACGTATGTGTGCTGTCCGTGTGCCGTTCGTTTTTAAAGGCCCGCATTCTTACCCAATTCACGTTGTTACATTCATCATGAGATCCTGGTGTTGTTGTTTGCTTTCAATTGTCCTGATAGATTGGAAACAAGTGTTTCAGATTTCGTGATGAAAAACGGACACGGACGATACGTGCTGAACACGGACATACTCCGTGTGCGGTCCGTGCAGGCACGGACCAATAGACTAAAGCGGGTCAGTGCCTGCGTGCTGCCGGCCAAAAACGGACATGTCGTCCGTGTAGAAAAGCGCACACGTACTTACGACACGGACACACGTTCCGTGTGATTTTACGTGTGTGTGCGCGCCATCTACCATTGAATAACATGGGTCTCCGTGTGTACGTGTCTCCGGTACGTGCAAATACGTACCGCACACGTACAAAAAATATGGATGTGTGTTGCGGGTCTAACAGACAAGTGAGAACAGGTACATAATGAACCGAAAATACACTATCAAACAGCTGCACTCTGAGACGCTAAGGTAATACAGACATTGGATATGGGAACTTGGATATGCATTACTACTATGGAAGAAAATTACAAAAATTCAACACGTAGCATATAAAAAGAGGCCTGTTTTGTGCAAGCCTAGCAGCCAGCATCAA
This sequence comes from Anomaloglossus baeobatrachus, assembly GCF_048569485.1. Classification (NCBI taxonomy): domain Eukaryota; kingdom Metazoa; phylum Chordata; class Amphibia; order Anura; family Aromobatidae; genus Anomaloglossus; species Anomaloglossus baeobatrachus. The sequence goes on from NC_134359.1 coordinate 57,838,248, forward strand.
GTCGTATGTTGATATACGAGATACGTCTTGACGCTGTTTGCTGGGCTTACATAAAACTGGCCTTTTTTTATACACCAAGTGATTTGTACACCAAAATTTTTTATAATGCTTGCCAAGTTTCTAATGTCTGTATACCTAGCATCTGAGTGCAGCTAATAATTTGATAGGATATTCACTCATTGTCCTGAATCTGGCAGTGTTTTTATTTTGTTCCTGCTCCTCTGTTCATGACGTTTTTGTTTTTTTTGTTTTGTTTTTTTATACCTATAAATGTCAATTTAGCCCAAGGGGGCATGGTCATCCAAAAAGACTCCCACAGAGATTAGTTGATGATCATGTCTGTTTGGCTAGACTAAATTTATACATAGGGGAGAGAGGGTTATACCTCTTTAGGCACAGGGGCGTGATCGTTAACCTTAAACATCCAAATCACCCTGATCAAAATTTCACATACCCTGGTGATTTTGGCCTGATAACATGCACAGAAGTTGACACAAATGGATTTGAATGGCTAATAAAGGTCCTCACCTGTGACCTGTTTGCTTGTAATCAGTGTGTGTGCAAAAAAGCGGAGTGAGTTTCTGGGATCCAGACGGACTCTTGCATCTTTCAGCCAGCCACTGACGTTTCTGGAGTCATGGGGAAGGCAAAAGAATTGTCAACTGATCTACAGGAAAAGATAGTTGAACTGTATAAAACAGGAAAGGGATGCAAAAAGATATCCTAGGAATTGATAATGCCAGTCAGCAGTGTTCAGATTCTGATTAACAAGTGGAAAATCAGGGGCTCTGGAAAAACCAAACCACGATCAGTTAGACCAACAAAAATTTTGGCCACAACTGCCAGGACAGTTGTTTGGGATGCAAAGAAAAACCCACAAATAACATCAGCTGAAATACAGGACTCACTGAAAACTAGCGGTGTGGCAGTTTCAAGATGCACAATAAAGAGGCACTTGAAGAAAAATCATCTGCATGGTCAAATCGCCAGAAGAAAGCCATTACTGCGCTAATGCCACAAATTATCTCCCCCTACAATACGCCAAACGGCATTGAAACAAGCCTCCAAACTTCTAGAACAAGGAAATTTGGAGTGATGAAACCAAAATTTAACTTTTTGACTACAACCATAAAAGTTACATTTGGAGAGGTGTCAACAAGGCCTATGATGAAAGGAACACCATTCCTACTGTAAAGCATGGAGGTGGATCGCTTATGATGTGGATATGTGTGCGCTACAAAGGCACAGGAAACTTAGTCAAAGTTAAGGACAGATGAATACAGAATATTATCAGCAAATACTGGAGGCAAATTTCCAGTCATCATCCCGGAAGCTGCGCATGGGATGTACTTGGACGTTCCAACATGACAACAATCCAAAACACAAGACTAAAGCGGGCTTTACACGCTGCGACATCGCTAATGCGGAGTCGTTGGGGTCACGGAATTCGTGACGCACATCCGGCCGCATTAGCGATGCCGTTGCGTGTGACACCGATAAGCGATTTTGCATCGTTGCAAAAACGTGCAAAATCGCTAATCGGCGACATGGGGGTTCATTCTCAAATCTCGTTACTGCAGCAGTAACGAGGTTGTTCCTCGTTCCTGCGGCAGCACACATCGCTGCGTGTGACGCCGCAGGAACGAGGAAGCTCCCCTTACCTGCCTCCCGGCCGCTATGAGGAAGGAAGGAGGTGGGCGGGATGTTACGTCCCGCTCAGCTCCGCCCCTCCGCTGCTATTGGGCGGCGGTTCAGTGACGTCGCTGTGACGCCGCACGGACCGCCACCTTAGAAAGGAGGCGGTTCGCCCGTCACAGCGACGTCGCCGGACAGGTATGTATGTGTGACGGCTGTTGTGCGGCACGGGCAGCGATTTGCCCGTGTCGTGCAACAGATGGGGGCGGGTACCCACACTAGCGATATCGGGACCGATATCGCAGTGTGTAAAGTAGCCTTAAGTTGACCTGTCATTGGCTACAACAGAACAAAGTGAAGGTTCTGGAGTGGCCATCTCAGTCTCCTGACCTCAATATCATTGAGCCACTCTGAGGAGAACTCAAGCGCACAGTTCATGCAATAAAGCCCAGGAATTTACAGGAACTGGAGGCTTTTTGCCAAGAAGAATGGGCAGCTTTACCCTCTGACCAAGAAGAATAGGCAGCTTTACCATCTGACCAAGAAGATTGGGCAGCTTTACCATCTGACCAAGAAGAATGGGCAGCTTTACCATCTGAGAAAATAAAGAGCCTCATCCACAACTACCACAAAAGACTTCAAGCTGTCATTGATGTTCGAGGGGGCAATACAAGGTATTAAGAACTGGGGTATGTGAACTTTTTGATCAGGGTCATTTGGATGTTTTTGGTTGTCATTATGATTTAAAAAGAGAAAACACAGTAGTTTGATAATAAACGGCTTCACCCGACCACTAACCATGAGTGGGAAAAAAATTTCATATTCTCTGAAAAAAGGCCTAGAAAGCAAAAATCTGCCCGGGTGTGTAAAGTTTTGAGCACAATTAATAATATATAATTATTATTTATAATAATTAATAGCTCCTTTTTAATGTACTTCTGTTTTGTTGAGTTTTGGGGGGATAAGCTTTGTACTTAAAGACAGGTATATACCGCTCCGCAGGATATAGGAAACCAGGCTGTAAGAGAACATGTGACAGGAGCCACACATTATATATGTATGTATTCATTTGCTTTAAAAGCTGTTAAGTTTTGAAGAGATGAAATGATCGGATGCCAGGGTTCAGAGACAGCTCTTAAGAAACAGCGCTGAAGAAAGCGCCTCCACTGAAATAAATGAGCGGCCTTTTTTTCTTTTCTTCCCTTTTTATTCTTAGATGAATCTGTAAATAACAGATTGACAGACACCTGAAATCGTCCTGACGGTAATCAGCTCCAATGGTCGAGATTAGTCCAAGCGCTATAAAAAAAGGGGAAAAAATGTGTATCCTTCATAGCGCACACATAAGTCTGCCGCGGGGTTACACCGCAGCTGCGAACGCCGGTGTAGAGATGGTCACAAAATCCCTTATTTATTCCCTGTCTGAGCGTCATAATAATAATGTTTATTTATATAATGCTCGGCTCCCTGGGGGAATCAGAAATGATTCACAGTTACCAGTAAAATCCTGATACTGTAGGAAGAACACACAATATCGAGGAGATAAAAGCAGCACGCCACGTGCCATTCACAGGAGATTCAGAGTCGCTGGGACTTTGGTTCGGGCTTTCATAGATCTTCAGAAACAGATTGGGGCAAGAACAATAACCGAGGCCTGAAATATTCCTTCCATGCTCTCGATCTGCCAATCATACATAGAGATGGACGTCGGGCTTAGCCTCCCTATATATTGGGGTCTACGTACATTTTGTCTTTTTATTCTATAGGATAAATATATCTGTAATGTTCCCCAGCATCCTAATAAATCCCTACACATGTGCCAATAGATAGATATACAGCATATTGGCACATACTGATGGATATGGAAGCTCAGTGAAATAAATGGTAACAGACCTGTATCTATACTGAGTGCAGCATATTGGCTATTGAAGGCTTCGGAGGCTAATGGCCTTTAGTGGAATGACTGAATAAGAGGCCCGTGAAGTTTGTTATTCTTTGAGATCATTATGTAAATTATCATGCTGAATTATTGCTAGATTGTGACATCACTGTGTGTATTATCCCTGTACTGTGACATCACTGTGTATTATCCCTGTACTGTGACATCACTGTGTATTATTCCTGTACTGTGACATCACTGTGTATTATCCCTGTACTGTGACATCACTGTGTATTATTCCTGTACTGTGACCTCACTGTGTGTATTACCCCTGTACTGTGACATCACTGTGTGTGTTATCCCTGTACTGTGACCTCACTGTGTGTATTACCCCTGTACTGTGACATCACTGTGTGTATTATCCCTGTACTGTGACATTGCTGTGTGTATTATCCCTGTACTGTGACATCACTGTGTATTATTCCTGTACTGTGACATCACTGTGTATTATCCCTGTACTGTGACATCACTGTGTATTATTCCTGTACTGTGACCTCACTGTGTGTATTACCCCTGTACTGTGACATCACTGTGTGTTATCCCTGTACTGTGACCTCACTGTGTGTATTACCCCTGTACTGTGACATCACTGTGTGTGTTATCCCTGTACTGTGACATCACTGTGTGTGTGTTATCCCTGTACTGTGACATCACTGTGTATTATCCCTGTACTGTGACATCACTGTGTATTATCCCTGTACTGTGACATCACTGTGTATTATCCCTGTACTGTGACATCACTGTGTGTATTATCCCTGCACTCTGACCTCACTGTGTGTATTATTCCTATACCGTGACCTTATTGGGTGCATCAGCCCTGTACTGTGACCTCATTGGGTGCATCAGCCCTGTACTGTGACCTCATTGGGTGCATCAGCCCTGTACTGTGACCTCATTGGGTGAGTCACCCCTTTACTGTGACCTCATTGGGTGAGTCACTCACCCCTTTACTGTGAACTAATTGGGTGAGTCACCCCTTTACTGTGACCTCATTGGGTGAGTCACCCCTTTACTGTGACCTCATTGGGTGAGTCACCCCTTTACTGTGACCTCATTGGGTGCGTCACCCCTGTACTGTGACCTCATTGGGTGCGTCACCCCTGTACTGTGACCTCATTGGGTGCGTCACCCCTGTACTGTGACCTCATTGGGTGCGTCACCCCTGTACTGTGACCTCATTGGGTGCGTCACCCCTGTACTGTGACCTAATTGGGTGCGTCACCCCTGTACTGTGACCTCATTGGGTGCGTCACCCCTTTACTGTGACCCCATTGTGTGCGTCAGCCCTGTACTGTGACCTCACTGGGTGCGTCAGCCCTGTACTGTGACCTCACTGGGTGCGTCAGCCCTGTACTGTGACCTCACTGGGTGCGTCAGCCCTGTACTGTGACCTCACTGGGTGCGTCAGCCCTGTACTGTGACCTCACTGGGTGCGTCAGCCCTGTACTGTGACCTCACTGGGTGCCTCAGCCCTGTACTGTGACCTCACTGGGTGCCTCATCCCTGTATTGACATGTTCCTTGTGCTGTCACATCACTGTGTGATCACTGTGTATTTTACTCTTGTTCATTTTTTCATGTAAGACTGGCACTAGGAACACTAGTAATAAATGTCCCCCATAGTTCTCGTTTTCTACCCTTTGTGGAAAAGAATGTCACCTACATGCTAAGTGGTGCATGTATTATAATTATATTATGTCCCAAAAATCTGCGGTTCTTTACTGTGACAAGTAATTAGAATTTCTTTAAAAAAAAAAAATAAAAAAAAATATTTTTTCTTTCATAACACTTGCTTTCTGCATTTTGTTCACATGTGAACACACACCAGGCGTTCTGTGTTAAATAATGGAGTAAGGCGGCCCTGATAATAGTAACTTGTGTAAATGATGCCCAAGTAGCTCACAGAGCCCCCTGAGGAGGCACAGTGGGGACCCTGGCTCCAGTGTCATGTACAGCCAGGGATTTGCTCTGCTGTTCACACTTTGCATTACCTCCCATCACTGACAGGTATATTACTGCACTAACCTGCGTTCATTAGCTGATGATCACAACAAATTTTTGCCTTTTTAACGTCTTAATAAAGGCTAAACGGTTGTCTTTAATGAAACCACTAGTTTGTGTAATCTGCCTTGAAATTGATTGAAAATTTCTAATATTGTTTTTAGTTTTTTTTTTAATTTACACTTTACGACACAATATCCTTCTTGATTATCTGTTATGGTGGAAAAAATTGTACCAAATATCCTCCTCTTAGGGGTACTTTACACACTGCAACATCGCATCCGGAATATCGTTGGGGTCACGTCGTTAGTGACGCACATCCAGCACCGGTAACGACCTCGCAACGTGTAAATCTTAGATGCGCCGATAACTGATCGCCAAAAGCATCGAAAATCGGTGATCTGTGTAACGTCGGACATTTTCATAATGTCAGGTCGACCGCAGGTACGATGTTGTTTGTCGTTCCTGCAGCTCCACACATCGTTGTGTGTGAACCTGCAGGAGCGACAAACATCTCCTTACCTGCGTCCCGACGGCAATGCGGAAGGGAGAATGTGGGCGGGATGTTATGTCCCGCTCATTTCCGAAACCTCCGCTTCTATTGACCGGCCGATTAGTGACGTCGATGTGACGCCAAACGCACCTCCCCCTTGAAGGAGGGATTGTTGGGTGGTCACAGCGACGTCGCCGAGCAGGTATGTGCGTGTGAAGCTGCCATAGCGGTAATGTTCGCTACGGCAGCAATCACCACATATCGCATGTGCGACGCGGGCGGGTACTATCGCGCTCGGCATCGCTAGCCGATGCTAGCAATGTCGCAACGCGTAAAGTAACACTAAAATTTTCGTTTTTCATGTTTGTTTATTAAATGACAATTGGATTTAAAAAACTTTCTCTAATTTTGAATGGAATTGGTTGATAGTTGAATTTTGGAGTTAAAAATCCATTCCTTTTAACAGCTTGGTTTTTAAGTTCCAGTCCTAGATCCAATGTTTAATCCCTACATCAGTGACCACAATGAGACCTCTGGTGCTACCTATGTGCCTTTTTGTAAGTCCTCCTTTTTAATTGTGGATGTTTAGTTTATTGACTAACAGCGAATGTCTATGAGCAACGTAACCCTAGAATGCGCAACCATAGAAATCTACAATAGAAAACAAGTAACCTAGCAGGCCTGAAAGTCCCCAGGTATGCGTTCTAGGGTTAAGGGTTTATTTCCAAAATAGCAAATTTTTCCCTACTCATTGGACAGTAGATAACTTGATGATCGTTTGGAGTCGAAATGATCATCAAGTTATCTTTGAGATTGTGGATCTGGTAATCGGGCACTGCAGTCCCCCGTATTGTGCATGCACAACCTTCACTTCATTCATTCATTCACTTGCCAGAAAATGCTAAGTACAGCCCTCTTCGATGTCTGCCAGTCCCAAAAACATTGGGTGGGACTGGAGATTGAGCTTGTTCACCTCTTCTCACTTCATGATGGGCTTTTGTGTAGCCTGATTCACGGGTTCCAGAGACCCCAAGCTATAAATAGTTGGGGTTCTATTCATTAGACCTCCAGCGATCACCAGATTATACCTTATCCGATGGTTAGCAGATAACTTCGTAATCAAGTTTCATGATTACCAAAACAAATTTGGTCAGGGTAGGAACTTTTTATGGAATATTCACCTTTATGACTTTTGCACACATATAGCAAGTGGCCCGCAACTATTTCAATAAAGCTAATTTGCAAAGCTCTTATTAGTTCTAGATCTCAGATGCCATGTAGTTCCAATAGTTCAATGGAGCACGCAGTGCATCGGCAGATCAATGCCGCCACTGCGATACCCTTGAGCCCGCAGTATCACTAACCCTCCTGAGCCCCAACAGTCTCTCCAAGCCTGCAGCATCGCTGACCCTCCACACAGTGACCTGCCTGAGCCGCGACACCCCCTCCTCCAAGCCCACAGCATTGCCGAACCTGCCTCCTGTGACCCTCCTGAGCCGCTCCGCCACCCCTCCCCGGTGAGCTAATATAAGACGCTCTAGGATTATAAGACGGACCCACATTTTAATTATTATTTTTTTCCATTTTCCTCTTTTTTAAATCTGGGGTGCGTCTTTATAAAACGAAAAATACAGTGTTTATTTTCCTATCTCAGTCTTTCCTGGCTTACTGAGGTCTGTGTGCTTACTTCAAGCTCCTCTGACAGTTGAGACACTGGTTCTGGGAGCTGTCTTTCTTAGGCTAGGTTCACATTTCCGTTGTTTTAAATCCGTCAGCAACGGATCAGTTGTTTTTTAGATGTCAAATGGCGCAACGGATGTGTTTTTCACAGGATTCCTTTCACAGGAATCCTGTGAAAAAACTGATCTGTCGCGTCCGATACATTCGTTATGAGTCCGTTTTTTTGACGGATCAGTCATGATCCGTTTGTGTTTGGGACAGCCCTGTGGGTGTGACAAACATGCTGGGCATGCTCAGTAGAGCATAACTGAATCCAGCGCTGGATTCCGTTGTAAGACGGATTACGACGGAATCCAGCACCATAGACCAACATTACAAGCTTGACGCATGGCGATGGATTCCTGCGCGGCGTGTTAATTTTGACGGCCAGAAAAACGTTGCATTCTGCGTTGCTCCCGCCCGGCGGTCAGTCAAAAAACGACTGACCGCAGCGCAGCGGATGCAACGCAAGGTCATCAGTCGCAATCCGCCACTAATACAAATCTATGGGATACAACGGAATCCGCTAAACGGATGCCGTTGTTTACGAGAGCCGCGGATTGTGACTGATACATTTTAATGGAAATGTGAACCTAGCCTTAGAATGCAGCCCGTCCTGACACGTGACTAGGGTGGATTGCTGTTTAAATTATGTGATGGGGGCTCTTTATTACATTCTTAGATTACCAAGGGTCCTCCATCATTGGGGAGGGATGGGCCTGTTACTTTTATCACATTCCTTACGTACCACAGGCATCCCTGTGATAACCCATTAGCTCCTCTAAATGACATTATCTTTGTATCCCTTCATTTCCCGTCATTTCTTATTTTAATAGAAGGCTCTTGTTAATTGAGCTCAATTTTCCCATTAAGCTTTTGTTTTACAGAATTAATCAAAATTCCGACTCCGAACATGTAAAGCGGCTGCACTCAACACGCATAAAGATCAAGTTATCACTGGGAATGCCAGCATGCAAATTTTATTTTTGACATGCAAGACACGGTAAATATACATATTTTAAAGCCCTCGCTTACGCGCCTGGCTGTCTCCGCCGATTCCCTCCTTCATGGGGCATGCCCAAAATCTTAAATGAAATCCTGCTCGAAAATCTGTGATACGAAGACACCTTGAGCTTAACAAAAGGCACCCATTTCACAGATGATTTAACTTTGATTAACCTGCTCCGCGGCAAAAGATTATTCAGACAACTGGAATTTTACTCTATAGTGTTATTGCCGGCTGCAGCCTAATTTCCAGAGCTGTTTTTCTTTCCATCTCACCAAAATACATCACAATTTTGATGTTATCTCCAAGTAAAAATTCACCGGTTCATTAGACGAGGCTTTAGCATCTATTGACAAGAGGTTTGTCATCGCTTAAGGCAACCGCTACTTTTCTGCCATTTTTTACTATACCGTGTGTAACCTTAGCTCTCCTGTCAGGAAAAGCATGGAGTTAACCACTTAGGAGACGGCAATGAATATTCATTGATCCATTGACGTGACATCCAGGGTCTTAACAGCTTGGAAGTTCAGGCAAAGTTTTTTTTTTTTTTTTTTTTTTTTTTTTTCTTCCCTTTTGTTTTATGTTTTTTATTATGCACTGCACTTTACCAGCTGTAAATGAATGAAAAATAACTGGAGGGGGAATACATCATTTTAAAAGGTAGGAGAAAATGGTCATGCATAAATGCATTACAAATCCGTGACATACATTTTTGTACTATCCGATCTCAGAGACAGATCATGGAATAATTACTCGTTTTACCAGTTTGAGTTGTTTTTATTTTTTCTTTCCCCCTGTTATCGGCTATTAAAGATTTCTCACACTTGGAAGAAGTACTGTAGATGGAACATCATGCTAGAGCTAGACGGACTATATTTGTGGGTTTATATACCGTTCTAGATCATCTACACATATTTTCAGTGGTACAGATTAAAATAAAATATTCTTTTAAAGTATGGTCACAAGAGTCTGCATAACTAATCATATACTAAATACCTGCAAGTCAAATTTATGTATGAAATAGCCAAGATTGTTTGTAAAATGAAGGTAGTCTCTTATTCAAAGCTGTAGTGGATGGTGAGCTATAGAGCCTCATATCAAAAGTTAAAAACATTGTTATCCTTTTGCTTGTCTCTGTACACCACATAGGCGATGCTGGTACTGCGATATATACATCATATAGGAGATGATGGGACTCCTGTATATACATCACAGGATACGATGGGACTGCTGTATATACATCACATAGGAGCTGATGGGACTGCTGTATATACATCACATAGGAGCTGATGGGACTGCTGTATATACATCACATAGGAGCTGATGGGACTGCTGTATATACATCACGTAGGAGACGATGGGACTGCTGTATATACATCACGTATGAGACGATGGGACTGCTGTATATACATCACGTAGGAGACTGAGACTGCTGTCTTTACATCACATAGATGATGGGACTCCTATATATACATCACAGGATACGATGGAACTGCTGTATATACATCACATAGGAGCTGATGGGACTGCTCTATATACATCACATAGGAGACGATGGGACTGTTGTATATACATCACATAGACGATGGGACTGCTGTATATACATGACATTGGATGCAATGAGACTGCTGTATATACATCACATAGGAGACGATAGGACTGCTGTATATACACCACATAGGAGACGCTGCAGCAGTGGGATATACACCACATGGGAGATGCTGGGGGCACAAAAATCACTGGAGAGGACTGGGGAGATTTTCCATCAGTGGGGAGGCTGATGCTGGGGGCTGCTACTGCTGTCTTCATCTGCGGTATGGGAGCACATTACGCACTTACTCTGCCAGAAAGTATGTCCTTACGCAGTCACTGGTCAGAGGGAGGCCGTAATCCTTCAATGCATGCGCATGCAGTGTTCAGTAGTGAAAGCTCTGTGCATGTGCTTGCCGTACAAGTGGGAGTATAAAGGGCAGCAAAGTGCAGCTGCTGGACCGAACAGTGTGGTCCCCGGAAATCTGCTCAGGGTCCACAGAACAGGTCATTGCATGAGGCCCGCTGGCAGGATGTTCCCCAGCCATGTTTTTATGTTTTTCTGACTTTTGAAGCCTGTAGTGGTTAAAAGAAGTGACATAAAATGGAACATATGTGCACAGCAATCACATTTTAGTAATAGTATTCAAAGCATTTTTTGTGAGGGTTTTCATGTAGATTTTGGAGCAGCTCTGCATATCCTTATAGAATGTTCCCACTTACTGTTGCATAATGCACATTTTGCCCTTTGCAGCATCTGCATCTTAAATTTCCACATTGCATGTTTTCAAGCCAGCTGCTTATGGCTGGGTTCACACTTTGCTGGTTTTGGACCGCAAATTTGCAGCAATTTACGTTACAAGCAAATGGATTATTTTACATTTCAGTCACACGTTGCAGAAAAACAATTTGCACTATAATTGGAGCACGGTGCAGACTTCAAATCTGGAGCATAGTGAATATTGTACACACTATTCAATGGTTAGTAGATAGAATACAATGAAATCTGCCTAGAAATCCACAAGAAACACATGCAGATTTTGTCTGCAGATTTGCGACCCACAACACAGCGGAAATTTGTTTGTAACATGTGACCGTAACCTATGTTGACTTTCTCCTTAGATTTCGCCTTTTGCAGATTTCTGGAGTCAGTTCTTTGCAGTATGTGAATGGCATTTTGTGAAATCTTATTCACAATGTCATCACTGTAATAAACAGATTTTATGTATGGCAACATACCCTTAAGTCTATACTCATATGCAGCTGCCATGCTGGGAATTTTTCATCCAAATTTACAGTCAGAAAATCTGCAGTATGTTACTCTAGCCGCAAAGTGGATGAGATTTTACCAACTTTCACTCCCACACTGCGGGGGGGGGGGTAAAAGCACTGCAGCAGAAAATAACTTGAGTTGTGGGCTTAAAATCCTCAGGATACCAATTTATGTCCAGTTTTTTTGTCCTCTGTTTTTCTGTAATGCCATTTGATTAACACATACACTTCTGGCTGTCTGCAGTCACCACTAGGTGGAGCTCAGAAGTGCAATGTGTAGACAGTGTACACTAAGCTCCTCTGCTCCCTCTAGTGGAGACCGCAGGTACAGAGTTTGTTTTTTTTTTGTTTTTTTTTTTTTCTACATGTATGTTTATGCAGAGAATTTAGAGCTCTAGCCGGATAAAAAGCTCAAACCATTAAGAAACTATTCAGCATAGTTGTTTTCAACCTATTAAAATTAAATAAACATTATGGTAGACATTCACTGGTGCGCATGAACATATAATTGTTAACCAGACGAGAGAGGTCATTACAAATCATAGTTGTGTGCATATCTCTAAATTTACTGATGGAAATTTCTACCATCAGACGTAACGGATCCATAACTCGCTTTAAAGTCATTACTGATTAATCTGCTATTGTGAACACACAAATGTTCGTCTTAATGATTTTTCACTTGGAAAACCATTTCCGTTATTGCAAATTTTAATGAAAAATATTGCATTTTTCCCCTGATTGGGACAACTTGCCCCCTTGTATGATGAGCGATAAATGGACTGCAATAACACATCCATTCCCGAAAGATGCATATCAGCTGAACCCACGGAGTATGTAATTTGCATGCGGAAAAGGTCTCTTTGCACGTAGCCTTCATATGTTTCACACATTTAACTTGACCGAATGGGTATGAATTCGTTTGCACATTTACCCCCATAATTCCTTTTTTCTAATTCAGCCCACCAAAGGGAACTCTCCATCATAAAGAACACCTTTCACCACTCCCAACATGTCAGTTTCAGTGAATACTCAGATTCCCCATAATATTAGAATTCTGCAGCATTCTTTCTTAAATCTCTATGTAGTACTGGTTCTATATTATTCCTAGACAATTTGAATGCATTGACAACTGGGTGTTACCAATTGGTTGCACGTCCCTCCGTACTCCGAAAAGGCCCAATCTATGCTCGCTGCATAGAGAAACAACCCTTTGACATGAGGAATAGTATAACCCAGTTGTCAATTTATTAATTTTTTTTTCCCCCCAGAAGGAATAACTAGGGAGCCGTACATTTCAGAGTTTTAAAAAGTTTATTTTAATAAACTATTAAACTATTTTTTATTTATTTAGGGTTTATTACCAGTGATGGCGCTTAATCTAGGGATGATGGCCACAACAAATATATACAATATATAACACTTTTTATATATATATATATATATATATATATATATATATATATATATATATATATATATATATATATATATATATATATATGTATGTATGTATGTGTATATATATATATATATGTGTGTATATATATATATATATATATATATATATATATAATATATAATGTGTGTGTGTGTATATATTATAATATATATATTTTTGTATATATACTGAAGATCTGACAAGTGTGCAGCTTGTACATAAGTTTAAATTTGGTGTCCTCTAAATCAGTGTTCCCCAACTCCAGTCCTCAAGTCCCACCAACAGTGCAGGTTTTTGGGATTTCCTTAGTATTGCACAGGTGATAAGTAATTACCTGCCCAGGTGCTGGTTTTTACAGCAGTGCAATGCTAAGGAAGTCCTGAAAACATGCACTGTTGGTGGGTCTTGAGGACTGGAGTTGGGGAACCCTGCTCTAAATAACTCAACAGACAGCCTTTAATGTCTAAACTGCTGGCAACAAGAGTGAGTATACCCCCTAAGTAAAAATGGCCAAATTGTACCCAACATGTTTATATTTTGTTAGGCCACTATTATTTTCAAGCACTGCCTGAACTCTCTTGGGCATGGAGCTCACTAGAGCGTCTCGGGAGCCGCTGAATCCTTTTCCATCTTTCATGACGACATCACAGAGCTGGTGGTTGTTAAAGATCCTGCGCTCTTCCACCTGTTCTTCTGTTTTGAGGAGGCCCCACAGATGCTCAATAAGGTTTAGGTCTGGAGATGCTTGGGCAGTCCAGCACCTTTTATCCTCTGTTTCTTTAGCAAGGCAGTGGTGGTTTTGAAGATGTGTTTGGGATTGTAATGTTGGGATACAAAGGGAGGGGATCATGCTCTGCTTAAGAATGTCACAGTACATGTACATGTTCTAAGGAGAAAACATTGCTCCTTGCGGAGACCGACAAACTAATCTGGCTGTCAGTGGTGAGGAGTCTTATAGCTGCAATGCTCTTCTGTAAATATTCAAATTTTCTCTTCAGGGAGGAAAGAGACTAACTCTAGTGCAACTTATTGGAAGTAGCAATCTTTAAAGTCAAAAGTGGCCCTTTAACAAGCCTTTTCATATGACTTAGGATTTATGCCAGATCAGAACCTCAATTTGCAGACATGGTGTTTCAGGATGATTGTCCTTCGTCAGTGCAAAGTAGATCTGATCTGGCTGTATGAGAAGCTATAGTGTGGGGAAAACATTTCTCCATTCATGGTTCCCTGAATGACCTGTAGATCACCACAACCGGCAGCACTCATGCAGCCCCAAACTATGACACTCCCACCACCATGCCTTACTGTAGGCAGAACACACTTGTCTTTGTACTCCTCACCTGGTTTCCGCCAAACACGCTCGACACCATCTGACCCAAATAAGTTTATCTTGGTCTCATCAGACAACACGACAGGTTCTAGTAATCAATGTCATTAGTCTGCATGTCTACGCAAACTGCGGGCATTTTTGTGCATCATCTTTAGAAGAGGCTTCCTTCTGAGACGACAGCCATGCAGACCAATGTGATGCAGTTTGCTTCATATGTTCTGAGCACTGACAGTCTGACCCTCGCACCCATGTAAGCTCAGCAGCAATACTGGCAGCACTTATGTCTGTTTTGAAAAGACAACCTCTGGATATGACGCTGAGCACGGGCACTCAACTACTTTGGTCAATCATGGGGTGGCCTGTTCTGAGTGGATCCTGGCTTGTTAAACCGCTGTATGGTCTTGGCCACCGTGCTGCAGCTCAGGGTCAGGGTGTTGGCAATCTTCTATATATCCTCTGCTATTTTTATGTAGAGCAGCAATTCTTTTTTTTCAGATCCTCTGAGAATTCTTTGCCATGAGGAGCCATGCTGAATTTCCAGTGACCAGTATGAGAGTGTGTGTGAGAGATAACACCAAATGTAACACACTTGATCCTCATTCACACCTGATACCTTTTAACACTAATGAGTCCCATACCAGCAGGGATGGAAAATGGCTAATTGGGCATGATATGGCTATTTTCAATTTTAGGGATACTGACTTTTGTTACCAGCAGTTTAGACATTAATTGCTTTGTGTTGAGTTATTTAGAGGACACCAAATTTACACTGTTATACAAGCTGCACACTGACACTGTACAATGTATCACAGGGTCAGATCTTCAGTGTAGTCCCATAAAAAGATATACTAAATGTACAAAAATGTGAGGGTTGTACTCACCTTTTGTGATATACAGTATAATATATATGTGTATATAGAATACTTGACTCATGGAGCTTTGAAGCAGAGACTGCCTTTTCTCATGTCACTTAATCCATCTTTATAATTGGACTCCCTGTCCTGATCAGGAGCTCTGATTTCTCGTGGTTTCTTTTGTGTGCATAATACGGAATAAAAGTCATAGTTTATATTATACTTTATGATGATAAATTGAGTTAATATGCTTTTTTTTGTTCAGTCCAATTTCCCTTAAAGTTGCAGGATCTCCCGTTCCCCCACCACGTCACACTCTGAAGAGCAGAATGCTGAGATACGGAGTGTTCTTTTGGGGAGATCTTCACACCGGAGGGCTTGTGGTCGCTGGATATCTACTGGGGACAGTTGGTTTCTATTTCATTCTAGTATGGCTTTTGCATGGTTGCAGGGGCAGACATACCAGTTGTGCACCCTTTGCATCCACACGGGCCCAAGATGTAAAGGGAGTCACGCCCTCCTCCAAAGCTGTAAGCAGCTTATGTCACCGACATGTAGAGGAGTGCATATTATGATGAACTATTGTTCTGGTAGTTTTTGCTCAGGGGCCCTTGTCTACCTATGGTTGTAGAGACTTATTTTGCCTTGTATGTTCTAGTTTAGTGCAGGGTAGAGATGAGCGAGTAGATTTGCAGGACCAAGTCCAATGGCCAAGTCACCAATCCATGGCTGCTGGACAGAAGTCCTGTGAGCTTGCATCCCCGTCTCTTCTTTTGATTAGCCATTTTGGTGCACGCACAACATTACGACAGGCTAGCTAATCAAATGAAGACCCACGATTGCCACGGGGTAG
This sequence comes from Anomaloglossus baeobatrachus, assembly GCF_048569485.1. NCBI lineage: Eukaryota > Metazoa > Chordata > Amphibia > Anura > Aromobatidae > Anomaloglossus > Anomaloglossus baeobatrachus. The sequence continues at coordinate 57,854,317 of NC_134359.1, forward strand.
GAAGCGGTGCAAACAGAATACTGACGAAGCCACTGAAGCAAGGTACTAGAAATGTATTCGCTCACCCGTAGTGCTGGGGCTTTTTGTAATACAAAATTCTTTAAAGAGCAACCAACCAGCAAGAGTTTACTATTTGAGGTAAAGGCAGTGCCATTTCGGCAGTAAGTAGCTGAATCCATGCATACCTGTTATAGAAACATCGGATGCTTGGTTGATGAAATATCTTTAATAAAAGTTGCAGAAATGCCCTGCGCTTTGATAGACTGGACAGGTCTCTTTGGGTCGGGTCCTTGTGTTTTATTCCTCCTCCAATGTCCTCCTGGCTTGCCCCCTTTTCTTTATTTGAATATTGCGCTGCGCTGCCATTGCTGCTGTTGGCAGTGCATTGCCAAAGGACTCAGGTCTTCAGTAAAATGGTGCCAGAGTCTGCGCATGCGCGTAACATTTTCTCCGGCACCATTTTATTGAACACACTGCGGTGAAGACTTAGAAGCATTTATGCATTCACAGATAGAAAAAAAAAATATGCACACGGGCCGATGCGTCTCATGGTCTTCACTGCAGTGTGTTCAATAAAATGGCTCCGGAGATCGTGGTACACGCATGCGCGGATTCCGGCGCCATTTTCATGAAGATCTGAGCACTGTGGCAATGCGCGTGCGGCACCAACAACAGCAATGACGGCCCGGCCCGATATTTAACTAAAGAAATGGGGACAAGCCAGGAGGACACCGGAGGAGGAATAAACGCAACGACTTGACCCACAATTACCCGCCACCCGTTGCACCTTTCAATCAAAGTGCAGGGCATTTCTGCAACTTTGATTAAAGATATTTAATCAAGCAAGCAGCCGATCTTCCTATCATAGGTATGCCTGGATTCAGCATCTTGCTACCTTTACCTCATATAACAAAGTCCTGCTGGTTGGTTCTCTTTAAGAAACTAAATTTAATGCTTTTCCAGTGTGGTCTACTATATACTGGTTAACCTATAGGTAAGACATGATGGTTCATATTCGGGAGCAAGGCCAATTTTTTTTCTTGAGGATGGTCACAACTATTTTTAATATGATTTTAGGTGAAAAGTTGGGATTTTGTTCTCTTTGCATTAAAATCAAAAGTCTATATATTTATTGGCAAAGTGCATCCATTAACTACATCTCAGTCTTCTGCACATAAGGTTATTCCATACCTCGTCCTTGTCCCTTATCTTTCACCTCACGAGCAGCTTATTTCAGCCACCTCCTCCTTATGGCCATCTCTTTTCCACTCCATGATTATTTTGCCCACCCCCTGCTTCCCCCCCCCACCCCCCCAAAAAAAAAAAGCTTTTTCTTTCCCTTCCAAGAAGCACAAAAGCCCTAACTGGCATGCTTTGTAAAAAAAAAAAAAAGTGTCAGTGTGTTAGTGAGTGCAGGTCAGTGCGATTTCTTTGAAGCGCTCTTTCCCCTTTGCACCACCGCCTCCTCAGCGGGGTCACTGAGATCACTAGCTTTTCTTGAAATGGCCATTTTCACTGGCAGGTGCATTATACCCTGTATTTTCAGATTGTTTTTCCATTCTGAATGCTTGGCAGGTTGATTGCTCGGGCTGCATTGACGGAGAAAGGGCTGACAAATGCGGTTGGGCCGGCTGAAAAGACAGTGATTACTGTTTTCCTTTGTGGCTGATTGAGGCCCTTGAAAGGAAAGATTTTAACCTTCACCATTTGGTTCAAAAGTATGAGCATATATTGAAATCATTCATGCCATTTATCCGAGTTCTGTAAACTTGTCAGAACGTGCAAATCACTCAATTTCAAGTAATGTCGGACCGGCGTGTGTCATTACCATTTGGATTAAAGCACCCATCCTTTTTTTTAAAAAAAAAAAAAAAATAAATATATTTTTAAACCTTAAACATGGCTTCAAGCTTTTATTGGAATGGTGCCCTTGTGCGTGTAATGACGCGCTCCATGCATTCAGATTTTAATTTGACCTTCGTGCTTCCGGATCTGTCAGCAGACATTAGTCAGCATTGTAATTTTTTTATGCTGGAATCAGCCCAGTGCTGCTGCATCATCATAACCCAACGTCACTTACAGCGCTACAGCATATTCTATAGTTATTGGAATTTATGAATAAACTTTATCTTTTATTCTGTAGGTGGATATTTATTTCTCCCCTTATTTTCCGAGATAGCTTCAACTTGTTGCATTGTGTATATATGGATTCTTCCTGGTAACTGTCAATGCGGGCTTAATATATTGCCATATTTTCTTGGTATTTTTTAGATGCCTTAAAGGGAACCTGTCACCAGATTTGGCCCCTATAAGCTGCGGTCACCACTAGTGAGCTCTTATATACAGCATTCCAGAATACTGTATATATAAAAGCCCAGGCCTCTCTATAGAACGTAAAAAACATATTTATAATACTCACCTAGGGGGGCAGTCCGGTCCGATGGGCGTCACTGCTCTCCGGTCCGTTGTGTGTCACTCCCACTACTCTCCGGTCCGACGGGCGTCACTCCCACTGCTCTCCGGTCCGACGGGCGTCACTCCCACTGCTCTCCGGTCCGACGGGCGTCACTCCCACTGCTCTCCGGTCCGACGGGCGTCACTCCCACTGCTCTCCGGTCCGACGGGCGTCACTGCTCTCCGGTCCGACGGGCGTCACTTCCACTGCTCTCCGGTCCGACGGGCGTCACTTCCACTGCTCTCCGGTCCGACGGGCGTCACTTCCACTGCTCTCCGGTCCGACGGGCGTCACTTCCACTGCTCTCCGGTCCGACGGGCGTCACTTCCACTGCTCTCCGGTCCGACGGGCGTCACTTCCACTGCTCTCCGGTCGGACGGGCGTCACTTCCACTGCTCTCCGGTCGGACGGAGCCCAGTGTAGATGATGCACCTACGTCATCCACACAAGCCAACATTGCGGTCCTGCCCAGGCACACTTTGATCTGCTCTGTTGATCATTAGTACTGTAATGCGCAGATGCGAGGAAAGGTTAAAGGCCACCCACGCATGCACACTGCAACACTTTGATCTGCCCTGAGCATGACAGATCAAAGTGTGCCTCCGCAGGCCCTCGATGCTGGCCCAGTGTAGATGACGTAGGACGCATCATGCACACATGCCTCAGAAGGAGGACGACTGCACCAGACCGGTGAGCAACGACACCCAACGGACCATACCGGCCCCTTAGGTGAGTATCCTAAAAGTATTTTTTTTACCTTCTACACAGCGGCCTGGGCTCTTATATACAGTATTCTGGAATGCAGTATATAAGAGCTCAGTGGTGATGGCCACAGCTTATAGTTGCCAAATCTGGTGACCGATTCCCTTTAAGGAGTAACCAGCATTTTATTTTAGATTTTTTTTTTTTTTTCTTCCATAAATCAGTAGTACATGTAAAAAATAAGGAACTTTGTAATATAATTTATTAAAGAATAATTTTTTTTTTCTTCTGGACTGATTTTTGATTTTCAAAATTTTTAATTAACAGGTAAAATCTGTTTTCAGTGAATACAGATTTTCCCATTACTGAGATAGGAGATGATAGTTTGAGTTCAGAAAGTTGTATGGAAAACTGTAACTTCCTCCTCTCTCCATAGAATTTTATAGAACTGAATCTGCTTTTGCAGGAGAACTTGCAGCAAAATGTCTCTCTGCCCTTAGTGTGTTTCTCTCCATAGACCTTTTTTTATAGAATTAATAACTGCCATTTCAGGAGAAGTTAAAGCAGAATGTCAATTTGCCATGAGCATTTCCTCTCTAAATAGAATTTTGTAGAATTGTATCTGTAGTTTCATTAGAACTTGCAGCAAAATGTCTGTCTGCCCTGAGTGTGTTTTCGCTCTATAGACTTTTATAGAACTGTATCTGCCGTTTCAGGAGAATTTGTAGTGTAGGAGAATGTTAGTCTGCCTTGAACATCTCCTCTCTCCATAGAATTTTAGAGACATGTAACTACCGTTTCAGGCGAACTTGCAGGAAAATGTTAGTCTGCCCTGAGCGTCTCCTCTCTCCATAGAATTTTATAAACACCAACTGTTACCTCCCATTTCAGTAATGGGAATATCTGTCTTCATAATAAACAGATTTTACACCTGATTGAGAGTGAAAGGATCAGTCACGAGAGGAAAGATGCATTTTTTTCTGATTTTTAAAATATTTCAAATTTGCATTTTCATGTGTAGTCTTAATTTAGGATATATTACAATGACCTCACTTGCCCTAGTCTTGAATGCTAGACATATGCAACTTCTCTGCGATTTTACATTTTTTTTTTTTTTATTTTTTTTGTTCCTACAGCAAAATCACAGCTATAAAATAGTTGCATGACAGCAAGTGGCAGACATTGTTGCATGACTGTATGTCCAATTTGTCTTCAACTCACTTTCACACGACTGTTTTAGAGCTGTGATTTTTGCTTTCGAAAAAAATGACCAAATCGCAGAGAAGTCACACGTCACCATGTAACCCCAGCCTGAAAGGGGTTTACATCCAGAGTTCCACTGATTTTTTTTCCAAATCTGCTTTGACCCTCAGAACTGTCCTATGATAGCTGCCAATAAAATGTTAGCATCCGATGCGAGTGTAGAGGTTAGGCCTTTATGGATTGCACTTTTTTTTTTACCCAACCCCCAAGTACATTTTACCAATGCTTTATTGCAGTAATTTGGAGGCCAAGCCAATACTTGAAACTTTTGATCATGTTCCTTGAACCATTCTTGAGCAATTTTTGCACTGTGTCAACGCACATTATCCTGCTAAGAGATCACTGTCATTATGGGATGCCATAGCCACTGTCCTTGCTCTGCAGCCGTGTTTAGATGGATGGGTGGTATGCATCACAGTAACGGTTAACACTAGAAGTCCCAGAGAGGGGTCGTTTAACATTTCTACATTGGAACCCTATGGAGCTCGAAATTCCTGGGACTTCTAGTGTTAAATAAATGTCAGGACCCACGGTTTGCCAGCAGAGCATTACCTGGATCATGAAAATGCTTCTGGAAAAATGCTCGTTCATTGGATGAAATGATCTTTTGTATATCTCAAAAGATCATCGTTCTCGACGGCACATCATCTCGTGTAAACAGGATTTGCGTTGCCGGGAACTTTGGCAGCCTATGTGCACTGAGTAATTTAGCGTGGATTGCCCAGAGTGTATCGTTTACTTTAGTATGACTGGTCAAACAGGCATTGAAACCACCGCCAATCGGTAAAAGTTTGCCGATCCGTGATTATATTGTGCCGCCAGTCTGTCTATGTAAACGAAACTTAATGGGTTTTTCAACTACTAGGACCACCCTTTCTTATTCCATATGTTTCCCTAAGTAAAATAATAAAGCCTATACTCTCCTCCAGTTCCAGTGGTGATACGGCTCGCGGTGCTGGGGCTTATGTGGGGTTATGACGTCACACGAGCCCCATGTTCAATCGGCTCCAGCTTCCTTCTTCCCACCTTCAGACCAAATGAGTTAATGAACAGGAAGTGAGTGCTGCAACTACGCACACTTCCTGTTAATTGCTTGTTTGGTCCAAGGGCGGGAAGAAGGAAGCTAGGGCTGATTGGATGTAGGGCATGCTTGACATCACAACCCCACATAAACCCCGCGAGCCGTGTCACCACTGGAACGGGAGGAGAGTATAGGCTTTATTATTTTACCTGGGGAAACCTACGGAATAAGAAGGGGTGGTCCTGTTACTGGACAACCCCACATGAGCACCGTAATCGCGAGCCCGGTCAATGCTGGAACTGTGCTGGTACGGGAGGCTAATATAGGCTTTATTATTGTACCCAGTAGAGGACAACCCTTTTTAACTTGTTTTGTTCTTCTAACAGGTGCCTTTAAAAGAAATGCATTATTTCTTTATATGTATATTATGGGTCTGCTTTTCATTAGGACTGTTAAATATTGTTTCAAAAGAGACCTATATAAGGCAAGATTATATTGGAAGAATTTGGTAAATAAGAAAAGAATCTAGACAAGGTGTATGGTAATTGCGATTAAAAATGTACAGTTATAGAAATCTATATTTAATAGTAAATATATTAAAAAAAAAAAAACAAAACTTGGAAAACATTAAATTCTCCATTTCACCCCCTTGGAATTTTTCCAGTACATTATATAGTAAAGTGAATGGTGTCATTTAAAAAGCACATGTCCTGAAAAAAAAAGTCCTGTATACGCTTATTAAAGCAGGAAAAATTAAACTGATGACTCTTTGAATAAGGGGAGAAGAAAAAGGGAAACCTCAAAAAGAAAAATTAGTTGCATTCTTTAGGGATTCTAATGGATGAATCAGGCAGGTAACGTGAGATTATAGACCCAAGGATAAATGGATAGAGATACACTGGTAGGTATAGGGATTAGGATCTAAATCTGTGGATGTATGGACAGCAAGTTTCAGGTAGATGATACTAGAGGGTATACAGTGTGCCCACCCATATCCTGTCCATCGCCATTAACTTGAGAATGGCAGCAGCTATAGGCATAGAAGTGGTGCCTAGATATAGTAAAGTAGCCATGCGCTATGCAATGAAACCACCTATAGCGCCACCTGGTGGAAAACAATGGAGTTAGAATTTTTATCTCGAAAACGGAACGAGATAGAGGAAAAAAAAAGTGAGTTAAAAAATTGTAGGGCATCATTAATTCAATACGACTCTAGACCTTGCATATAGAAATGCTCTATAATATGAAACCCTTGACCCCCCCCCCCCCTTCCCCAAAACAGTGAATGCTGGTCACGCATATGGCGCTCATTTAACTTTGATGCTCAAAGTGGCCCCTGTCACCTGCAATGCACATCTGGACTCTGCACAGCATACTGTATCTTGCTGCACGTTGTGCAATATGGTAGGTGACACGTTTGCACAAGCATCTGTGATACGTCGTCGTAGGTCCTGCAGTGTTGGTGGAGGGGTCGCATACACCTGCTGTTTGATGCGACCTCACAGAAAGAAGTCCAATGGGGTCCGGTCAGGTGAGCGTGGAGGCCACTGCACGCAGCCACCATACCCAATGACATGTAGGAAGGTCTCCATGAGGTATCGCTTCACGTCCGCAGCCTTGTGAGTTTTACACGTTCTAATCATAGCATTTCTGTATGCAAGGTGTCGATTCGTATTGAATTGATGATGCCATACAACTTTGTAATTCAATTTTTTCTTCTCTCTCGTTCCGTTTTCGAGATAAAAATGTTAACTCCGTTTTTTCCACCAGGTGGCGCTATAGGTGGTTTCATTGCGTAGCACATGGCTACTTTACTATACCTAGACACCACTTCTATGCCTATAGCTGCCGCCGTTCTCATGTTAATGGCGGTGGACAGGATATGGGTGGACACACTGTATACTAGTTAGTTTATATTTTCTTGCTGTTATATCTTTCTGCTTTTTAATTCTTTATGTAATCACTTATCTAATAGATGGCAAAAACTAAAGACATAATCCCGTCTGTATTTCATTAGTTTTTCCACACCTGAATGGAATAAATATACGTTTCCAAATAGCTTACAAAAAGTTAATGACCTCTGCGCTCTGTCCGGGCTCTTGTCTATGTGTGTGGTTTGGCAGCTGGTCATAGAACCCGGCAAGATGTATTATTTTTGCATTGCACGGGTGCATTCTCCTCTGGGGGACCGCCTGCAGTGCTAGTAATTGCACATTCTTGCCATTGGGGAAAGCCATGATTGGAAGCAGCCAAGCAGAAAAATGCTGTGCCATCCCATCGCCACCTCCGCAGCAGAGAGAGACAATCCCCAGCAGTGCCATCTGGTTGCTGCTATCTTGTCAGCTGGCTAAGCTGGCCGAGTCTTGGGCTTTGCAGCTGCTCAGCGTCCCTTTACCATTTTTTTTTATGCGCTGCTTTGGCAAACTTTGAGCATGGGTCAGAGGCATTATATAGACTCACAAGTTGAACTCCTGTTGAATGGCTGCTCATTACCAGAGATAAAGCCGGTTCCAGTCCCCTGCTGCCATTTCTCCATAGACAGATGACCTAGCTGTTTGACCACTAGTGTTTACCGTGGGAGGCGGCAGATAGGAAATGCCTGCGTCGCCTGCTTTTAACCAAGTCGTTAAGGTTATTTTCTGATCCCCCGTTTTCAGTAGTAGGATATATAGTGATTATGCAAAGCAGTTGTCACACACCATTCTGCCAGGCAGTGCCTCTCTGCGCCGTACGAGGCTCCTACATTATTCATGGAAATTAGGAAAATACATTTTGGTTTCAAATTCTCATTGTCAAACATGATACTGTGTGGCAAATGAGTCCTGCATCCGGGATGACAGGGGAGTCAAATGCAGCGGAGACTATTATGTTTTGTAAGAATTTGTCTACAGCAGCCATCTGAAAGCTAATGAAAGACATCTTTATGCCAGCAGGCCCGGGGCCCATTAAGCCGATGATCACAAGCCCCACTTTGGAAGATGGTCTTTATTCGGCAGTATTAATATGTCACTGTGTTGCATACAACCATACAGCAAGCATTTGCTTTGTTTGACTTTGCATCCGAAATACATGTATTTGCTCATGATTTCCATTGAGGTTTCCAATAAATTTCATTGCAGCTCCCTGACACTGTTTATCATGAAATCTCTCCTGTATTCAGTGCGATTCATCAGAGGAGGCGACATATTTTCTTTATTTTTTGGGAGGTGTGTATGTGTGTGGGACTTATTGCACACCTTGTATATAAAAAAAACACATTTTATAAAGAACCTTGGACATTGCTTACAGACGTATGCAGTATGCATGTTCAGTTTGGAATTTATAATGCATCGGGTGTGTGTTTTATGCAATATATGTATGTGTGTGTGCATGCGTATATGTGTTTATAGATGTAGGTGTGTATGTATGTAGGTGTTTGTATGTATAGATGGGTGTGTGTATGTGTGTTTATACATGTAGGTGTGTGTATTTATGTAGGTGCGTTTGTATGTTTAGATGGGGGTGTGTGTGTGTGTGTGTGTATATATATGTACGTATGTATATATAATGTGTGTATATGTATATATATAATTTTATAAATATATAAAATGTACGTATGTTTGTGTGTGTGTGTGTGTGTGTGTGTGTGTGTGTATATATGTGTATATATGTGTGTGTATATATATATATATATATATATATATATATATATATATATATATATATATATATATATAATATAATGATAAAAATATATCTGTATGGATGTGGTTGTGTGTGTATATATGGACGTGTAGCTATCAGGGGCGAACATGTCGTTGGTGCTGCGTGTGTGTGGTGTATGGGTGTGTGTAGATGTATGTATCCGGGGTGGTCATATTATTGATGCAGCGGGGCCCAAGAGGTAAGGGGGCCCTTTTCTACATCCAAAGCAGGTGGATCTGTGCATTACTAGAGTTGAGTGAACCTTATGCTTGAGGTTCAGAAAATGATTGCCAAAAAAAAAAAAAAAGTTCGAGTGAGTGACCACTATGAACCACTCAAGCGAGCAGCGCTGTGCTTGGGTATGTGTGAAGCACAGCCCTGTGCGAGCCGCGTGCAGTGTTTGTTTGGTTCACATTTGGGGTAAAATCAGTCTAATCAGATGTAATGTGTATACACACACAACTTAAAAAAAAATTTATAAACCCCGCCCACTCTACCCTGGAAGTGTTTAGCTTATGCGCCATTAGCAAAACACTTCTAGGGCACGGTGGCTGGGGTTTATAATTTTTTTTTCTTGTGGGGTGAGGGGTTGTGTGTATTTTATATCTGATCACACTGATTTTACCCTAATTGTGAGCAGATAAAACACTGCACGCGGCTCGCAAAGGGCTGTGCATCACTCATACCCAAGCACAGCGCTGCTCGCTTCAGTTGTTCGTACTTGTCACTCACTAAAACCCGAACCTTTGTTGTTCTCTTTTTTTTTGGAGCTCTGTTTCCGAACCTGAACCTCGAATCTAAGGTTCAATCACCTCTATGCATTACGATGAGTTATTTAATTGTTTAGCTGAAAAAAGATCAATTTATTTTCCTTGCCCAACAGCCCTTTTTTCTTTGTTCGCCAGTGGTGTGTGTGTGTGTGTGTGTGTGTGTGTGTGTGTGTGTGTGTGTGTGTGTGTGAAACACACTGCTTCTTTGTGTAGCATCATGGGAAAGTCAAAAGAAATCAGCCAAGATCTCAGGAAGAGAATTGTGAGCTTGTACAAGTCTCGTTCATCCTTGGGTGTAATTTCCAGATAACTGAAGGTGGCATCGTTCATGTACAAGTTCAAGTACAAACAAGGTGGGAATGTCAATCCATCATACCGCTCAGGAAGGAGACTGGTTCTGTGTAGCAGAGATGAATGTGCTTTGGTCAGACATGTGCATATCAACCCAAGAACAAAAGCAAAAGACCTTGTGAAGATGCTGGTGGAAACTGGTAAGATTGTGTCATTATCCACAGTGAACAGAGTACTGTATCAACATGTACTGAAAGACCACTCTGCCAGGAAGAAGCCATTACGCCAAAAGAAACATAAAAAGACATTAATGTTTGCAAATGCACACCGGAACAAAGACCTTAATTTTTGGAGACCTGACCTGTGGTCTGACAAAACTAAAATTCAACTGTTTGGCCATAAAGACCATCGTTACATTTGGAGGAAAAAGGGAGTAGCTTTGAAGCCTAAGAACACCATCCCAGCTGTGAAAAACAAGGGTGGCAGCATCATGTTGTGGGGTTGTTTTGCTGCAGAAGGGACTGGTGCACTTCACAAAATAGATGACATCATGAGGAAAGAAGATTATGTGACAATACTGAAGCAACATCTCAAGACATCAGCCAGGAACTTAAAGCTTGTCTGCGGATGGATACCATGTTTTGGCATAGGTGGTTTCCTTGACTGGAGACTGCCCTTCCCGTGGTTTTTCTTTCCCGGTGAAAGACCTGGCTAGTTTCCTGCCAGCGTTGAGAAACATGTGATGGTGTCTCCGCGGCTTCCTTGTTTTGCATAGGACCTGGTTTTCAGGGAAAGTAAACCACTTTTGGAGGTTTCTTGCAAAGGGTTTCTTCTCTTCGCATTGAAAACACAAGACCGAGCCAAGCGCTAATATTTTAGGGAGGAGTCCGACGAATGTTTAGCCAACAGCTATCTCGTGTTTATGGCAGGTTAAAACAACGTGATAACCCAGCGTACTATATGGGGTTTGTATTTTATTATTGGACCTAAACAATAAACTATTCTTCATGGTAATCGAAAAGGTAACCGCTTACTTAAAGGGATTCTGTCAGTAGGATCAACCTTCCTAAGCCATCTCCAACGACATTAAGGTCATAGAAAGTTGAATAAAATATTTTGATACCTGCAATCCAATGTCTTATTCACAAGAACCCTATATTTTTATTAATTTGTAATTGAACTGTTAAAGGGAGCCTGTCAGGTCCCATAAGCGCTCTAACCTACAAGCAGGGTGATGTGTGGCCTAGAAACCTCTTCCTACCCATCCGTGTGTAATAATACTGTGTAATATGATTTTATAAAAAAAATGTTATAACTTAAATGTTCTGTATGTAAATAGGAGAGGGTCTAGCACCCTGGGCGTTGCATGGGACTGGGGGCGTTTGCATGCTTTCCATGGTATCACGTCCCTGTGGGTGTGATACCATGGATTTATATGAGACGTCAGTCAGCTCCCGTGCATGCGCACTTGCCATTCATGCAGCCTTCAAATCCGGGTGTTTACTTGCCAGCTTTAGACACGCTCTGCACATGGTCGGAACCGCAGGAGTTTTCTGATCATATGCAGTGCGCTTGTGAACCCGGCAAGTAAACGCCCAGATATGAAGGCTGCATGAACAGCAAGCGCGCATGCGCGGGATCTCCAGGAGCTGACTGTGACGTCGCTCCTGTAAATCCATGGTATCACGCCCACAGGGGTGTGATACCACGGAAAGCTCCTGGAGATCCCGCACATGCGCACTTGCCGTTCGTCCAGCCTTCATATCCGGGGGTTAACTTACCGGCTTCACAAGCGCATGTTGCTCATGTAAATCCATGGTATCTTGCCAAGCATGCAAAGGCCCACAGGGACTAGACCCTCTCCTATTTACATAGGGAACATTTAAGTTATAAAACGGTTTTTTTTTATAAAATATTACACAATATTACAACACCGGGATAGGTAGGAAGGGATTTCTAGGCCACACATCACCCTGCTTGAAGGGTTAGAACGCATAAAGGATCTGACAGGTTCCCTTTAAGATCTATCGGCCGAGCATATAGTATATCTCCCTGAGAATCTGCCTCCAGAGTTTATTTAAAAAAAAAAAAAAAAGGGCGTTACCAGTGTGAGACATGTAGATCAGAGTAGCAAATTGGCAGTCATTACATGTCTCACTCTGTGTCCAACAAATGTCTTAACAGCTCATTTACATGTAAGAGACACATGGATTTCTGAAGAATAAGGTTGGGGCCACACGGGGACTACTGCGATCCACTTGCATGACACTCTGCTCGTGCTGGCAGTACAGCAGAGCCGAGTGTCATGCGTGCGTCCTTGCAACTGAGGTCCGTTCGTGCGAGCAGTCCTCAGCTGCGGGGGGCGGGCCGGCACTGAGGAGGGGAGGGAGGGATTTCTCTCCCTCTCTCCTGCGTAGCCGGCTATTGCCATTCTTGCACTGCACTAGCGGTACACCGATGTACCGCGAGTGAAGTGCGATTTTTCTCTCGCCCCATTCACTTGAATGGGTGCGAGAGAAAGAGTCTCGGCTTACAATCGCAGCATGCTGCAATTGTTTTCTCACTCCGATTAGGGCTGAGAAAATAATCGCTCATGTGCGCTGACACACAGGCTATAGAATTGGTCCGAGGGGAATGCGGTGTTTTATCGCACTCCACTCGCACTGTTTTTCTCGCCGTGTGGCTTAGGCCTAATACATTGGATTGCAGATGTCAAGGTATAATTTTATTCAACGTTCTATGACCTTCATGCCCATGTAGACGGTTTGGCAAGGTTGTTCACGATACCAGTGTGGTGCGAGACATGTAGATCAGGGGGGCAAACTGTCAGTCATTACATGTCTCACACTGTGTCCCACCCATAGATTGTAACAGCTCATTTACATATAAGAAAAGTGTGGCTTTCTCAAGAATAATACATTGGATTGCAGATGTCAAGGTATCATTTTATTCAACTTTCTATGACCTACATGCCCATGTAGACGGCTTAGGAACGTTGATCCTTTTGACAGATTCCCTTGAACGGCTGTAACTCAATTTTTGTTAGTGGTACGTCATACCATGTCTCAAGTTTGAGATTGGAGGGAAGCGAATGAGGGTCAAGTCTGAACTCCTAATCTCAAGACCTGTTGGGTCCCATCATCTCTCCCGCAAGCCAAATGGAATTAGGGTATATTAGGTCATGAATAGCTGTCCAAAATTTTGTTTTCAGCTTTAGGAGGAGTGCATCTGTAAAATCTTCTGCGGCACAGATCTTCTTGTTGTAGAACACATATGCCGGGGAACGTAAATGTAATAATATTGTACATTATATACAAGTGGAAGGGCCAAGAAAAGAATAACAAAGAATTGCTTATGCCTTCAATTATCATACCTTCTTCTTTTAAAGGATTCTCAATAAAAAAAAACCCAGTAGAACACAGTAATTTATTGTAAATAGATATTTGACAAAACCTGAAACTTAATAGGTTGCTGATTGTCATTCAGCTAAATGGGCCTGATTAGAATTTGTAAGATAATCATTATAATAGTGAAGAATCTTCCCCGGGCCTCTCGGATCAGATGAAAGCGCGGGGATTCTACGGGAAGAACATCAGGATAGAATAAAAGCTTGAGGTTTTTCCTTCTGGTTCTGCATCTCCACCCTCGCAAAGTAAACGAAGAGACACATAATCCGAGTGTATGAGAAACTGTTATATAATCCGTACAAGTATTGCATCCCGGGCCGAGGAATGTAACCTTACAACCGCTCCATTTATACATGGATGCTATAATGGTTACATTCCCATCCCACGAAGAGATATTGACGCTCACTCAATCCCCCCCCCAAAAACAAAATTCCAAAAATCTGGACTTTATTTTGAAATTATGGTCATAGTATTACATGTACGCAACCATGTTATGGCTCTGGGCGATTTAGACATATTGAGACATAATACAGCTCCCATAGTCTAGTAGGCCCCACTCTTTCTCATGTAGTTTCAGCAAGAGGTTGAGTTTTGGGTCGATCCATTAGGCTTTGTGCACACGATCAGGACCCGCTGCATCTTGACCTGCTCGGTAGGAGACCGCAGTTGCTCGTGCTCATGATCCGGGCTTGGGCAGTTGCGGTCCCTTGCTGTGTTCTCTCTGTGGAAAACACTCGCGTCTCCACGGAAAAGAATTGACATGCTGTGGGCTCGGGAAGCCGCACCGCAGGTCAGTTTACACTGCGGGCAGTACATTGCTAGAAATCGCATCCACTGTGCTTGTACTGTACAATGCAGCGTTTTGGACGCAACTGAAACACACTCTGTCCAAAACGCTGCAAACATTAATCATGACCATGCAGCCTTAGACACCAGGTGGGAATTTATAATCCCTTTTTACTCTTGTTTTCTGGCATCAAAGAGTTGCAAATACTATTTGCTCAAAAATGTGAGTTTTAAGAAAAGTATTGGGGGCCGAACACTTAAAGTGAGCTGCTTGTGGCAAAGGGGAGGAACTGACTTGCTATAAATTCACTATAATGGACGGCAGAAAATATTCATACACAAACAATAAGACAGATGTCCGTCAAGTTCAACCAAATCATTGAGCTGAAATCTACGCCAGCTCCTTGCCTTTTAGATTTCACATTCTGGCTCATAGACAGCTCTAAGAAGCACCAAATTTATTGAAGCTAATCGGTCACCAGGTTTTTGACACCTAATCTGAGAGCAGCATAACATATGGGCAGAGATCCTGATTCCAGCGATGTCACTTACTGGGCTGCTTAGTGTAGTTTTGATAAAAGCACTGTTTAATCAGCAGTAGATTATCATTACTGGACTACTTGGTGCGCTGCCAGGTAGTCCAAGATATTGATCAGCTCTGTATAACTGCTAGATCTGCAGCAGAGAAAACATTCGTTTTATGAAAATGACAGCACACAGCTCAGTAAGTGACACATCGCTGGAATCAGGGATGTGTCTCTACATTATGCTGCTCTCTGATGGGGGAGCAAAAACCTGGTGATAGATTCCCATTAAGAGGCATGAGTTTTTAATAAAGTTGGTAAACCTTGCTCCATTATATTTCTGGATCATGTGCCAATCTTGATATATTTTCCCGCATGTCTCCTAAGGCCCTATACAAACAAGTGTTCCACGTATGTAAATCCAAACATTGCTTTAATCTTGTTTTTATTTCATTTCTAAAGGTGTTATTACACAGTATGATTTTGTGACGATAGCGATTGACGAGTGAATACTCACCATGTCGCTATCGTGCGTACAAGCTCATTATTAGAAAAACAAATGTCACTTGAAAGATCGCTGAAAGCGGTCGATGGAAAGTCGCGAGTCGTTCCTGAAAGCATGTACGGTATTGAAGCTGATAAGCGACTTGTTACACCGTGACATTTTCACCACAGTCGAACGATATTACAATCGCTAGTAATTCTTACACATTGCGATTATCGCTGACTAAAGAACGATTTGGGATTTTACACACATTTTTTGCCCTTTCTAATAAGGACTTTAGGCTGCATTTCGACAGGCGGTCCGCACTTCCATGTGCAAAGAATATAGAAGCTGATATATAAAGACTGGCGTTAAATACACCAGTCTTATAGAAGGACGTACTGGAGTATGATGTGTTGTTTTCATTGAAAGGGTGTTCTTAAATTGCCTTAATTATTTATACAAAATGAGCAAGTTTGCCATTGACTTTCTTTTTCTTACAGTTGTCATTCTCTTGCAATGAGAGCTTTTATCTTTCATAGTGTACAGCTGTTTTTTATTGACTGGGCTGGGGTTGCAATTCTGACTTAAAAAAACACCATTGCTTTTGTAGAATTTTAAAAGTAGGGTGTAGCTCCATCCTGCCCAGGTTTCTCCCCAAGCCACACATTTTGGAGGAGCTGATTCAAAATGGAATTAAAATGCTAAACGTTGCAATTTTTTTGTACAACTCCATGTTGAGCAAAATGTTTGGACTTTTAAGATGATTTTATACTATTTTATGGTTTTTTTTAAGGTATGTAAAGGCTTTTACGAATCACCCTCATAATATTTTCAGCAGCACGTTTTGTTTAAACAGGATGATGTGCTGCGGAGAACGATCCATTTTTTTTTTTTTTTTTTTAAGCTTGCTTAAAAATCGATCAATTTGACAAAAAGCGTAGGGCCAATTTGGAAAAGAGTTGTTTTTGGAACATTTGTTCCTCAGCAAATGTAAATGGGGTCTAACATATTTCTGATCTATTAAATCCTTTACATGAGTAGTTGGTTGAGGGTCAATCAATGTATCGCACGTTCACTTATTTTACTGTGCTACTGCGCGCTACCTCCTCCCAGTTGCACAAAGCCAACATGGAAGAACAGAAGACACCTATGGAGTTATACTATACATCTGTATTTTTCTAATTTAATATAGACATGTTCAAAAACCAATGATATCCATCTATTGGACCAAAGAAAAATATTTCTGCAGTATGGAGCTCCATGTGGAGACCATATGGTAGCACACAAGGTACCAAGAGAAGCAGTAGGGACTTCATTCAGACCTCATGGAAGTAACAAAAGGATGGATTCTCCCCAAACTGATATGTTGTCTGATGTTATTGCTAAAATAGGCCTGTTGCGATATCTTTAGACCTGCTCCTTTCTTCTTGCACCATGGATATGTCATTTTGTTCTTTACCGGTAGTCAAATAGTCCGCATCGAGCTGCATCGCTTCTTGAGACTCTGCCGCCATTGTGTGCCACTATAACCTCCACATATCAGAAAATATTTACGCGAAGCTGAGAAAAAGGAGCTCAAATAGGGTCTTGCCAGATATAAATTTGCAATACGCACGATATTACAGTCACCTAATGGGGTTGTGAAAGTCACAACTCCTTCGAAGGCTTGTAAAGTAATGGCGGCTGCCGCAGCCCCACGTGGGTTAATTTTCAGGGCTGGAGAAGAAAAGCGGGGTTAATGCCGTGCTGCCGCCGAATGAAGAGTGTTGATTTTTAGCAATTTTCTTTTTTCTTTGTCGCTCCATTGGGAGACCCAGACAATTGGGTGTATAGCTACTGCCTCCGGAGGCCACACAAAGTATTACACTTAAAAGTGTAAACCCCTCCCCTCTGCTATACACCCTCCCGTGCATCACGGGCTCCTCAGTTTTTATGCTTTGTGCGAAGGAGGCGTGTTTCAAGAGATTTGTTGCCGCTGGGGGAAGCCGGACGTCGACCTATTGGCGTCCCGGCACAACAACAAGGTCCCGGCATTCATGGCACGTTCTCAAGATCACAGAGCTCTGGCGGCAGACGCATTAGCCCTCAACCTGACTGCGTAGCCATTGAGTCCTGGATCCTAGCGTCTTCAGGGTTATCTCAAGAGGTCATTGCCACTATGAGACAAGCCAGGAAACCAACGTCCGCCAAGATCTACCACAGGACGTGGAAGATCTTCTTATCCTGGTGCTCTGATCAGAGTTTTACTCTCTGGCCATTCGCCTTGCCCACTTTCTGTCCTTCCTTCAATCCGGAATGGAAAAGGAGTTGTCTCTCGGTTCCCTCAAGGGACAAGTTTCGGCGCTTTCTGTGTTTGTGTTTCAAAAGCGTCTAGCCAAACTCCCTCAGGTACGCACGTTCCTGCAGGGGGTTTGCCACATAGTCCCTCCTTACAAGCGTCGGCTGGAACCCTGGGATCGGAACAGGGTGATACCGGCTCTTCAGAAACCACCCTTCGAGCCAATGATTGATATTCTTTTCCACGACTTCGCAGAAGGTGGTCTTCCTAGTGGCAGTCAGTCACTCCGCAGAGTGTCTGACATAGCAGCGCTGTCATGCAAAGCCCCCCTTCCTGGTGTTTCACCAGGACAAGGTGGTTCTGCGTCCGGTTCCGGAATTTCTCCCGGAGGTGGTATCCTCTGTTCATCTCAATCAGGATATCTTCTTACCTTCTTTTTGTTCTCATCCGGTTCACCAATGTGAAAAGGATTTGCACTTGTTAGGTCTGGTGAGAGCACTCAGACTCTACATTTCTCGTACGGCGCCCCTGCGCCGCTCGGATGCGCTCTTTGTCCTTGTCGCTGGCCAGCGTAAAGGGTCGCAAGCTCCCAAGTCAACTTGGCTCGGTGGATCAAGGAATCAATTCTTGAAGCCTACCGTTCTGCTGGGCTTCCGGTTCCTTCAAGGCTGAAGGCCCATTCTGCCAGAGCCGTGGGTGCGTCCTGGGCGTTACTGCACCAGGCTACGGCTCAGCAGGCGTGTCAGGCGACTACCTGGTTGAGTCTGCACGCCTTCACGGAGCACTATCTAGTGCATACCTACGCTCGGCAGATGCCAGCTTAGGTAGGCGAGTCCTTCAGGCGGCGGTTGTCCACCTGTAGGAAGGAGCCGTTTTACGGCTCTTTTACCGAGGTATTCTTTTACCCACCCAGGGACTGCTTTTGGACGTCCCAATTGTCTGGGTCTCCCAATGGAGCGACAAAGAAGAAGGGAATTTTGTTTACTTACCGTAAATTCCATTTCTTCTAGCTCCAATTGGGAGACCCAGCACCCGCCCCTGTTCCCTTCGGGCTATTATTTCTTGTGTACACATGTTGTTCAGATTGAATTGTTCTTGGTCATGGTTTCAGTTCTCCGAACATCCTTCGGATTGAATTTACCTTAGACCAATTTATAAGTTTCCTCCTTCCTGCTTTTGCACCAAAACTGAGGAGCCCGTGATGCACGGGAGGGTGTATAGCAGAGGGGAGGGGTTTACACTTTTAAGTGTAATACTTTGTGTGGCCTCCGGAGGCAGTAGCTATACACCCAATTGTCTGGGTCTCCCAATTGGAGCTAGAAGAAAAGGAATTTACGGTAAGTAAACAAAATTCCCTTCATTTTCGTAGGTCTAAGCATTTCAGGGCTCAAGTCCCCTTCCTCAGGACCAAAAGGAGGAATCAACAATACAACAGTTGTATTGTTGATTCCTCCTTTTGGTCCTGAAGGGGTCTTGAGCCCTGAAATGCGTAGACCTACGAAATAAAAGAAAATCTAATATATAAAGCTAAGTGTGTGTATGTATGTCTGCTAAATGAATCTACACCGTCGCATTTACAATCACGAAATTTTTCTTAGATGCCTCATGGGACCCAGGAAACGTCGTAGACTGTTTTTTGATGGGAATTTAACCCCGCGCTTTACAGTTACTCTCCAAAAAATCTGCCTCCATTAAAGTCAATGGAGCTGGTAACTACAGGTTATTAATAGCAGCTGTGACTGGTTGCTATAGGAACAAAGGACATTCCTAGTATAAGGAGATTGTGTGAGGTAATAAGATGTCGGTGGAGAGACAGATTGAGAGACAAACAGGGAAAGAGACAGAGAAAGACACAGTCAAAAAGACAGACAGGGGAACCAGGCAGACAGGGGAACCAGGCAGACAGGGGAACCAGGCAGACAGGGGAACCAGGCAGACAGGGGAACCAGGCAGACAGGGGAACCAGGCAGACAGGGGAACCAGGCAGACAGGGGAACCAGGCAGACAGGGGAACCAGGCAGACAGGGGAACCAGGCAGACAGGGGAACCAGGCAGACAGGGGAACCAGGCAGACAGGGGAACCAGGCAGACAGGGGAACGAGCCAGACAGGCAGACAGGGGAACGAGCCAGACAGGCAGACAGGGGAACGAGCCAGACAGGCAGACAGGGGAACGAGCCAGACAGGCAGACAGGGAACGAGCCAGACAGGCAGACAGGGAACGAGCCAGACAGGCAGACAGGGAACGAGCCAGACAGGCAGACACTATCCCGGGCAATGCTGGGTACTACAGCTAGTTATTAATAATCAAGAATCTCTTCGGCGGCAACGTGGCACTAACCCCACTTTTCTTCTCCAGCACCGAAAATATTTACGCTGGGAGATAATAAAGATATTATCATTTTTCTCTTTTTTTTTTAGCTCTTTCATATTTTTACAAACCTCCACTTATTAAAACAAGAATTGAGAAGTCAGACATGCAAAACACAGAGCAGATGATTGGGAGCCAAAGCGACAATTGAGCTTTTATTTGTGGATACGTACGAAACGCTCGGCCCCGCTCCTCGGTCATGAATATTTCAGCGTGTTTACGGACCGTCGTAACCTGAATGTTTCATATTCATGCCATATGTGCAAAAAAACGCTGAGATCATTTCTTTGATCAAGTATTCGCTACACTTATTAGGAGGCCCTCCCATGACTGCTCGTTTCCTTACTGAGCCCTTCATTCTTATTTAAAACTTCTTGAGTAGCTCCATTGTCTTTTGATTGCCGCAACATTTGTGCAGCTGTTTTCACTGATTAGAACTGGCAGGAAAACATCTTTTTTTTTTTTTATTCCCCCTTATAATATTTCAATCTACTGCATATATTTACATTGTAGTTACAAGGATGCTTGGCAGCGATCATGTGTATTTACATATTCCACCATGCCGCTCTGGTTGGGGCTCTAAATTTGCCACCTCTAAATCAAGTGTTTAAGCTAAATATTCTTAGTCATTCTAGCATGTTATTATCTGCATATGTTAAAAGAAAAAAAAAGTCAGTGTTTTGTATATGTTTAAAGTTTTAATTTTTTAATTTTTCCAAAACGTTTTTTATTGATTTTTCAAATTTGTAAAAACATGACAAGTATCATTGCAAAAGAAGAACATTCGTCTGACAAAATGTGACATAGAGGTGGGTGATACCCCAATTTGGAGTTCCATGTTGCTGTTCGATTTAAGATAGTATACAGTAACATTAAACCAAAACATAGGTAATGAAATATAATATAACATATGCAATACAATTCGTTAAATCTCTGTGTCGTCCCTGAATGATTTCAATTTTGCTAGCGTGTCTTGGTATTCCCAACCGTCTCGTCTCCCCCTCCCGCCAGAGCCCCCTCCTAGGTGATTCTCAGTTTACCCAGGCTGTCCTGAATATCGCTCAGGATATACCACTCCGAGTGAACAAAAGGTGCCATCAGGTTAATTATTTCTCCCTGTGTGAATTGGCTTTCAATAAAATGTCTCCATCTCACAAAAAACTTGGCTGTCAACCCATCTTTATCCCTCTCCGCTTCTAGTTTTTCCCACTTCAGAAGGTTGTGTAGTTCGCCCACAACCTCCTTTATGGATGGGCCCTCCCTTTGAATCCAGTGTTTTAAGATGCAACGCTTAGCTATCATGGCTATGTCATGCATTATTGCGTATTTCCTCTTTTCCTGCGTGCTCGGTCCTCCTCCTACTCCTCCCTCAAAGGAGTGGAAAATCCACACCATTAAGTCTAGTTTGCTGAAAATTCCCCATGTTGACTGGGCAAATAGTCTGACTTGGTTCCAGAACCTAGCGATTGTCTCACATTCCCATAGCCCATGCAGCATATCCGTTTTTTCTTTTTGACACTTAGGACACCACCTATCCCTACCTGGTATGTTGAAACCTATAATGGCCCTATGTAGAATTCTGAATTGAGTGTCTCTCCATCTCTCATTGGTAATATGTTTCCGCACTTGTACCCATCCTCTCAGTATATCATCCACCACTTCTTCCCTTCCCAATTGTTTCCCCCACGCTTTTAAAGTCCGACTATCCTCCCGTGAGATAAGCACCCCCCTTAGCGATCGATAAATTTTAGAGACATTTATACTTGTTACATCACATTCCAGTAACTCATCAATCGAACTTCTGTTCAGCTCTCTTCCAACCACACCCAGGTCTCCTATTATTCCATGTTTCAATTGTTCATACTGGATGACATGTGAGCTATTAAGGTTGTACTTATCCAACACTTCCCGACCTGTCATCCACCTCCTGTCCTCCACATTCATAACATCTATCATTCTCCTGACTCCCCTCTCTTTCCATCTAGTAAATAGCTTGTTTTCTCGTCCCAGGGGAAAATTTGGGAATGCCCAGGGGTTCAAGTACTTGGACACTTTCCATGAGAGCCCCAGTTTTTTCCTTACCGACTTCCATGTTAGCATGGTGTCTCGGAATATAATTGAGTTCCTTATGTGCCCTTCAACCCTGGATAGTGGGGAGTGCAGAATGGACGTCAGATCCCACGGTGACGCATATTTAGTTTCCATCGCATGATCTGAGTGCCTACTCATTCCTCTCACCCAATCAATTACATGCCTCATGATACATACAAGATTATACCCTTGGACATCTGGAAAGTTTAGACCTCCCTCCTCTGCTGACTTCATCAGCGTACGCAGCTTTATTCTGGGTTTCCTTCCCCTCCACAGAAATTCTGTATACGCGGAGTTGAGCTTATTCACATCCTTTAGTTTTAGCAATAGCGGGATTGTCTGGAAGGGATACAGCAGCCTAGGAAAGCTCATCATTTTTATCAGGTGGCATCTTGCCAGTAATGGAAGTGGCAGACCTTTCCATCCCTTTAATTGAACTATAATTTTCCTGATTAGCGGTCCATAATTCAAGTTATAGATTGTTTCCACCGATCTTCCTATATGCACTCCCAGGTATTTAATTGAAGATTGTGCTATAGGAATTCCACATAGACAGCCATCCCTTATTTGTCCCCCCATTGTCCCATGATGCCCCTTTAGGAACATGATCTCGCATTTTTTTTTGTTCAGTTTGAAACCGGAGAATGAGCCAAATTTTTCAATCAAGGCAAGAGTCTGTGGCAAATCCGCACCGGGGTCCCCCATATAAAGTATGATGTCATCAGCAAAAAGCGCTGTCTTTACTTCTGAACCCCTTATCTTGATTCCTTTAAAGCTATTTTGTCCCTGTAGTATTCTTGACAACGGCTCGATTGCCAGGTTGAATAAAAGAGGAGATAATGGGCAGCCCTGTCTTGTTCCCTTCATCAAAGGGAACACGTCTGATAGAAAGCCCGGAGTGTGTACCCTAGCTCCCGAGTTGGCATAAAGGTTTCTAATGTAAAGTCTCATCTTGCCTACAATCCCTATGGCCTCCATTACCCTGTCTAACCACCCCCAATTTACATTATCAAACGCTTTTTCTGCGTCAAGTGTAACTAGGGCAGGTCTAGCCCCTCCCTCAGTGAGACCCAGTTTAACCGCGTCTACCACTAGAGTTGTCTTTCGGATATTGGTAACGGCATTTCTCCCCTTGATAAACCCCACCTGGTGATTCGTAATGATCCTAGGTAAGATCTCGGCCAGTCTATTAGCCATGATCTTGGACATAATTTTTAAATCCTGATTTATGAGCGATATAGGTCTATAACTAGAGGGATCATCCAGGTCCTTGGTTCCCTTGGGGAGTAATTTAATATATGCTATGTTGGAATTTTTGGGTATTTCCGCCCCTCCCAGGAAAGCATTAAAGACTGAGGTTAGATCCGGCGAGATCAGATCCTTCAGAGCCTTATAGAATTCACTATTGAAACCGTCAGGTCCCGGTGCCTTGTTGGTGTTAAGCTCCCCAATTGTTCTCGTCACCTCCTCTACTGTGATATCTGCGTTTAAGGCACTCAAATCTTCCTCCGTCAAGCTAGGCATTTGGGCTTGTCTTAGCCACTCTGCCTCATCAGTCATGTCGTTATTCCCTGACCCATATAGTTTTCTATAGTAATCTCCCAACAGTTTATTAATGTCCTTAGGATCCGTAGTCACCTCTCCCCCCTTTGTTTTCAGTTTAGAGATCACTGTCATCTTTCTGCTGCCCCTTGCCAGATTGGCCAACATCCTTCCCGCCTTGTTGCCAAACCTATGTAAGTCAACCTCCTTGTGCGACCAGAATAGTTGTTCCTTTTTTTTGGCCCATTCGTCAAATCCCTCTTTTGCCTCCAACCATCTGCCTTTTGTCATGGGAGATCTATTTGTCACATAATTTGTATATGCTACCCGTACTGCTTCACTATGGAAATTATAATTCTCATTGGTTTTCCGTTTGATCATGGCTGCGTACCCCACCAGACGGCCCCTTAGGACCGCTTTTGCCGTTTCCCAAAATATCACTGGGGACTCTCTATGTTCCTTATTGTCCTCTGCGAATTCTCCCCACCACTCCTGTAGCACCTTATGGAAATTATCTTGCCTGAGAAGGAACGATGGGAATCTCCATATGATATCTGTACCTCTCCTGAATTTCTCTCTAATGCCCAATCTCACCGGACTATGATCAGAGATCACCATATTCTCTATCACACAATCTTGCGTTCCACTCAGTAAGTCTTGCGAGATCCAGAACTGATCAATACGTGACCAGCTATCATGAGGGTGAGAGAAGTGTGTATACTCTCTGTCATGTGGGTGAGTTAGTCTCCAGATGTCTTTCAGTCCTACGTCTTCTAATGTTACATCCCTATTGTCTAAACTCCTGCCCACATTAGCTGTCCCTTCCTCGCCCCTCCTCCTATCTTCAGCTGAGTCTGGGACAGTGTTAAAATCGCCTCCCACTATAATGTTAGCCTCCCCATCTGCTAATATGGTGGCCTTTATGTCATCATGAAATGTGATTTGTTGTGAATTTGGGCCATAGACATTATAAATACTGAGTTTACCCGCTGGACTAACGATTGTTAAGTGCTGCCACCTTCCATGGTCGTGTGCCTCATGTGCCACTACCTCATGACTGAATTGTTTATTTATTAGAATCATAGTGCCCGCTTTTCTACCTTGTGCCGCTGCCCCGTAAACGGTGCCCACCCAATGTTTCTTCATGCGGAAAAAGTCCTCCCCCCCCAAGTGGGTTTCCTGTAATAAGGCAATGTCTGTCTTTAGTCTTTTCAGATGTCTCAATATCATTGCTCGTTTGTTAGGTGATCTCAGCCCTTTAACATTCCACGTAGTTATCTGTATCATGTTAACCTGTGTATTCTGCTTTTACTACTCCCTCCCCTATGGGCCCCTGCATCAAGGAAGACGAGATGTTCGACACTAGAATCACAGTTGGTACCACAAAATCGACACTCCCTTTCCCCACCTTGCAAATATAACAAATACAACAAAAAGCATGTAACTGTAAAACATATTTTCCCTTCCGAGAAATCCACGGCGCTTCCCGCCACGTTGGTGAGCTCCCCTATTCCTAGCCAAAATATGTAGCTCCCTAATCACCCCCCAAAAAATATATGTTCTATCCCCGGACTAACTTGAATAAGCCTTTGAAAATTATGCAAAAATTAGCACAGTATGTCAAAACCTCAGCAAGATTCTCCAGTCCTACTTATCTCTGACTCCAGGTAGCCATCAGTCCGCCCAGAACAGGCCCACTTCATTTGAATTTGGATGATGTTCCTGGACAAAGGAGAAAAAGAAAAAAAGAAAAAAAAAAGACCAAGGGGAGAGAAGATGGAGAAAGAAAGGAGAAGAACAAAAAAAAAAAAAAAAAAAAAAAAAAGAGAGGGGGGGGGAAGAGGACCCAGACTTTGGGATGTTTTCCTCTCTTTTCTCCCTTCCCCCTCCTCCTCTCACCTCCCCAACCCTCTCTCCGTAATGCATCCTCCTCAACGCCTCTCCCTGTTTGGGAAGAGAGAAAAAAAAAAAAAAAAAAAACAGGCAAAAAAAGGAAAAACAATGAGCGAGTTCCAGTTCAGGTATCATGGTTTCTCTCCAAGGGTTGGTTCCTGTGTTCCAGGCGAGAATTATGCTGTCGACCCGGGCTTGGCCTCCTTTCCTCCCTGGTCTCGACTTGCTTTTGTCCCCCAAAACGTCCCACATCTCTTCCTGAGCTTGTGGGGGATCTTCTTCTATTATTCCCTTCTCCACTAGCTCCTTTTTCTTGCCTTTCTGACCTAGTCTTGTCGAGCTCTGCCATGAGAATGTTTTCTGCTTCTTTGTAGTCCTTGTAGTATACAAACGAGCCATTGGGGTTTCTAACTTTCAGTGTAGCAGGGTATAATAGCTGGCACTTTACTTTTTTGTTGTACAGAAATGAGCAAATTTTGGTAAATTCTTTTCTCCTTCTGGATACTTCCGCTGAATAATCCCCAAAAATTAGCAGTCTGTTGCCTTGATATTGTAGTGGACGCTTTCGTTCTCTAAAGGCCCTCAATATTTCCTCCTTATGCTTATAATCAAGGTATTTGACAATCACCTGCCTGGCTCTTATCGGGGTATTCTTGTTTGAGTTTTGGCCCTCTCCCTTATTCGCCTCCTGGTGTCTCAGTGGACCCACTCTGTGGGCTCTTTCAACTCTGAATTTCGCCTTTATGCCCAGGGCCTGCGGTAGCTCCAACTCGCATATATTATCCAACTGTCCAATCGATACAGACTCTGGCAACCCGACTATACGTAGGTTGTTTCGTCTCGATCTGTTTTCCAAATCGTCTGCTTTATCCTTCAAGTATTCATTAGATTTTGCTAGAGCTGCTATTTGTGCCTGCATAGCCAGTATTGTCTCCTCGGAGTCAGATATTCTCTGCTCTGATTCTGCCAGTCTAGAGGCATGGGCATTTATCTGTTTTTGCATATTAGCTAATGATGTTTGTATGGCTGCCTCAATAGCCACTTTAACCTCTTTTGACAAGTGTGATGTCACTTCTTCAGCCAGTTTTTTATAGTCCACATTAAGCTTTTGTGTGTACTTGTCTTGGCCTGCAGGTGGTGCTGTTTTCTTAGTTCTCTTTGTCTGGACTGGGCCACCACCTCCATCCCCCAATAGCTTGCAGGCTTGTGATGTTGGTGTAGTAGGCTGCTTTTTGTTTCCTTTGGAAGGGGTACTATGAATTCTTGCATTTGACTTCCTGTGAGTCTGAGTGGGATTAATCTCCCTGTGCTGTTTGTCAGTTTCATCCTCCAACACTGCTGTGTCTCTGAGCTGCCCTGCTTTGTCTGCATCCTCTCTCCCCTCTGCCTCCATATCTCCTTCATCCTCCCATTGCGATCCACCGTCATCAGTCCCCTGCATCCACCTCTCTCCTGCTGTGTCCTCCTGTGACTCCTGGCTCATATCTTCCTTATCTCCTGTCTCCTCGCTCATATCTCCCTTATCTCTCCCCTTCCAGCTCTGTGTTTGCTTTTCTGTGTCTCTCACCATGCGTTCAGGCTCCTCCCCCATCAGGCTCGGCGCCATTATCTTATCTTCTCCTCTGTCCATATCAAAGCTTCTCCAGGCTGATTCACCGCTCCCAGAGCTTCTCAGGAGGTACCTTTCCATAGCTGTCTGCTTTAGGTAACCTCCTGTGCTGCTCTCTGTTTGGTGGCTCGTCCGGGGGGTCTGTTTTTAGTCGGTTTCTGTGAGGGGTGGCAGGAGATTCTCCTCTAAGCTTCCACCTCAGCCAGGACAGGAACAGGAAGTTCTTAATTTTTTAATTTTTGCGTAATTTTTTAATAATTGTGGTGTCTTGTTTTCGAGTGTCCTGGGCTTCTGCGTTACTGATGCACAAAACATTTGTATTTTACATTCACCCCCCCCCCCCAATTTTTTTTTTTTTTTTATCATTTTGGGTTTTCGATTTAGGACATAAAAAAATACCTTCTATCATAAGGCTATTTGCACAATAATTGGCCAATTCATCAATTATTTACGCCAGAAAGCTGTCGTAGAGGCTTGAAAAATTGCAAAATTTTTGAGACTTTTTGTAATTTCATGCCAATTTGAATAAACTCCACTAACATGAGCCGAGCAGGAGACGTGTCGGGACGGAACGTGATCACGCCCGCCTGTCCAATTCATTAAAAGTGCTAACGATTTTGTATACCAGAAATGCTACTCCATTCACAGACACTAGTAGTATTTTTGGCATGGCGCATGCCCCTTGGAAAATGCACCAAATTCTTTAGGTGGCTAGCGCATCTTAATAAATTTGGCACCATGTACTTCAGCTAGAATGGCGTCTGTGACAGCAACTTTGGAGCAGAGTCCATCAAAATCAGTTTATTAGAAATTACTTCCACTCCATCTCTCTCCCCATCAAGGAATTTTTTTAAAACTTCAAGAAAAATAAAATTGCTCAAACCTACAGAAAAGTGGATTTCTCCGATGAATTGGAAGAGTTTTTCAAGTGTAAGGAATATTTAGCGCGAATCCCCTCCAAATGTCTTAAAACAAAAAAAAAAAATTGGGGTCTGATTCATTAAAGGGGTTGTCCACTACTAGAGCAACATCTTCTTAATCCCTATGTTTTCACCTTGTAAAAGAATAACACTTAAATTCACCTCTGGTGCTGGCTCCATTCCAGCAGAGTCAGCACTGCCTCTCCCAGGGTTCGTGTGGCATTGTCACGTGATCCCTGCAGCCAAAAAGCAGCCTCCTCCTCACTCTTGCTTTATAAAAAAGGATTCGTGTTAATTATTCAAAAGTTTTATATTTATTCTTCTTTCAGTTATTTGTGCATCTCTCGATTTTTAAAGGGGTTGTTCAGGTGGAATAAGTTATCACCTATTGACCGTATAGACAATAACTTGCTGATCCTGGGGAGTTCTGACCGCTGGGACTTGCGCCGATCCTGTAGAACTGGGAACTTTTATCCCTGTAAAAATGGAGCGGCAGAGTGCAAGCTTGACAATCGCTTCATTCAGAACATATCCGGTTGTTGAGAAGGGAATGAATAGGGTGTCTGTCGGGCGTCCAAACGTCGAAGTCCTCTTAAAACTGGCATAACAGTTCCCCATATCAGCTGATTTGGTGCAGGTTCGAGTGGTACTGCTCGGTACTCATAACTAGTGATGAGCGAGCACTACCATGCTCGGGTGCTCAGTACTAGTAATTAGTGATGAGCGAGCACTACCATGCTCAGTACTCGTAACTAGCAGGTCGGACACTCGTGTGTGCTGAATTCGCGTACCAAGAATAGTGGAAGTCATTAAGGAACGTGAGTATTTTTCCCGGAATATCAATGTCAAAGATAATGTAATGAGCTTAACTTTCTCAAATTTGAAGAGTGGGCTGTCACAAACACCATTCATGAGCTGCAAACGTGTACTCAAGTCGAGCGTGTTGGAGCTTCCAACCTGCTGCTTGCGAGTACTGAGCACCCAAGCATGGTAGTGCTCACTCATCACTAGTTACGAGTACAGAGCACCCGAGCATGGTAGTGCCCGCTCATCACTAGTTACGAGTACAGAGCACCCGAGCATGGTAGTGCCCGCTCATCACTAGTTACGAGTACTGAGCACCCAAGCATGGTAGTGCTCACTCATCACTAGTTACGAGTACAGAGCACCCGAGCATGGTAGTGCTCACTCATCACTAGTTACGAGTACAGAGCACCCGAGCATGGTAGTGCTCACTCATCACTAGTTACGAGTACTGAGCACCCAAGCATGGTAGTGCTCACTCATCACTAGTTACGAGTACTGAGCACCCGAGCATGGTAGTGCTCGCTCATCACTAGTTACAAGTACTGAGCACCCGAGCATGGTAGTGCCCGCTCATCACTAGTTACGAGTACAGAGCACCTGAGCATGGTAGTGCCCGCTCATCACTAGTTACAAGTACTGAGCACTGGAGCATGGTAGTGCCCGCTCATCACTAGTTACAAGTACTGAGCACCTGAGCATGGTAGTGCTCATTCATCACTAGTTACGAGTACAGAGCACCCGTGCATGGTAGTGCTCGCTCATCACTAGTTACGAGTACAGAGCACCTGAGCATGGTAGTGCCCGCTCATCACTAGTTACGAGTACAGAGCACCCGAGCATGGTAGTGCTCACTCATCACTAGTTACGAGTACAGAGCACCCGAGCATGGTAGTGCCCGCTCATCACTAGTTACAAGTACTGAGCACCCGAGCATGGTAGTGCTCGCTCATCACTAGTTACACGTACAGAGCACCTGAGCATGGTAGTGCTCATTCATCACTAGTTACGAGTACAGAGCACCTGAGCATGGTAGTGCCCGCTCATCACTAGTTACGAGTACAGAGCACCCGTGCATGGTAGTGCTCGCTCATCACTAGTTACGAGTACAGAGCACCTGAGCATGGTAGTGCCCACTCATCACTAGTTACAAGTACAGAGCACCTGAGCATGGTAGTGCCCGCTCATCACTAGTTACGAGTACTGAGCACCCGAGCATGGTAGTGCCCACTCATCACTAGTTATGAGTACAGAGCACCCGAGCATGGTAGTGCTCGCTCATCACTAGTTACGAGTACAGAGCACCCGAGCATGGTAGTGCTCGCTCATCACTAGTTACAAGTACTGAGCACCCGAGCATGGTAGTGCTCGCTCATCACTAGTTACAAGTACAGAGCACCTGAGCATGGTAGTGCTCATTCATCACTAGTTACGAGTACAGAGCACCCGTGCATGGTAGTGCTCGCTCATCACTAGTTACGAGTACAGAGCACCCGAGCATGGTAGTGCTCGCTCATCACTAGTTACGAGTACAGAGCACCCGAGCATGGTAGTG
This sequence comes from Anomaloglossus baeobatrachus, assembly GCF_048569485.1. Lineage (NCBI taxonomy): Eukaryota > Metazoa > Chordata > Amphibia > Anura > Aromobatidae > Anomaloglossus > Anomaloglossus baeobatrachus. The sequence goes on from NC_134359.1 coordinate 57,884,769, forward strand.
CTCGCTCATCACTAGTTACGAGTACAGAGCACCCGAGAATGGTAGTGCTCACTCATCACTAGTTACGAGTACAGAGCACCCGAGAATGGTAGTGCTCACTCATCACTAGTTACGAGTACTGAGCACCCGAGCATGGTAGTGCTCACTCATCACTAGTTACGAGTACTGAGCACCCGAGCATGGTAGTGCTCACTCATCACTAGTTACGAGTACAGAGCACCTGAGCATGGTAGTGCCCGCTCATCACTAGTTACGAGTACAGAGCACCCGAGCATGGTAGTGCTCGCTCATCACTAGTTACGAGTACAGAGCACCCGAGCATGGTAGTGCTCACTCATCACTAGTTACGAGTACTGAGCACCCGAGCATGGTAGTGCCCGCTCATCACTAGTTACGAGTACAGAGCACCCGAGCATGGTAGTGCTCGCTCATCACTAGTTACGAGTACCGAGCACCTGAGCATGGTAGTGCTCGCTCATCACTAGTTACGAGTACAGAGCACCCGAGCATGGTAGTGCTCACTCATCACTAGTTACGAGTACTGAGCACCCGAGCATGGTAGTGCCCGCTCATCACTAGTTACGAGTACAGAGCACCCGAGCATGGTAGTGCCCGCTCATCACTAGTTACGAGTACAGAGCACCCGAGCATGGTAGTGCCCGCTCATCACTAGTTACGAGTACTGAGCATCCGAGCATGGTAGTGCTCGCTCATCACTAGTTACGAGTACAGAGCACCCGAGCATGGTAGTGCTTACTCATCACTAGTTACGAGTACTGAGCACCTGAGCATGGTAGTGCCCGCTCATCACTAGTTACGAGTACTGAGCACCCGAGCATGGTAGTGCCCGCTCATCACTAGTTACGAGTACAGAGCACCCGAGCATGGTAGTGCTCGCTCATCACTAGTTACGAGTACCGAGCACCTGAGCATGGTAGTGCTCGCTCATCACTAGTTACGAGTACAGAGCACCCGAGCATGGTAGTGCTCGCTCATCACTAGTTACGAGTACTGAGCACCCGAGCATGGTAGTGCCCGCTCATCACTAGTTACGAGTACAGAGCACCCGAGCATGGTAGTGCTCGCTCATCACTAGTTACGAGTACCGAGCACCTGAGCATGGTAGTGCTCGCTCATCACTAGTTACGAGTACAGAGCACCCGAGCATGGTAGTGCTCACTCATCACTAGTTACGAGTACTGAGCACCCGAGCATGGTAGTGCCCGCTCATCACTAGTTACGAGTACAGAGCACCCGAGCATGGTAGTGCCCGCTCATCACTAGTTACGAGTACAGAGCACCCGAGCATGGTAGTGCCCGCTCATCACTAGTTACGAGTACTGAGCATCCGAGCATGGTAGTGCTCGCTCATCACTAGTTACGAGTACTGAGCATCCGAGCATGGTAGTGCTCGCTCATCACTAGTTACGAGTACAGAGCACCCGAGCATGGTAGTGCTTACTCATCACTAGTTACGAGTACTGAGCACCTGAGCATGGTAGTGCCCGCTCATCACTAGTTACGAGTACTGAGCACCCGAGCATGGTAGTGCCCGCTCATCACTAGTTACGAGTACAGAGCACCCGAGCATGGTAGTGCTCGCTCATCACTAGTTACGAGTACCGAGCACCTGAGCATGGTAGTGCTCGCTCATCACTAGTTACGAGTACAGAGCACCCGAGCATGGTAGTGCTCGCTCATCACTAGTTACGAGTACCGAGCACCTGAGCATGGTAGTGCTCGCTCATCACTAGTTACGAGTACAGAGCACCCGAGCATGGTAGTGCTCACTCATCACTAGTTACGAGTACTGAGCACCCGAGCATGGTAGTGCCCGCTCATCACTAGTTACGAGTACAGAGCACCTGAGCATGGTAGTGCCCGCTCATCACTAGTTACGAGTACAGAGCACCCGAGCATGGTAGTGCTCGCTCATCACTAGTTACGAGTACCGAGCACCTGAGCATGGTAGTGCTCGCTCATCACTAGTTACGAGTACTGAGCACCCGAGCATGGTAGTGCCCGCTCATCACTAGTTACGAGTACAGAGCACCCGAGCATGGTAGTGCCCGCTCATCACTAGTTATGAGTACAGAGCACCTGAGCATGGTAGTGCCCGCTCATCACTAGTTACGAGTACAGAGCACCCGAGCATGGTAGTGCCCGCTCATCACTAGTTACGAGTACAGAGCACCCGAGCATGGCAGTGCTCGCTCATCACTAGTTACGAGTACCAAGCACCCGAGCATGGTAGTGCCCGCTCATCACTAGTTACGAGTACTGAGCACCCGAGCATGGTAGTGCCCGCTCATCACTATTCTTTATTTTGGATCCCTTTCAATTATCGGGAGCAGAGAACAGCTGTGCAGACTGCCCCCTTTTGGAGGACCTTGTTTATCCACATATAGCATTGGATTGCCCATGTAATGCTTCAGTTTGTCTTTGGTGTTGCTGGGGATTCAACTTTTTAACAAAGCCTGGATGTAAAAATATAATTTTCTGAATGTCATTAGATTATCACTAGGATTATTAATAAACTATAATTGTTTTATCTTTTTCTTTTAATTTTTTTTCAATCTGTAGGAGATGAAGAGGAGGAGGAAACTGTTGCTCCAAAGACGACAGCAGCACCTGAAGAAGATAAACCTGCAAAGAAAGAAGAGAAGAGTGAAGGTAATTGCTTTTAGCATTGTCCTTGTGTGTGGTGTTTTGGTTCGTCCCAGCGGTTTTTGTCTTACAATCTGTCACCTTCCGACAACCTAAAACTTTGTGCATATGGGGTGGCACATTTTGGCGCATCAGTCAGATGTAATATTCTTTAACCCCTTAACGACCGCAGGCCGTAAAATTACGTCCTAGCGGTCATAACGTTACTGCCCGCGGTCTGCCGGCAGGATCACGCTGCGATCGGCACACATCTCAGCTGATTTTCACAGCTGAGATGTGTGCCTGCTAGGCACGAGCAGAATCGTTATCTGCTCGTGCCGTTTAACCCCTTATATGGCGCTGTCAATATGTGACAGCGCCATTATAAGTGCGATCGCGGTAAACATTTACTTACCGCCCGATACCAGAAGTCACGTGACGCGATCACGTGACTTCCGATAGTTGTCATGGTAGCACAGGGTCATGTGATGACTCCTGTACTACACCTGACTTGCTTTCACTTTCGCTGTGCCAGCGGCACAGCAAAAGAGAGAGCTTATCTGCTGTTTACAGCCTTGTAGCTGTGATCAGCAGATACTGCAGAGCGATCGGAATGCTGATCGCAATAGCCCCCTAGGGGGACTAGTAAAATAAAAAAAAAAGTTAAAGAAAGTTTTAAAAATTAAAAAAAAAAAAAAAAAAACCTAAAAGTTCAAATCACCCCCCATTCGCCCCATTGAAAATTAAAGGGTTAAAAAAAAAAATATACACACATTTGGTATCGCCGCGTTCAGAAACGCCCGATCTATTAAAATATAAAATCAATTAATCTGATCAGTATACGGCGTAGCGTCAAAAAAATTCCAAACGCCAAAACGACGTTTTTTTGTCGCCACAACGTTTGCGCAAAATGCAATAAGAGGCGATCAAAACGTAGCATCTGCGCTAAAATAGTACCGTTTAAAAACGTCAGCTCGAGATGCAAAAAATAAGCTGTCACTGAGCCATAGATCCCGAAAAATGAGAACGCTACGGGTCACGGAATATGGCATAAAACGTGCTCCACGTGTCCGATTTATTTTTTTTTAACCCCTTATATAAAAGTAAACCTATACATGTTTGGTGTCTACGAACTCGCACTGACCTGAGGGATCACACCCACACATCAGTTTTACCATATAGTGAACTCAGTGAATAAAATATCTCAAAAACCATAGTGCTATCGCACTTTTTTTGCAATTTTTCTGCATTTGGAATTTTTTTGCCGTTTTTCAGTACACTATATGGTAAAACTGATGGTTTCATTTAAAAGTACAGCTCGTGCCGCAAAAAATGAGCCCTCACATGACCATATTGACGGAAAAATAAAAAAGTTACGTCTCTCAGAAAAAGAATGGCGAAAAAAAAAAACGGAAAGCAAAGAATCGGCCGGTCGTGAAGGGGTTAGGCCGGTTTCACACATCCGGCTTTTCGCCGGTTTGCCGGATCCGGCGCTCTCCCGTACAGACAATACAGTACAGTGACAGCGCTGTAACTTCCGGGTCACATGCGCCGGTCACATGACAGCATGTGACCGGCGCTTGTTGCGCTGTCACTGTACTGTAGTCACTGTATGGGAGAGCGCCGGATCCGGCAAACCGGCGAAAAGCCGGATGTGTGAAACCGGCCTTAAAGACTCCCAACTTGTTGCCTAATCTGAATTGTGGATCTCTCCATTCAAACATGGATCCCCCAAGGTTTAATGAAGAGTAGGCTGACTGCAGTCTCTCCTGACTCCTACATGCACGTGCACGCTCCATTTGGCCAAGTGTACATTTATTTTTTTTTTTAGTAGGAAGAGTGGAGTGCGCCGATGCACTTTATCTCCCAGAGGAACAAAGTGATCAACTGTTATCGCCCCTAACTTATGCTGTTGGAGAAAGTAATAAAAATCAGCACTTTGGGCCTATATAAATCTATGTTTAGCCATCATCAGCTTATATGTAATGGACCAGGTCATAACCATTTTTCAAGGGCGCCACATTCTCAGATTATTTCCATTGCCAGTGATCATTATTATGACCTCTGTTTGGCATGTATAAAGCACAAGCGGCACTTTTTATTGCAGTTTGAAATTAATTTTTTTCTACTCCAATAATTAATATTATACATTGTTGTCACAGTCCCTCCACATGAGCTCACAGAAGAGGAGAAACAGCAGATCGTCCACACCGAAGAATTTATCAGTTTCTTTGACCACAGCACAAGAATCGTGGAGCGCGCCCTGTCTGAACAAGTCAACATCTTCTTCGATTACAGCGGCCGGGACTTGGAAGAGAAAGAAGGGTAATTACTGAAAAGCCGGATGTCATTGCTAATCTCCTCTTGTAGAATTAGGATAATGCACGTTTTACATTCAAACTAATGATTGCTGATTCTCTATTTAACAGGGAAATACAAGCCGGAGCAAAGTTATCGCTGAACAGGCAGTTTTTTGATGAGCGTTGGTCAAAGCATCGTGTGGTCAGCTGCTTGGACTGGTCTTCTCAGGTATTAAGACACCAATGCAGTTTCTTTAGAGGAATAAAGAACTTTAATCCGTACTCTTACATATGAAATATTTCCCCGTATATATACACACTGCTCACAAAATTAAAGGGAACACTCAAATAACACATCCTAGATCTGAATGAATGAAATATTCTCATTGAATGCTTTTGTTCTGTACAAAGTTGAATGTGCTGACAACAAAATCACACAAAAATCAATAGAAATCAAATGGTTTAACCAATGGAGGCCTGGATTTGAAGACACGCAAAATGAAAATGAAAACAAGTCAAAATGAAAATCAGAACAAGTCAAAATGAGGCTCAGTATTGTGTGTGGCCTCCATGTGCCTGTATGACCTCCCGACAATGCCTGGGCATGCTCTTAATGGGGTTGCGGATGGTCTCCTGAGGGATCTCCTCCCAGATCTGGATTAAAGCAACTGCTAACTCCTGGACAGTCTGTGGTGCAACGTGATATTGGTGGACGGAGCGAGACATGATGTCCCAGATGTGCTGAATCGGATTCAGGTCTGGGGAACAATGGGCCAGTTTATAGCTTCAATGCCTTCATCTTGCAGGAGCTGCTGACACACTACAGCCACATGAGATCTGGCATTGTCCTGCATTAGGAGGAACCCAGGACCAACCTTACCAGCGTATGGTCTCACAAGGGGTCTGAGGATCTCATCTCGGTACCTAATGGCAGTCAGGCTACCTCTGGCGAGCATATAGAGGGCTGTGCAGCCCTCCAAAGAAATGCCACCCCACACCATTACTGACCCACTGCCAAACCAGTCATGCTGAAGGATGTTGCAGGCAGAAGATCGCTCTCCACGGCGTCTCCAGACTCTGTCACGTCTGTCACGTGTGCTAAGTGTGCACCTGCTTTCATCTGTGAAGAGAACTGGGTGCCAGTGGTGAATTTGCCAATCCTGGTATTTTGTGGCAGATGCCAAGCGTCGGGCAGTGAGCACAACCCCCATCTGTGGACGTCATGCCATCCTCATGGAGTCTGTTTCTAACCGTTTGTGCAGACACATGCACAGTTGTGGCCTGCTGGAGGTCATTTTGCAGGGCTCTGGCAGTGCTTCTCCTGTGCCTTGCACAAAGGCGGAGGTAGCGGTCCTGCTGCTGGGTTGTTACCCTCCTCCGGCCCCCTCCACGTCTCCTGGTGTAGTTGCCTGTCTTCTGGTAGCGCCTCCATCCTCTGGACACTACGCTGACAGACACAGCAAGCCTGCTTGCCACAGCTCGCATTGATGTGCCTTCCTGGATGATCCGCACTACCTGTGCCACTTGTGTGGGTTGTAGAGTCCGTCTCATGCTACCATGAGTGTGAAACACAACCAACATCCACAAGTGACCAAAACATCAGCCAGAAAGCATTGTACTGAGATGTTGTCTGTGGTCCCCACCTGCAGAAACAGTCCTTTATTGTGTGTGTCTTGATAATTGCCAATAATTTCCATCTGATGTCATATATATGTATATATATGTATGTACATAATGTAAAGGGTGTGTAATAATATATATGATAGTGTGTGTATCTATAAGGGGGTTTACACGCAACGACGTGATGTCGTTGGGGTCACGGAATTCGTGCCGCACATCCGGCCTCGTTAGCGACGTCGTTGCATGTGACACGTACGAGTGACTGCTATGAAAAATACTCATCTAATCGTTGACACGTCGTTCAAATCCCAAATATCGTTGATGGTGCTGGACGCAGGTTGTTCGTCGCTCCTGAGGCGGCACACATCGCTACGTGTGACACTCAAGGAACGACGAACAAAATCGTACCTGCGTCCTCCGGCAACGAGGTGGGCATGACTTTCATGCGGCTCCACTCCGCCCCTCCGCTTCTATTGGACACCTGCCGTGTGACGTCGCATGACCCGCCCCCTTAGAAATGAGGCAGTTCGCCGGCCACAGCGACGTCGTTGGGCAGGTAAGTATGTGTGACGGGTACTAGCGATATTGTGCGCCACGGGCAGTGATTTGCCCGTGATGCTCAAACGACGGGGGCGGGTGCTTTCTTGAGCGACATCGCTACCGATGCCGCTGCATGTAAAGCAGCCTTGTGTGTATTTTTTAAATATTTAGAATATGTGTGTGTATAATAATTTTTTCATTAATTTTATTCTATATACAGTTAGGTCCAGAAATATTTGGACAGTGACACAATTTTCTCGAGTTGGGCTCTGCATGCCATCACATTGGATTTGAAATGAAACCTCTACAACAGAATTCAAGTGCAGATTGTAACGTTTAATTTGAAGGTTTGAACAAAAATATCTGATAGAAATTGTAGGAATTGTACACATTTCTTTACAAACACTCCACATTTTAGGAGGTCAAAAGTAATTGGACAAATAAACCAAACCCAAACAAAAATTTTTTATTTTCAATATTTTGTTGCGAATCCTTTGGAGGCAATCACTGCCTTAAGTCTGGAACCCATGGATATCACCAAACGCTGGGTTTCCTCCTTCTTAATGCTTTGCCAGGCCTTTACAGCCGCAGCCTTCAGGTCTTGCTTGTTTGTGGGTCTTTCCGTCTTAAGTCTGGATTTGAGCAAGTGAAATGCATGCTCAATTGGGTTAAGATCTGGTGATTGACTTGGCCATTGCAGAATGTTCCACTTTTTTGCACTCATGAACTCCTGGGTAGCTTTGGCTGTATGCTTGGGGTCATTGTCCATCTGTACTATGAAGCGCCGTCCGATCAACTTTGCGGCATTTGGCTGAATCTGGGCTGAAAGTATATCCCTGTACACTTCAGAATTCATCCGGCTACTCTTGTCTGCTGTTATGTCATCAATAAACACAAGTGACCCAGTGCCATTGAAAGCCATGCATGCCCATGCCATCACGTTGCCTCCACCATGTTTTACAGAGGATGTGGTGTGCCTTGGATCATGTGCCGTTCCCTTTCTTCTCCAAACTTTTTTCTTCCCATCATTCTGGTACAGGTTGATCTTTGTCTCATCTGTCCATAGAATACTTTTCCAGAACTGAGCTGGCTTCATGGGGTGTTTTTCAGCAAATTTAACTCTGGCCTGTCTATTTTTGGAATTGATGAATGGTTTGCATCTAGATGTGAACCCTTTGTATTTACTTTCATGGAGTCTTCTCTTTACTGTTGACTTAGAGACAGATACACCTACTTCACTGAGAGTGTTCTGGACTTCAGTTGATGTTGTGAACGGGTTCTTCTTCACCAAAGAAAGTATGCGGCGATCATCCACCACTGTTGTCATCCGTGGACGCCCAGGCCTTTTTGAGTTCCCAAGCTCACCAGTCAATTCCTTTTTTCTCAGAATGTACCCGACTGTTGATTTTGCTACTCCAAGCATGTCTGCTATCTCTCTGATGGATGTTTTCTTTTTTTTCAGCCTCAGGATGTTCTGCTTCACCTCAATTGAGAGTTCCTTAGACCGCATGTTGTCTGGTCACAGCAACAGCTTCCAAATGCAAAACCACACACCTGTAATCAACCCCAGACCTTTTAACTACTTCATTGATTACAGGTTAACGAGGGAGACGCCTTCAGAGTTAATTGCAGCTTTTAGAGTCCCTTGTCCAATTACTTTTGGTCCCTTGAAAAAGAGGAGGCTATGCATTACAGAGCTATGATTCCTAAACCCTTTCTCCGATTTGGATGTGAAAACTCTCATATTGCAGCTGGGAGTGTGCACTTTCAGCCCATATTATATATATAATTGTATTTCTGAACATGTTTTTGTAAACAGCTAAAATAACAAAACTTGTGTCACTGTCCAAATATTTCTGGACCCAACTGTATACATAATATACATTCACTGTGTGTGTGTGTGTGTGTGTGTGTGTGTGTGTGTGTGTGTGTGTGTGTGTGTGTGTGTGTATATGTATGTATATGTATGTATATATATGTATGTATATATGTGTGTGTGTATATATATATATATATACATATATATATCTATATATATAATTGCCTTATTCTGTCTGTCTGTCTGTCTGTCTGTCTGTCTGTCTGTCTGTCTGTCTGTCTGTCTGTCTGTCTGTCTGTCTGTCTGTCATGCTCCGAAATTGTGTCCTTACGGGGACACAAAGCTGATTGGCCGCTGGGCTCGCCATGGCCCCGCCCCCCCACACGGATTGGCCTCTCGCCCCGGCTCTCTGCAGGCCCCGCCCCCCTCACGCAATGCACGCTCGCTGTGGCCCAACTGACACGGGGCTCCGATTCCCAGGTGAGTACACACACACATCAGATCACACTCACTCTCACACACACCTCACACATCACATCCACACATCACATCCACACATCACATCCACACATCACATCCACACATCACATCCACACATCACATCCACACATCACATCCACACATCACAACATGCTGGGATATCGCTTGCTTCTACACCGGCTCCGTCAGGATCCCGGCAGCGCCAGACATAACCTTGCGATGCTGGGATCTTAACGGAGGCCGTGAAAGCTGGTAACCATTATACACATCGGGTAACTAAGGTCCCTTAGTTACCCGATGTGTATCATAGTTACCAGTGTACACCGGCTCACACTCACTCTCACACACACCTCACACACACATCACATCGCATCCACACATCAAGGTCCTGCAGCTGCGGAACATACATAACATAACAGCACACACATAACAGCACACACACACATAACAGCACACACACACATAACAGCACACAAATCAGATCACACTCACTCACACACACACATCACATCGCATCCAAATACTCACAACATCCTGGGATATCGCTTGCTTCTCGGCGGCGATATTGTGCTGTGAGCTTCCAGGACCTGCGGGAGGATCACATGGCCAGAAGCATGTGATATCCCCGGAAGTTGTGAGTATCAGCGCGTATGTGCAATATCGTCAGTGTCTGTGTGTGTGAGTGGATGCGATCGGGTGTGTGTGAGTGGATGCGATCGGGTGTGTGTGAGTGGATGCGATCGGGTGTGTGTGAGTGGATGCGATCGGGTGTGTGTGAGTGGATGCGATCGGGTGTGTGTGAGTGGATGCGATCGGTTGTGTGTGTGAGTGGATGCGATCGGTTGTGTGTGTGAGTGGATGCGATCGGTTGTGTGTGTGAGTGGATGCGATCGGTTGTGTGTGTGAGTGGATGCGATCGGTTGTGTGGGTGAGTGGATGCGATCGGTTGTGTGGGTGAGTGGATGCGATCGGTTGTGTGGGTGAGTGGATGCGATCGGGTGTGGGTGAGTGTCGGCAGAGGAGCACGGCGTGCTGGAGGAGGCTGGGAGCAGAGAGGCTGATCTTGGGGAAGGCTGGGAGGGGGAGGCTGATGCTGAGGGAGGCTGGAAGGAGAGAGGCTGAGCAAACGTGCTCCATCCGCCATACTGCGCACTCCCCATCGTGCTGCATCCCCCATGCTGCGCACTCCCAAACGTGGTCCATCCGCCATGCTGCGCACTCCCAAACGTGGTCCATCCGCCATGCTGCGCACTCCCAAACGTGCTCCATCCGCCATACTGCGCACTCCCAAACGTGCTCCATCCGCCATACTGCGCACTCCCCATCGTGCACCATCCGGCATGCTGCGCACTCCCAAGCGGATGGAGCATGATGGGGGGTGCGCAGCATGGCGGATGGAGCACGTTTGGGAGTGCGCAGCATGGCGGATGGAGCACGTTTGGGAGTGCGCAGCATGACGGATGGAGCACGTTTGGGAGTGCGCAGCATGACGGATGGAGCACGTTTGGGAGTGCGCAGCATGCCGGATGGTGCACGATGGGGAGTGCGCAGTATGGCGGATGGAGCACGTTTGGGAGTGCGCAGTATGGCGGATGGAGCACGTTTGGGAGTGCGCAGCATGGCGGATGGAGCACGTTTGGGAGTGCGCAGCATGGCGGATGGACCACGTTTGGGAGTGCGCAGCATGGCGGATGGAGCACGTTTGGGAGTGCGCAGCATGCCGGATGGTGCACGATGGGGAGTGCGCAGTATGGCGGATGGAGCACGATGGGGAGTGCGCAGCATGGCGGATGGAGCACGTTTGGAAGTGCGCAGCATGGCGGATGGAGCACGTTTGGGAGTGCGCAGCATGGCGGATGGACCACGTTTGGGAGTGCGCAGCATGGCGGATGGACCACGTTTGGGAGTGCGCAGCATGGCGGATGGAGCACGTTTGAGAGTGCGCAGCATGGCGGGTGGAGCACGTTTGGGAGTGCGCAGCATGGCGGATGGAGCATGATAGGGGGTGCGCAGCATGGGGGATGGAGCACGTTTGGGAGTGCGCAGCATGGCGGATGGAGCACGTTTGGGAGTGTGCAGCATGGCGGATAGAGCACGATGGGGAGTGCGCAGCATGGCGGATGGAGCACGTTTGGGAGTGCGCAGCATGGGGGATGCAGCACGATGGGGAGTGCGCAGTATGGCGGATGGAGCACGTTTGGGAGTGCGCAGCATAGCGGATGGACCACGTTTGGGAGTGCGCAGCATGGCGGATGGAGCACGTTTGGGAGTGCGCAGCATGGGGGATGCAGCACGATGGGGGGTGCGCAGCATGGGGGATGGAGCACGATGGGAGGTGCACACCTCCCCCCAACACACACACACACGCGCACTGCACAACACACACACACTAGGAATCACAAACAACGCCCTACACAGACACCCACACACACAGACAACGCTGCACACACAAATATACGCACATACTGCACAACACACACATTGCTCAAAACATACCTCCCCCCAAAACACACCACACACACACAAACCGCACAACACACACACACACACAACGCTACAGACACACAGCGCTCCACAAACAACGCAACACACGCAACACACATACAACACCGCTCTCACCCCCCGCGACACTCAGAACATGTACAGCGCCCTACACAAACACTTGGTAACTACACACAACAACATCTATATATATATATATATAACAAAAATCATACATGAACTACACAATACGTAAATTCTAGAATACCCGATGCGTAGAATCGGGCCACCTTCTAGTATATATATAATTGACTTATTCTGTCTGTCTGTCTGTCTGTCATGCTTCAAAATTGTGTCCTTCCGGTGACATTGTGTCCTTACGGTGACACAAAGCTGATTGGCCGCTGGGCTCGCCATGGCCCCGCCCCCCCCACACCGATTGGCCGCTCGCCCAGGCTGCGCCCCCACACAGATTGGCTAGCCGCTCGCCCAGGCTCCGCCCCCCCCACAGATTGGCTTCTCGCCCCGGCACCCTGCAGGCATTTTCAACTCGGCCACGCCACGCCCCGCCCCCCTCATGCAATGGACGTTAGCTCTGCCCCAACCCCACCCCCCCACCCCGCGCATTCCCCGAACTGACACGGTCACGGCTCCCAGGTGAGTACTGTACAACCCCCCCAACGGGAGCCCACATCAGCGTACGCCGCCAACCCAGCCGACACTTACCCTCGCATTGCTGGCCTTGCCGCCGTATGCTGGTGTGGGCTCCCGTGCAAGTGGGGGACGTGATGCGCTGGTAACCATCCTAGCATAGTTACCAGCACATCAAGGTCCTGCAGCGGCGGAAGATCCACACGCACACACATAACAGCACACACACATACACATACACACACATCAGATCACACTCACTCTCACAAACACCTCACACACACATCGCATCCACACACTCACAGCATCCGGCGATATCGCTTGCTTCTCGGCCTCGATACTGTGCTGTTGTGACCTTCCAGGACCTGCCGGAGGATCACATGGCCAGAAGCATGTGGTATCTCCGGATGTTGTGAGTATGAGCGCGTATGTGCAATATAGTCAGTGTGAGTGTATGCGATCGGGTGTGTGTCGGTGTGAGTGAGTGTATGCGATCGGATCTGTGAGTGTCGGCAGAGGAGCATGGCGTGCTGGAGGTGGCTGGGAGGAGAGAGGCTGATCCTGGGGAAGGCTGGGATGGGGAAGGCTGGGATGGGGAGGCTGATGCTGGGGACAGAGAGGCTGATGCTGGGGACAGAGAGGCTGATGCTGGGATGAGAGAGGCTGATGCTGGGATGAGAGAGGCTGATGCTGGGATGAGAGAGGCTGATGCTGGGATGAGAGAGGCTGATGCTGGGATGAGAGAGGCTGATGCTGGGATGAGAGAGGCTGATGCTGGGATGAGAGAGGCTGATGCTGGGATGAGAGAGGCTGATGCTGGGATGAGAGAGGCTGATGCTGGGATGAGAGAGGCTGATGCTGGGATGAGAGAGGCTGATGCTGGGATGAGAGAGGCTGATGCTGGGATGAGAGAGGCTGATGCTGGGATGAGAGAGGCTGATGCTGGGATGAGAGAGGCTGATGCTGGGGACAGAGCGGCTGATGCTGGGGACAGAGCGGCTGATGCTGGGGACAGAGCGGCTGATGCTGGGGACAGAGCGGCTGATGCTGGGGACAGAGCGGCTGATGCTGGGGACAGAGAGGCTGATGCTGGGGACAGAGAGGCTGATGCTGGGGACAGAGAGGCTGATGCTGGGGACAGAGAGGCTGATGCTGGGGACAGAGAGGCTGATGCTGGGGACAGAGAGGCTGATGCTGGGGACAGAGAGGCTGATGCTGGGGACAGAGAGGCTGATGCTGGGGACAGAGAGGCTGATGCTGGGGACAGAGAGGCTGATGCTGGGGACAGAGCGGCTGATGCTGGGGACAGAGCGGCTGATGCTGGGGACAGAGCGGCTGATGCTGGGGACAGAGCGGCTGATGCTGGGGACAGAGCGGCTGATGCTGGGGACAGAGCGGCTGATGCTGGGGACAGAGCGGCTGATGCTGGGGACAGAGCGGCTGATGCTGGGGACAGAGCGGCTGATGCTGGGGACAGAGCGGCTGATGCTGGGGACAGAGCGGCTGATGCTGGGGACAGAGCGGCTGATGCTGGGGACAGAGCGGCTGATGCTGGGGACAGAGCGGCTGATGCTGGGGACAGAGCGGCTGATGCTGGGGACAGAGAGGCTGATGCTGGGGACAGAGAGGCTGATGCTGGGAGGAGAGAGGCTGATGCTGGGAGGAGAGAGGCTAATGCTGGCGCACGTTTGAGAGTGCGCAGCATGGCGGATGGAGCACGATGGGGAGTGCGCAGCATGGCGGATGGAGCACGTTTGGGAGTGCGCAGCATGGGGGATGGAGCACGATGCGGAGTGCGCTGCATGGCGGATGGAGCACGATGGGGAGTGCGGAGTATGGCGGATGGAGCACGTTTGGGAGTGCGCAGCATGGCGGATGGAGCACGTTTGGGAGTGCGCAGCATGGCGGATGGAGCACGTTTGGGAGTGCGCAGCATGGGGGATGGAGCACGATGGGGAGTGCGCAGCATGGCGGATGGGGCACGTTTGGGAGTGCGCAGCATGGGGGATGGAGCACGATGGGGAGTGCGCTGCATGGCGGATGGAGCACGTTTACGAGTGCGCAGGATGGGAGATGGAGCACGATGGGGGGTGCGCAGCATAGGGGATGGAGCACGATGGGGAGTGCGCTGCATGGGGGATGGAGCACGATGGGAAGTGCACACCTCCCCCCAACACACACACGCGCGCACTGCACAACACACCACACACACACACTGGGAACCACAAACAACTGCCCTACACAGACACCCACACACAGACAACGCTGCACACACAAATATACGCACATACCGAACAACACACACATTGCACAAAACATACCTCCCCCAAAACACACCACACACAACGCTACAGACACACAGCGCTCCACAAACAACGCAACACACAAACACCGCTCTCACCCCCCGCCACACCCAGACAACACCCAGAACATGTACAGCGCCCTACACAAACACTTGGTAACTACACACAACAACATATATATATATATATATATATATATATATATATATATATATATATATATATATAAAAACAAAAATCATACATGAACTACACAATACGTAAATTCTAGAATACCCGATGCGTAGAATCGGGCCACCTTCTAGTATATGTATGTATGTATGTATGTATGTATGTATGTGTATGTGTATATATATATATATATGTATGTATGTATGTAATATGTCATTATTTATTATATGTATAATATGTTTTTCTAATAACCTTGGGCTGTATAGTAACAAAACAATTCTACAACCTTTTCCTTGCACCGCCTATAATTGACTTTGCCGCCTTCCAGTGTTTTTATCATGTGCGTAAGCTTTGCAACAATGCAAAATAAAAAAGCCTCCAGGATGCATCCATAGATACTGAAAAGTCTCCAAAATAAAAGATCTGATCAATGTAATCCTACCCTAATTTTGTAGTTATGCACCAATTAATAGTTTTGAACTTTTAATTTGCAACCATAATGTTAAAAGTATTATTGCACTGTGCGCTGCATGATATGATGACCTGTTTAGGTGTACCGTATTTTTCGGATTATAAGACGCACTTTTCCTCCCAAAAATTTGGGAGGAAAATGAGGGGTGCGTCTTAAAATCCGAATATAGCCTACCGGTGGGGCTGTCTGTGTGTGCGGGTTTTTGGGTGCGTGCGGGCGTCCGGGTGCCTGTGGCTGAGTGCCGGCTGCCTCTCTGTCCCGGCGGCCAGCTGCTTCTCTGTGCAGCTGGGCAAGCGGGCAGCCTGCGGTGGCTGTGCGGCGAGTCTCCCAGTGTGTCCGCGGTCCAGTTTCAAATGATGGTGTCGGGTGTCAGCGCGTGCGCAGATGGAGGTCTCATCCCAGAGCTCAAGCTGTGCATGCGCTGCTCCGGGCGCCATCACTTGAATCGGGACCGCGGGCACACTGGGACACACCGCACTGGCCTGCTCCACCACTGAGCCACTGCCACCACTGAGCTGTCACCGCCGCTGCCACCACTGAGCTGTCACCGCCGCTGCCACCACTGAGCTGTCACCGCCGCTGCCACCACTGAGCTGTCACCGCCGCTGCCACCACTGAGCTGTCACCGCCGCTGCCACCACTGAGCTGTCACCGCCACCACTGAGCTGTCACCGCCACCACTGAGCTGTCACCGCCACCACTGAGCTGTCACCGCCACCACTGAGCTGTCACCGCCACCACTGAGCTGTCACCGCCACCACTGAGCTGTCACCGCCACCACTGAGCTGTCACCGCCACCACTGAGCTGTCACCGCCGCTGCCACCACTGAGCGGTCACCGCCGCTGCCACCACTGAGCTGTCACCGCCGCTGCCACCACTGAGCTGTCACCGCCGCTGCCACCACTGAGCTGTCACCGCCGCTGCCACCACTGAGCTGTCACCGCCGCTGCCACCACTGAGCTGTCACCGCCGCTGCCACCACTGAGCTGCCACCGCCGCTGCCACCACTGCGCTGCCACCGCCGCTGCCACCACTGCGCTGCCACCGCCGCTGCCACCACTGAGCTGCCACCGCCGCTGCCACCACTGAGCTGCCACCGCCGCTGCCACCACTGAGCTGCCACCGCCGCTGCCACCACTGAGCTGTCGCTGCCACCACTGAGCTGTCGCTGCCACCACTGAGCTGTCGCTGCCACCACTGAGCTGTCGCTGCCACCACTGAGCTGTCGCTGTCGCTGATACCACTGAGCTGTCGCTGTCGCTGATACCACTGAGCTGTCGCTGTCGCTGATACCACTGAGCTGTCGCTGTCGCTGATACCACTGAGCTGTCGCTGCCACCACTGAGCTGTCGCTGCCACCACTGAGCTGTCGCTGCCACCACTGAGCTGTCGCTGCCACCACTGAGCTGTCACTGCCGCTGCCACCACTGAGCTGTCACTGCCACCACTGAGCTGTCGCTGCCACCACTGAGCTGTCGCTGCCACCACTGAGCTGTCGCTGCCGCTGATACCACTGAGCTGTCGCTGCCACCACTGAGCTGTCGCTGCCACCACTGAGCTGTCGCTGCCACCACTGAGCTGTCGCTGCCACCACTGAGCTGTCGCTGCCACCACTGAGCTGTCGCTGCCGCTGATACCACTGAGCTGTCACTGCCGCTGATACCACTGAGCTGTCGCTGCCACCACTGAGCTGTCACTGCCACCACTGAGCTGTCACTGCCACCACTGAGCTGTCACTGCCACCACTGAGCTGTCACTGCCACCACTGAGCTGTCACTGCCGCTGCCACCACTGAGCTGCCACCGCCGCTGCCACCACTGAGCTGTCACCGCCGCTGCCACCACTGAGCTGTCACCGCCGCTGCCACCACTGAGCTGTCACCGCCGCTGCCACCACTGAGCTGTCACCGCCGCTGCCACCACTGAGCTGTCACCGCCGCTGCCACCACTGAGCTGCCACCGCCGCTGCCACCACTGAGCTGCCACCGCCGCTGCCACCACTGAGCTGCCACCGCCGCTGCCACCACTGAGCTGCCACCGCCGCTGCCACCACTGAGCTGCCACCGCCGCTGCCACCACTGAGCTGCCACCGCCGCTGCCACCACTGAGCTGCCACCGCCGCTGCCACCACTGAGCTGTCGCTGCCACCACTGAGCTGTCGCTGCCACCACTGAGCTGTCGCTGCCACTACTGAGCTGTCGCTGCCACCACTGAGCTGTCACTGCCACCACTGAGCTGTCACTGCCGCTGATACCACTGAGCTGTCGCTGCCACCACTGAGCTGTCACTGCCACCACTGAGCTGTCACTGCCACCACTGAGCTGTCACTGCCGCTGATACCACTGAGCTGTCACTGCCGCTGCCACCGCCGCTGCCACCACTGAGCTGCCACCGCCGCTGCCACCACTGAGCTGTCACCGCCGCTGCCACCACTGAGCTGCCACCGCCGCTGCCACCACTGAGCTGCCACCGCCGCTGCCACCACTGAGCTGCCACCGCCGCTGCCACCACTGAGCTGCCACCGCCGCTGCCACCACTGAGCTGCCACCACTGAGCTGCCACCGCCGCTGCCACCACTGAGCTGTCGCTGCCACCACTGAGCTGTCACTGCCACCACTGAGCTGTCACTGCCACCACTGAGCTGTCACTGCCGCTGATACCACTGAGCTGTCACTGCCGCTGCCACCACTGAGCTGTCACTGCCGCTGCCACCACTGAGCTGCCACCGCCGCTGCCACCACTGAGCTGCCACTGCCGCTGCCACCACTGAGCTGCCACCGCCGCTGCCACCACTGAGCTGCCACCGCCGCTGCCACCACTGAGCTGCCACCGCCGCTGCCACCACTGAGCTGTCGCTGTCACTGCCACCACTGAGCTGTCACTGCCACCACTGAGCTGTCACTGCCGCTGATACCACTGAGCTGTCACTGCCGCTGCCACCACTGAGCTGTCACTGCCGCTGCCACCACTGAGCTGTCACTGCCGCTGCCACCACTGAGCTGTCACTGCCGCTGCCACCACTGAGCTGTCACTGCCGCTGATACCACTGAGCTGTCACTGCCGCTGATACCACTGAGCTGTCACTGCCGCTGCCACCACTGAGCTGTCACTGCCGCTGCCACCACTGAGCTGTCACTGCCGCTGCCACCACTGAGCTGTCACTGCCGCTGCCACCACTGAGCTGTCACTGCCGCTGCCACCACTGAGCTGTCACTGCCGCTGCCACCACTGAGCTGTCACTGCCGCTGCCACCACTGAGCTGTCACTGCCGCTGCCACCACTGAGCTGTCACTGCCGCTGCCACCACTGAGCTGTCACTGCCGCTGCCACCACTGAGCTGTCACTGCCGCTGCCACCACTGAGCTGTCACTGCCGCTGCCACCACTGAGCTGTCACTGCCGCTGCCACCACTGAGCTGCCACCGCCGCTGCCACCACTGAGCTGCCACCGCCGCTGCCACCACTGAGCTGCCACCGCCGCTGCCACCACTGAGCTGCCACCGCCGCTGCCACCACTGAGCTGTCGCTGCCACCACTGAGCTGTCGCTGCCACCACTGAGCTGTCGCTGCCACCACTGAGCTGTCGCTGCCACCACTGAGCTGTCACTGCCGCTGATACCACTGAGCTGTCGCTGCCACCACTGAGCTGTCACTGCCACCACTGAGCTGTCACTGCCACCACTGAGCTGTCACTGCGACCACTGAGCTGTCACTGCCGCTGATACCACTGAGCTGTCACTGCCGCTGCCACCGCCGCTGCCACCACTGAGCTGCCACCGCCGCTGCCACCACTGAGCTGTCACCGCCGCTGCCACCACTGAGCTGCCACCGCCGCTGCCACCACTGAGCTGCCACCGCCGCTGCCACCACTGAGCTGCCACCGCCGCTGCCACCACTGAGCTGCCACCACTGAGCTGCCACCACTGAGCTGCCACCGCCGCTGCCACCACTGAGCTGTCGCTGCCACCACTGAGCTGTCTCTGCCACCACTGAGCTGTCGCTGCCACCACTGAGCTGTCGCTGCCACCACTGAGCTGTCGCTGCCACCACTGAGCTGTCACTGCCGCTGATACCACTGAGCTGTCGCTGCCACCACTGAGCTGTCACTGCCACCACTGAGCTGTCACTGCCACCACTGAGCTGTCACTGCGACCACTGAGCTGTCACTGCCGCTGATACCACTGAGCTGTCACTGCCGCTGCCACCGCCGCTGCCACCACTGAGCTGCCACCGCCGCTGCCACCACTGAGCTGTCACCGCCGCTGCCACCACTGAGCTGCCACCGCCGCTGCCACCACTGAGCTGCCACCGCCGCTGCCACCACTGAGCTGCCACCGCCGCTGCCACCGCCGCTGCCACCACTGAGCTGCCACCACTGAGCTGCCACCGCCGCTGCCACCACTGAGCTGTCGCTGCCACCACTGAGCTGTCACTGCCACCACTGAGCTGTCACTGCCACCACTGAGCTGTCACTGCCACCACTGAGCTGTCACTGCCGCTGATACCACTGAGCTGTCACTGCCGCTGCCACCACTGAGCTGTCACTGCCGCTGCCACCACTGAGCTGCCACCGCCGCTGCCACCACTGAGCTGCCACCGCCGCTGCCACCACTGAGCTGCCACCGCCGCTGACACCACTGAGCTGCCACCGCCGCTGCCACCACTGAGCTGCCACCGCCGCTGCCACCACTGAGCTGTCGCTGTCACTGCCACCACTGAGCTGTCACTGCCACCACTGAGCTGTCACTGCCACCACTGAGCTGTCACTGCCGCTGATACCACTGAGCTGTCACTGCCGCTGCCACCACTGAGCTGCCACCGCCGCTGCCACCACTGAGCTGTCACTGCCGCTGCCACCACTGAGCTGTCACTGCCGCTGCCACCACTGAGCTGTCACTGCCGCTGCCACCACTGAGCTGTCACTGCCGCTGCCACCACTGAGCTGTCACTGCCGCTGCCACCACTGAGCTGTCACTGCCGCTGCCACCACTGAGCTGTCACTGCCGCTGCCACCACTGAGCTGTCACTGCCGCTGCCACCACTGAGCTGTCACTGCCGCTGCCACCACTGAGCTGTCACCGCAGCTGTCCCTACTGACCTGCCGCTGCCACCACTGACCGCCGCTGCCAGCACAACCTCTGCCTCCTGTGACCCCGCTTCAGCACCACTGCTGCCCCCCTCTGGTAAGACAACACCGTAGTATAAGACTGACCCCATTTTTTTTTTACCTTTTTTTTATCTCTAAATTTGGGGTGCGTCTTATAATCCGGTGCGTCTTATAAAACGAAAAATACGGTGTATTGTTGTCTAACGTGGCCAACCCTTTGATATCAGCGGATGTTCTTTTTTTTCTTTCTCCGACAGTACCCAGAGTTACTGGTTGCATCATACAATAACAATGAGGACGCCCCACATGAACCGGATGGCGTGGCTCTCGTTTGGAACATGAAATATAAAAAGACAACCCCGGAGTACGTGTTTCACTGCCAGGTATGATCGCAGACATAGTATGCTAACCATTTGCCTTCATGCTCGGCTTTGCCCCCTTGTATTAGTTTGCATAATGAGTTCATTGCCCCTATGTAAAGCACATGCATTTACAAACATGTGTTGATTGAGCTCTTCATCCACTTCTCCGAGAAAAAAAAAAAATCTATATTTTTGTTTTTCTTCTGGACCTGCTGACATTATTCACATGGCATAAGGAAGCCAAAAACCTGCATGTTACATCCCCTTCTGATTTTTATTAATTCAAGCCTTCCAAGTCCCAAAGAAAAGGGAAAAAAATACTCTCCGCTTTTCCATGCCAGACAATACGTTTTTTGGGCCATTAAATGAGAAGAACGTGGCCCGAGGAGATGGAAACAGACTTGTTTAAGTGGAAACACATGCTACGAATGTGATCGAAACATGAAATAAAGAGAAAAGCTTAAATGTGTTTGCCAACAAGTGAGCGGCTTCTATTTTCTGGATGTCAAATTTTGCTGAGTTTATTGTGATGGATTAAATGTAGCGTGTAATCCGGAGCTGTCAGATTACTGTCAGAGCACGGTGGAGATGACTGACAAATGTTAATATTGCTGAAACTGATAGGAGAAAACCCTTTAAACATTTCTGAGTTTAAAAACTATATTTTTTGTTCTTTTTTTTAAATTTTTTCTTCCTCTTTGAAAACTTGCAATAGCGTTACTTGATAATGTTTGGGAACTGCTACAAGATGTTCCAGTCATTCATCCGCAGCAGTAAAGCTGTGCAGCCAAGCAGAGGGATCATTTATAGTCCAGCTGGATTGGCGAAGGCCCACACAAGTGAGAGTGACAGCACCGGATATCCAAACTGTTCTGGGGGTTATTTAAAGGGAATCTGTCAGCTAGAAGCAAAAGCGTAATATTAATCTGGTAAATAACGTTTTACCTGCTTGCGGATGTCTAACTGGAAGTGCTGCTACAGGGAGAAAATGCAGTTATATATTCTCCCAGCAGCTGCTTGCTTCCAGTCATTGAGGCAGTGCCGGGGCTGTAACCAGAGTTGAACTAGTACATAACTATTTGTACGCGCTATACTCATAACGAGTACTGTCTAATACTTGTGTATTTGTTCCGAATAGTATGTGCAATGCAAGTCAATGGGGAAAACTCGCAAAGTAACGAGTAACTTGAATGCCGTACTATTCGCTACTCGCATGAAGAGTGCGGCATTCGGGTTACTCGCTACAAGTTTTCCCCATTGACTTGCACTGCACGCGCTATTCGGAATTAATACGCGAATATTAGACCGTACTCGTTATGAGTATAGAGAGTACGAATAGTTAGGTACTCTCTCAACTCAAGCTGTAACAGTAAGGGGCACTTTGCACACTACGACATCGCAGCTGCGATGTCGGTGGCGTCAAATCGTAAGTGACGCACATCCGGCGTCGCAGTCGATATCTGAGTATGTAAATCCTTTTTGATACGATTAACGAACGCAAAAACGTCCAAATAGTATCATCTGTGTAGCGTCGGTCATTTCCATAATTTGGAAATGACCGATGTTACGATGTTGTTCCTTGTTCCAGCAGCAGCACACATCGCTGTGTGTGAAGCCGCAGGAGCGAGGAACATCTCCTACCTGCGTCCACCGGCTCACGGCAGCTATGCGGAAGGAAGGAGGTGGGCGGGATGTTTACGTCCCGCTCATCTCCGCCCCTCCGCTTCTATTGGCCGCCTGCCGTGTGACGTCGCTATGACGCCGCACGACCCGCCCTCTTAATAAGGGGGCAGGTCGCTTGCCAGATCGACGTCGCAGTGCAGGTGAGTGCGTGTGAAGCTGGCGTAGCAATAATGTTCGCTACGCCAACTATCACCATGATATCGCAGCTGCGACGGGGGCGGGGACTATCGCGCTCGGCATCGCAAGCATCGGCTTGCGATGCCGTAGTGTGCAAAGTGCCCTTAAGGCCGGGGCCACACGGGGACTAATGCGATCCTCGCATGACACTTGGTTCACGCTGGCAACACAGCGGGAGTCGAGTGTCATGCGAGTGTCACTGTGACTGAGGTCCGATCATGCGATCAGACCTCAGCTGCGGGGTACGGGCCGGCGCTGAGGAGGGGCGAGCCTTCACGGGGGTGGAGAGGGAGGAATTTCTCTCCCTCTCTCCTCCATAGCCAGCTATTGCCATTCTCGCCCTACACTTGCGGTACACTGGTGTACCGCGAGTGCTGTGCGATTTTTCTCTTGCCCCATAGACTTGAATGGTATGAGAGAAAGACATTACAGTCGAAGCATGCTGCGATTGGTTTCTCGGTCCATTTGGGGTCGAGAACATAATCGCTCATGGATGCTGGGACATAGGTTAATATTGGTCTGAGTGGAATGCAATGTTTTATCGCATTCCACTCGCTCCGATATTCATGCCGTGTGGTTTAGGCCTTAGTGCTACACTACACCACCTTCACAGACAGCCTGCTTTGCATATTCCCACAGTTAGTGCTCACTACACAGTGGGTGCGCTGAAATCACTCCCTCCTCCCCCCCACACCTTCTTGACAGACAGCCTACTCTGCATATACCCTGTGCACACACACTGCAGGGGGGAGCCATTACAGCAAACTCATTATATATGGAACATCAATTGTTACAGCACCGGTGCCACCCTGATGACTAAAAATAGGTGGCTGCAGGGAGAATATTACTTAATTTTCTCCCCATAGCTGCACTCCCAGTTAGGCAGCTGAACATGGTCAATATGCGATTTACCTGCAGATTAGTACTATGTCTACTAGAAAATGGGGTTTTTCTTTTTTAGCTGAGAGCTTCCCCTTTAGAAAAATGGCTATAGGTGACATGCTGCATGTTTTCTGGTGTGAATTTATTTATACCTGTAAAGGCGTGTACTGTCTATAAAGCCTCACAGGATTAAAATACGAGTTTTTCTTTTTAAAAGGGAATCTTCAAAGTCGATTTTATGCTGCCCCAACCACAGGGTGCATTAATTGACTTTTGGACAAGCGATTGCAGCCATGTTTCTCTCTAAAACTCTTTGGCATTTCAGAAAAAAACAAAACTGTTTTTAGACTCATCAAGGAAGCATAGAGCAGTGAGAATCCGGCAACACCAGCAGTCCGATTCTATCCGCACCACTCCAAGTGATTGACAGGCCTCTCTCACATATGTACATCTGTAGAGACCTGTCAATCAGCTAGGTGGCTGCAGGGAGAAGACCCCTGCAAAGGCGATGCCGGATTAGTCTTGTTTATTCTTATTGTCTCTGGACGGCTCTTCAATTTTTCTAAAAACACCAAAGCATTTCAGAGAACATTATACCTGGTGGCATTCATATAACCAGACACTGACTTACTCTCTGTGGTATGGTCACTATGAACAGAGTGGCAGGTACCCTTTCAAATAATTTTATATATTTACACTGCAATTTATTTACTCTGACCACTAGGCTTAAGGACTTATTTTTTGGGGGGTATATGGACATTAGCAGTGGAGGACAGAACTCAGACCCTTTTTATTTGTAGTCTCTAATCTGAGTCATTTGTGAAGCGAGGGGGAGCAGGTCAGCTGTGATATTACCTATTGTGAATGGAGGACCCTGTGTTATCAACTGTGTATGGAGGTGTTAGCCATTATTGTAATGCTGTCTGTGATGATACTGAGACTGCTGAAAAGTCTTATGTACAGAACAGGAACTGAGTCTAGTATAAAGTCTAGAGAACGGTGTATGGAGGTGTTATCTACTATTGTAATACTGTCTGTGATGATAATGAGACTGTTGAAAAGTCTTCTGTACAGACAAGGAACTATGGGTCTAGTATAAAGTCTAGAGAACTGTGTATGGAGGTGTTATCTACTATTGTAATATTGTCTGTGATGATTATGAGACTGCTGAAAAGTCTTCTGTACCAGAGTAGGAACTGTGAGTCTAGTGTAAAGTCTAAAGAACTGTGTAAAAATTGCAAGATAAAAATTGAAACCTGATTTCAGAAAATAGGTAATTTGTTTAATGGCATATTCCCTTTAATGTCAGTGGCAGGACATACCACCACAATACTTCGGCTCCAGGTTTTTGGAGTTTTTTTTTTTAAACCCTTCATTTATCAAATAATGATGATCAGACGGGCATTTTAAAGGGATATTCCTATCTCGTACATTTAGGACATATCCTCAGGACAAGAAATAAATGTACAATAGAAGTTGTTTCACCGCAGGAAACTTTAGCCGTCTCACAACGGGGCCCCATAGGGCTCTACTTTGAATTGATAAGATTGTTTGCACAGGTCACTTATCAATTTTTGGTAATCCCATACAAATGAATAGCGAGAGCAGCACATGTGTGACCACTGGGCCATTCCCGGACGCAAAACAGGGCCCTGTTCTCTAGACAGATGATGTTCCCAGGATTGGGACTTACAACTGTCAAACATTGTAAGTGCTGCTGAGTATCCCGTAAATGTACGAGATGGGACAACTCCTGTATAAATCTCTGAATTTTACTCACTGTTGTGAAGATACATTTATTTGTGGGGCTTTTTTTTTCTTCTAGTCTGCGGTCATGTCAGCTGCTTTTGCAAAGTTTCACCCAAACCTGGTAGTTGGTGGGACTTACTCAGGCCAAATTGTCTTATGGGACAATCGAAGTAACAAGAGGACGCCGGTCCAGAGGACTCCACTCTCTGCCGCTGCTCACACGGTGAGGATTAAATCCATAGGAATGCATCCTTAAGGGGCAAAGCTGGTTATTTTACACAAAATTATAATTTTTTTAACTAATTTTAGAAGTGTATAGTTATTTTGAATCCCAAGTGAGCTATCGGGGTTCTTGAAGCGTAAAGCGAATGAATGGGAAGGAGGCTTTTAAATTCCATTAACAGTTGATGTCAGATATATACATACCCTACCGCGTTTAAATAAGACAGTCCTATTTTTTTGCCCCGAAAAATGCGCTAGGGCTGACGTTCGGGGCAGGGCTGACGTTCGGGGCAGGGCTGACGTTCGGGGCAGGGCTGACGTTCGGGGCAGGGCTGACGTTCGGGGCAGGGCTGACGTTCGGGGCAGGGCTGACGTTCGGGGCAGGGCTGACTTTACCCCCCAAAAAGGCAGACCTCCCCCCTCCCAGGAGAATCGTACTTGCCAGACCCCAGACGTCTGCGTCGCTTCCAGGTCCTTCTGCAATTCTCGGTGGGCCCTTCCAGCAGGTCCTTGTGTGCTTCACAGCGGTCCTCCCCTGCTTTTGGCTGCCATTCACACATAACATCAGATTGCACAACATGCAGTGATACCTATTGCTTCCAGCCGGTAAGGGAACTGGGACGCAATGCAGTGACACATCAAAGACCTGCAGTAAAATACATCAATGCGTTCCACCGCAGGTCCTCCGTAACTTCCACCGCAGGCGCAGGTCATCGCTCTGCACTGCATGGTGTCCCAGGTTTCCCTGCCAGCCAGAAGCAATAGTTATCACCGGATGGTGTGTGTGTGTGTGTGTGTGTGTGTGTGTGTGTGTGTGTGTGTGTGTTCCACCACATGTCCTCCCATTCGGGGTCTGGTGAATATGATTGCGGGGTCTTCTGTCTGCTCTCTTTTGGGGGGTGTCTCCTTTCTATAAAGAAGTGTCCTGCAGTAGGCTTTAGCTGTATGGACACTTCATTATTGAATCGCAACTAAAGCTTATTTACGGGGTAGGGCTTATATTTAAGCTTTACGCCGAAAAAGCAAAATTTCTTTGTCGCTCCTAATTGGGAGACCCAGACAATTGGGTGTATAGCTACTGCCTCCGGAGGCCACACAAAGTATTACACTTAAAAGTGTAAGGCCCCTCCCCTTCTGCCTATACACCCCCCGTGGGATCACGGGCTCCTCAGTTTTCATGCTTTGTGCGAAGGAGGTCAGACATCCACGCATAGCTCCACTGTTTAGTCAGCAGCAGCTGCTGACTATGTCGGATGGAAGAAAAGAGGGCCCATACTAGGGCCCCCAGCATGCTCCCTTCTCACCCCACTTTTGTCGGCGGTGTTTGTTAAGGTTGAGGTACCCATTGCGGGTACGGAGGCTGGAGCCCACATGCTGCTTCCTTCCCCATCCCCCTTAGGGCTCTGGGTGAAGTGGGAATTTACCGGTCTCCAGGCACTGAGACCGTGCTCCGTCCACAGCCCCTGGGGAATCTGCTGGATATGGAGCTGAGTATCGTCAGGGACAGGACCCTGCTACGTCAAGGTACTCTGTGTCCCCGTACAGACCGCGCGCAGACACACTGCAGCATTGCTGGGTGTGTTAGTGCGCCGGGGACAACAGCGCTGCGCGCTTGTGCCATTACTAACTACAGCTCTGCTGAGTGAGTCAATGTATTGGAAACTGCCGCGCCGGCCGCTGCTGTCAGTTTTACACTGCGGCGTGGCTGGGACTTGTGGTGCGCCGGGGACTTCCGCGCTGGTCGTGCATATATGACGGCCGCGCTTATTACTCGAGTCCCCGGCTTTTGCGGCCTAGTTTCGTTTCGTTCCCGCCCCCAGGCCTGCCAGTCAGGGGAAGGGCGGGACGCTGTACAGAACGTCAGCGCCGAGGGCTGGAGTCTACTTTACATACTCCAGCCCTCACACTGGGCACAGTGGGACGCCAGTTTCCCGCACTTTGTCTGAGGCACGCCCACGGTCCGCCCCTCTTCACAGAACGCCGGCAGCCATTCCTGTGTGCAGTCTGAGCTGGAGAGGGGAGACAAGTTCTGGGAGACCCAGACACGGGATTCTGGCGACCACACACCCGCTTTTGAGCGGGCGGTAAGCAGCCCTCTGGGCTGACCCCACTAGTGCCGAAGTGTACATTTGTATTTTTGTGCTTGCATGCTATACATTGCACTGTACGGTCGTTGGTGATTCTTGGCTATATACCCTCCTAGATTGCTCAGAGGAGACAACAGCATGTCGTCCGCAAAAAGCAAGGGTGCCAAGGCACAGGCTTTCTATGCTGCTTGTACCGCATGTGAGGCTACTCTACCGGCAGGTTCCACTGACCCCCATTGTGTGCAGTGCTCGGCCCCTGTGGCACTTGCTCGGCCGGGGCCTCTGCTAGAGGTGACCCAGGGAGAACCACCTGTGAATACTGTCCAGGTGACGGGGACGGAGTTTGCAGTTTTTGCTGATAGATTGTCTGTGACTATGACTAAAATTCTAGAAACTTTGCAGTCTAGAACAGTAACTCAGACCATGGGCACTGTTGAATCATTGCTCCCTGGTCCCCCTCAGTTGGAACAGCGCCGGGCTCCGGGGGTGTCCCATGCATCCCAGGGTGAAGGCTCTGACACGGACGACAGTCCCAGACAGCCTAAGCGAGCTCGCTATGAGCGGCCCTCTATATCATCTCACTGGTCAGGGTCCCAGCAGGACTCTCTGTATGATGAGGCGGAGGTAGCTGATCAGGATTCTGATCCTGAGACCGCTCTCAATCTGAATACTCCTGATGGTGACGCCATAGTGAATGATCTTATAGCGTCCATCAATAGAATGTTGGATATTTCTCCCCCAGCTCCTCCAGTGGAGGAGTCAGCTTCACAGCAGGAGAAATTCCATTTCAGATATCCCAAGCGTAAATTAAGTACTTTTCTGGACCACTCTGACTTTAGAGAGGCAGTCCAGAAACCCCACGCTTATCCAGATAAGCGTTTCTCCAAACGACTTAAGGATACACGTTATCCCTTTCCCCCTGACGTGGTCAAGGGCTGGACCCAGTGTCCCAAGGTGGATCCTCCAATCTCCAGGCTTGCGGCTAGATCCATAGTTGCAGTGGAAGATGGGGCTGCACTTAAAGATGCCACTGACAGACAGATGGAGCTCTGGTTGAAATCCATCTATGAAGCTATCGGCGCGTCGTTTGCTCCAGCATTCGCAGCCGTATGGGCACTCCAAGCTATTTCAGCGGGTCTTACACAGATTGACACGGTCACACGTACATCTGTTCCGCAGGTGGCATCCTTAACCTCTCAAATGTCTGCATTTGCGTCTTACGCGATTAATGCTGTCCTGGACTCTACGAGCCGTACGGCAGTGGCGTCCGCCAACTCCGTGGTTTTACGCAGAGCCTTGTGGTTAAGGGAATGGAAGGCAGATTCTGCTTCCAAAAAGTGCTTAACCAGTTTGCCATTTTCTGGTGACCGACTGTTTGGTGAGCGATTGGATGAAATCATTAAACAGTCCAAGGGTAAGGATTCATCCTTACCCCAGCCCAAACCAAACAAACCCCAACAGAGGAGGGGACAGTCGGGGTTTCGGTCCTTTCGAGGCTTGGGCAGGTCCCAATTCTCCTCGTCCAAAAGGACTCAAAAGGATCAGAGGAGCTCAGATTCTTGGCGGGCTCAGTCACGCCCAAAAAAGACAGCCGGAAGACCCGCTACCAAGGCGGCTTCCTCATGACTTTCGGCCTCCTCTCTCCGCATCCTCGGTCGGTGGCAGGCTCTCCCGCTTTGGCGACATTTGGCTGCTCAACAAGCACGTGAAAACCAGGCGGTTCCGGATGGAATCCCTCCGCTCCGTCATCGCCTCAATGTCTCAAGGAGATTTCCTAGCATCAATAGACATCAAGGATGCTTATCTCCACGTGCCGATTGCTCCAGAGCACCAGCGTTTTCTACGCTTCGTTATAGGAGACGAACACCTTCAGTTCGTAGCTCTGCCTTTCGGGCTGGCGACAGCCCCACGGGTCTTCACCAAGGTCATGGCAGCAGTAGTAGCAGTCCTGCACTCTCAAGGTCACTCTGTGATCCCGTATTTGGACGATCTACTTGTCAAGGCACCCTCTCAAGAGGCATGCCAACACAGCCTGAACGTTGCGCTGGAGACTCTCCAGAGTTTCGGGTGGATCATCAACTTTTCAAAGTCAAATCTCACCCCGACCCAATTGCTAACATATCTTGGCATGGAGTTTCATACTCTCTCAGCGATAGTGAAGCTTCCGCTGGACAAACAGCGTTCACTACAGACAGGGGTGCAATCTCTCCTTCAAGGCCAGTCACACCCCTTGAGACGCCTCATGCACTTCCTAGGGAAGATGGTAGCAGCAATGGAGGCAGTCCCTTTCGCGCAGTTTCATCTGCGTCCACTACAATGGGACATTCTCCGCCAATGGGACGGGAAGTCGACGTCCCTCGACAGGAACGTCTCCCTTTCTCAGGCGGCCAAGGAATCTCTTCGGTGGTGGCTTCTTCCCACCTCATTGTCAAAAGGAAAGTCCTTCCTACCCCCATCCTGGGCGGTGGTCACGACAGACGCGAGTCTATCAGGGTGGGGAGCAGTTTTTCTCCACCACAGGGCTCAAGGTACGTGGACTCAGCAAGAGTCCACCCTTCAGATCAATGTTCTGGAAATCAGAGCAGTGTATCTTGCCCTACAAGCCTTCCAGCAGTGGCTGGAATGCAAGCAGATCCGAATTCAGTCGGACAACTCCACAGCGGTGGCATACATCAACCACCAAGGAGGAACACGCAGTCAGCAAGCCTTCCAGGAAGTCCGGCGGATTCTGACGTGGGTGGAAGACACGGCATCCACCATATCCGCAGTTCACATCCCAGGCGTGGAAAACTGGGAAGCAGAGTTCCTCAGTCGCCAGGGTATGGACGCAGGAGAATGGTCTCTTCACCCGGACGTGTTTCAGGAGATCTGTCGCCGCTGGGGGATGCCGGACGTCGACCTAATGGCGTCCCGGCACAACAACAAGGTCCTGGCTTTCATGGCACGGTCTCACGATCACCGAGCTCTGGCGGCGGACGCCTTAGTTCAAGATTGGTCGCAGTTCCGGCTACCTTATGTGTTCCCACCTCTGGCACTGTTGCCCAGAGTGCTGCGCAAGATCAGGTCCGACTGCCGCCGCGCCATCCTCGTCGCTCCAGACTGGCCGAGGAGGTCGTGGTACCCGAATCTGTGGCACCTCACGGTAGGCCAACCGTGGGCACTACCAGACCGACCAGACTTGCTGTCTCAAGGGCCGTTTTTCCATCTGAATTCTGCGGCCCTGAACCTGACTGTGTGGCCATTGAGTCCTGGATCCTAGCGTCTTCAGGATTATCTCAAAAGGTCATTGCCACCATGAGACAGGCTAGAAAACCAACCTCCGCCAAGATCTACCACAGGACGTGGAAGATATTCTTTTCTTGGTGCTCTGCTCAGGGAGTTTCTCCCTGGCCATTCGCATTGCCTACTTTTCTTTCCTTCCTGCAATCCGGTTTGGAAAAAGGTTTGTCGCTCGGCTCCCTTAAAGGACAAGTCTCAGCGCTATCTGTATTTTTTCAGAAGCGCCTAGCACGACTTTCTCAGGTACGCACGTTCCTGCAAGGGGTTTGTCATATCGTCCCTCCTTACAAGCGGCCGTTAGAGCCCTGGGATCTGAACAGGGTTCTAATTGCTCTCCAGAAGCCGCCTTTCGAGCCTATGAGGGATGTTTCCCTTTCTCGCCTTTCACAGAAAGTGGCCTTTCTAGTAGCGGTCACGTCTCTTCGAAGAGTGTCCGAGCTAGCAGCGCTGTCATGCAAATCTCCCTTCCTGGTGTTTCACCAGGACAAGGTGGTTCTGCGCCCGATTCCGGAGTTTCTCCCTAAGGTGGTATCCCCCTTTCATCTCAATCAGGATATCTCCTTACCTTCTTTGTGTCCTCATCCAGTTCATCAATGTGAAAAGGATTTGCATTTGTTGGATCTGGTGAGAGCACTCAGATTCTACATTTCCCGCACGGCGCCCCTGCGCCGTTCGGATGCACTCTTTGTCCTTGTCGCTGGTCAGCGTAAAGGGTCGCAAGCTTCCAAATCCACCCTGGCTCGGTGGATCAAGGAACCAATTCTTGAAGCCTACCGTTCTGCTGGGCTTCCGGTTCCCTCAGGGCTGAAAGCCCATTCTACCAGAGCCGTGGGTGCGTCCTGGGCATTACGGCACCAGGCTACGGCTCAGCAGGTGTGCCAGGCGGCTACCTGGTCGAGTCTGCACACTTTTACCAAGCATTATCAAGTGCATACCTACGCTTCGGCGGACGCCAGCCTAGGTAGACAAGTCCTTCAGGCGGCGGTTGCCCACCTGTAGGAAAGGGCTGTTTTACGGCCCTATCACGAGGTGTTATTTTACCCACCCAGGGACTGCTTTTGGACGTCCCAATTGTCTGGGTCTCCCAATTAGGAGCGACAAAGAAGAAGGGAATTTTGTTTACTTACCGTAAATTCCTTTTCTTCTAGCTCCAATTGGGAGACCCAGCACCCGCCCTGTTTTCTTAGGGATTTTTGTTTTTTCGGGTACACATGTTGTTCATGTTGAATGGTTTCAGTTCTCCGATGTTTCTTCGGATTGAATTTGTTTTTAAACCAGTTATTGGCTTTCCTCCTTCTTGCTTTTGCACTAAAACTGAGGAGCCCGTGATCCCACGGGGGGTGTATAGGCAGAAGGGGAGGGGCTTTACACTTTTAAGTGTAATACTTTGTGTGGCCTCCGGAGGCAGTAGCTATACACCCAATTGTCTGGGTCTCCCAATTGGAGCTAGAAGAAAAGGAATTTACGGTAAGTAAACAAAATTCCCTTCATTCCTCTTAGGGCTTATTCTCTGGGAAACATGGTATGAATGTGTGTGTATATAATAAATATTTGTATATATATTATTATTAATTTATTTTTTTTAAGTAATACAGGCATGAAATGTTAAATATATTCTT
This sequence comes from Anomaloglossus baeobatrachus, assembly GCF_048569485.1. NCBI lineage: Eukaryota > Metazoa > Chordata > Amphibia > Anura > Aromobatidae > Anomaloglossus > Anomaloglossus baeobatrachus. The sequence goes on from NC_134359.1 coordinate 57,917,418, forward strand.
CTTTTAGCACCCGGTGTACTGTGTTAATGTGGTTGGCACTCAGAACGCCCACAATTTGATCAGTATATCAACAGATGGCAAGATCTGTTCTTGGAGCCTTGATATGCTCTCCCAGCCACAGGTAAGGCCCCAATTCAGAATCATTATATTGTATGTGAATGCAAAATGTCAAGAATGGACCAAAACGTCAGACATCCTGTGTTTTCAGTGAGTCTATCAATCCGCTTAACTCCCTAATATTTCTCAGCTCCAGAAATAACCTTCTAAAACAATCCTCTTTTTTTGGGATGGTCTTTACACACTGGAACTGATTTATTGTCGATTTCTAATTTATCAGTGTGTTTCATGCTGGTCGGTTATTTTGGTGTATTTTGATATAATTTAGCTGAAGTTTACATCACCTGGTTGTTTTTTTTTGGGCACACTTAGGCCATGCCCTAGATAGAGATAGATAGATATATAGAATGATAGATAGAGAGAAAAAGAGAGAGAGAAATATATAGAGATATTTTTCTTTTATTAGTTTATTTTTTGCAATTTCACGCCCCCTTAGATAAGGAACAGAAAGTGTCTGAAACTCCTAATAAATATTTTCTTGCTCTTTTTTTTTTTTCCCTTCCTAACCGGATGTCTGTAAGTCAGTAGGAAATATAAAACACCCTTGCAAACAATGAATTATATCTTTTTGTGATACTTTCAATTTTGGTGCCACTTTATATGCAGTTTATCATAGACTTCTGCATAGGACTTAAAGGGGACCAGTCACCAGTGTTTCGACCTATAAGCTGCGGCCACCACCAGTGAGCTCATATATACAGAATTTTAACATGCTGCATATAAGAGCCCAGGGCGCTGTGTAGAGTGTAAAAAACACTTTATAATACTCACCTAAACGGTCGCTCTGCGGTGGATTTTGGTCATATGGGCGTCTCCATTGTCAGATGCCGGTGCCTCCTCTTTCTTTCAGCCATCTTCGTCCTCCTTCTGAAGCCTGGGTGCATGATGCGTCTACGTCACACACTCACTCACCAGTCCCGTGCAGGCGCACTACAATACTTTGATCTGAACTGCTCAGGGCAGATCAAAGTGCGCCTGCGCAGGACCTCAATGTCGGCGAGTGTGGATGACGTAGACGCATCATGCACCACGGCTACAGAAGAAGGAGGACAAAGATGAGAAGAAAGAGGCAGCTCCAGCACCGGAGAACGGAGACGCCCATCTGACCCACATCCAGCACAGCGCGACCATTAGGTGAGTATTATAAAGTGTTAATGTTCTACACAGCGGCCTGGACTCTTATACACAGCAGGTATATAAGAGCCCACTGGTGGTGACTGCAACTTATAGGCCGAAAAACTGGTGACAGGTTCCCTTTAAAAAAAACTGCATGAAAATTCATGTAAAAAATGCCTAAAAATAATGGAGAATAAAAAAAAAACCCTAAAAAAAAACTGATGAAAATTGAAGCATTTTTTTGGAATACAAAATAAGACAAAAAAAAACAGCATGAAGGATTTCTTACCAGATATTTGTTGTGCCGAACATCTGCAACTAATGATAGTGCTCAGTCCTCCAGGGATCAGAATGTGCTGATTGTACGGCGCGGTGTCACTGATACTGTATATACGCACTCGGTGAGCTCATCTTTGTGTTCCCAGTGATGAGTAATTTGCCGGTAAATCTCCGAGGAGTTCACCGCTTTTTGCTGGGACTCTTGATATGGGAACCAGTTGGTTACAATAATTGGGAGGTTATTTTATTAGGAGCTGTAGTCCGATCCACTTAGAGGCGTGTAACATCTTGTTACTGGTACATAGGTTTATTAAATACAGAAAAATATCCGACATCCCAAACCTTATTACACATAACGTGATTAGCCCAATAATTATTTAATGGGCTACAAAATATCCCCTTAGTTTAAAATCAATTGTACTGTTAAAATTAAAATGAATCTGTCACCAGGTTTTTTGTCCCCCATCTGAGAGCAGCATAATGTAGGGGCAGAGACCCTGATTCCAGCATTGTATTCTTTACTGGACTGCTTGCTGCAACTTTCATAAATTCACTGTTTATCTGCTGTAGATCTAGCAGCTCACAATAACCCCTCCCACACCACTGATTGGCTGCTTTGTGTGTACACTGTGCATAGGCAGAAAGCGGACACAGTGGTAGAAAGATTATAAATATGGAGGACTATGAAAATTATAGCAAGTAGCCCAGTAAGTAACACATCATTGGAATCAGCGTCTGTCTCTACATTATTCTGCTTTCAGATTAGGTGGCAAAAGCTAGTTGACAGATTGCTTTTAAAATGATTTCTGGAGAAACTGTTTACTTTAGATCTAAGCAGTCCTTCTGTTTTTTTTTGTTTTTTTATTTTTTTTCAGGATTGACTTTTGAAGCAGTGGACTGTGTGTAAATAAACTTCACCTTTGCCTCATCTTATGCTTAAAAAGAATCAGTCAGTAGGATCAACCTAAGCAGCATATTTCGCTATGCAGATCTTTTTAAATGTAAATTCATGGACACCTTTTATATGTTTTATCTGTTGCTGCATACCCAAAGATTAGTGTTGCCATTCATATGCAAATGTGGAGTTCCATGCTATGGGCGTGACAGAATATTTCCTGAGTTGCTGCCTCCCTAACTTTTTTTCCCAGCTTATTTACTTGAGTGATAGCTCACCGCTTTCTTTGCCTGACATCACAGGTATCAGCAGACTGGAGGGGAACAATGTCAGGCAGGAGAGGCTTAAGTGATCTGTCCTGCCCAGAGCACCTTCATGCCTCATTGACATATGATATAAAATTCTAATCACTCCAGAATGCAGCAACAGATAGAAGATCTCAAAGACCTGAATTCCCATATATGTGATTTGAAGGGGGTTTGATGCAACTAACCACCATGTGTAAGCTCCATCATCACTTCACCACTATAGTAGAAGGAACTGGGAAGGTGGGGTCCTGTTCTAGCAAT